>NC_042959.1:64656907-65256907 GCF_901001165.1 Salmo trutta
AGGCATTGTAGGGAGGTCATACAGGCACACGGAGGCCACACACACTACTGAGCCTCATTTTGACTTGTTTTAAGGACATTACATCAAAGTTGGATCAGCCTGTAGTGTGGTTTTCCACTTTAATTTTGAGTGTGACTCCAAATCCAGACCTCCATGGGTTGATAAATTGGATTTCCATTGATTATTTTTGTGTGATTTTGTTGTCAGCACATTCAACTATGTAAACAAAGAAGTATTTACTAAGATTATTTCATTCATTCAGATCTAGAATGTGTTATTTTAGTGTTCCCTTTATTTTTTTGAGCAGTGCATATACATACATATACATTTTTTGTATTTTACTTTATTTTTGTATTTTTTTTTAAAAGAATCGGCCGATTAATCGGTATCGGATTTTTTTGGTCCTCCAGTAATCGGTATCGGCGTTGAAAAATCATAATGGGTCAACCTCTAGAACTCACTTTTCAGCAGGAAAATAACCTAAAACACGAGGCCAAATCTACACCGGAGTTGCTTACCAAGAGGACAGTGAATGGCCGACAGTGAGTGGCCGAGATAAAGTTTTCACTTAAATCTACGGTTGTCTAGCAGTGATCAACAACCAATTTGACAGAGTTGAGGCAAATGTTGCACAATCACAGGTGTGGAAAGCTCTTACAGACTAACCCAGAAAGACTCACAATTGTAATTGCTGCCAAAGCTGCTTCTACAAAGTATTGACTCAGGTGTGTGAATACTTATGTAAATGAGATATTCCTGTATTTCATTTTCAATTTGCAAAAGTCTAAAAAAATGTTTTCACTTTGTCACTATGGGGTATTGTGTGTAGATGGGTGAGAAAAAAATACATTTAATCAATGTTGAATTCAGGCCTTAACACAAAATGTGGAATAAGTCAAGGGGTATGAATACTTTCTGAAGGCACTGTAAGTGCTATATTAATTCCTAGCATCTATTAGGCCTACATTGTACAGAAATTGTAAGCTTCAAAACAAAACACATCTACCTAATAAAACAATATCAATATACCATTTTTTAAAATAATTTATTGCATTGTGCAGTTTGGTTAAACAGCCTTAACATTGTTGTTCATATTTATTAGTCAATGTAACGACTTAATAGTTAAAGTCATTGACACATTCTTATAACAGTTGCCTAATCATTTAGAATAAATACAATGTACACTACCGTTCAAAAGTTTGGGGTCACTTAGAAATGTCCTTGTTTTTGAAAGAAAAGCCATTTGTTTGTCCTAATGGACAAACACTCTAATGAGTGTCTACTCTGAGAAACAGACGCCTCACAATTCCTCAACTGGCAGCTTCATTAAAAAGTACCCGCAAAACACCAGTCTCAACGTCAACAGTGAAGAGGCGACTCCGGGACGCTGGCCTTCTAGGCAGGGTTCCTCTGTCCAGTGTCTGTGTTCTTTTACCCATCTTAATATTTTATTGGCCAGTCTGAGATATGGCTTTTTCTTTGCAACTCTGCCTAGAAGGCCAGCGTCCCGGAGTCGGCTCTTCACTGTTGACGTTGAGACTGGTGCTTTGTGGGTACTATTTAATGAAGCTGCCAGTTGAGGACTTGTGAGGCGTCTGTTTCTCAAACTAGACATTCTAATGTACTTGTCCTCTTGCTCAGTTGTGCACCAGGGCCTCCCACTCCTCTTTCTTTTCTGGTTAGAGCCAGTTTGCGCTGTTCTGTGAAGGGTGTAGCACACAGCGTTGTACGAGATCTTCTGTTTCTTGGCAATTTCTCGCATGGAATAGCCTTAATTTCTCAGAACAAGAGTAGACGGACAAGGTTCAGAAGAACGTTCTTTGTTTCTGGCCATTTTGAGCCTGTAATCGAACCCACAAATGCTGATCCTCCAGATACTCAACTGGTCTAAAGAAGGCCAGTTTTATTGCTTCTTTAAATCAAAACAACAGTTTTCAGCTGTGCTAACATAATTGCAAAAGGGTTTTCTAATGATCAATTAGCCTTTTAAAATTATAAACTTGGATTAGCTAACACAACGTGCCATTGGAACACAGGAGTGATGGTTGCGGATAATGGGCCTCTGTACGCCTATGTAAACATTCCATGAAAAATCTGCTGTTTCCATTAACAATGTCGACACTGTACTTCTGATCAATTTGATGTTATTTTAATGGACAAAAAAAAAATGTTTTTCTTTCTAAAAACAAGGACATTTCTAAGTGACCTCAAACTTTTGAACGGTAGTGTAATTAATCAGTTACAACACAACTATTTATCACACACCAAGACAACCCTACTATTTATCACACACACCAAGACAACACTATCAGTTAAAGTAGGTTATAGATTCAGTACATAGGCTGTATAAAGAGTATTTGTTTCTTGTATGTACTGCAGAGACCCAATCTGCTCACCTTCCTAAGAAAACAATTGCCATCATACATTCAATAAATTGTCATTATTTTAGATATAGTACAAAACAGAGATAATTCACTCAAAATAGTAATTGACATCATAGACCTTACTTTATTGCGCTATAATCAAATTGACGTTTTGATGAATCATCTACACCTACAGCCACTGTAAGTGGGAAATTATACTAATTTGTAATTTGTTGTGAACTATCCCTTTAATGTCCAGAAAACAAATCTGAAACTGCATGCAAACTAAAAATTCTACCCAACATCTAGCTGTATCTAGTGGAGTGTCAATGTCTGGAGCTCTTACACCTTCGAATTGATGCTTCCTACATCATCTTGTTTGTCCTCTGTAATAGTCAGCCAAATGCCCCCCCTTCACCCACCTCAGTGTTCTGGTGAAATATGGCTGCCCCCCCAGGTAAGGGCTACACATTGGGAGTAGAGGTCGACCGATTAATCGGAATGGCCGATTAATTAGGGGCGATTTCAAGTTTTCATAACAATCGGAAATCGGTATTTTTGGACGTTGATTTGGCCAATTTTTTTTTTTTTATTAAACTTTTTTTTTTAGACCTTTTTATTTAACTAGGCAAGTCAGTTAAGAACACATTCTTATTTTCAATGACGGCCTAGGAACGGTGGGTTAACTGCCTTGTTCAGGGGCAGAACAACAGATTTTTACCTTGTCAGCTCAGGGATTCAATCTTGCAACCTTACGGTTAACTAGTCCAACGCTCTAACCACCTGCTTTACATTGCACTCCACGAGGAGCCTGCCTGTTACGTGAATGCAGTAAGAAGCCAAGGTAAGTTGCTAGCTAGCATTAAACTTATCTTATAAAAAACAATCAATCAATCATAATCACTAGTTAACTACACATGGTTGATGATATTACTAGTTTATCTAGCCTGTCCTGCGTTGCATATAATCGCTTAGGTACACGTTGCTCCAACCATAAACATCAATGCCTTTCTTAAAATCAATACACAAGTATATATTTTTAAACCTGCATATTTAGTTAATATTGCCTGCTAACATGAATTTCTTTTAACTAGGGAAAGTGTGTCACTTCTCTTGCAAACAGAGTCAGGGTATATGCAACAGTTTGGGCCGTCTGGCTCGTTGCGAACTGTGAAGACTCTTCCTAACAAAGACAGCCGACTTCGCCAAACGGGGATGATTTAACAAAAGCGCATTTGCGAAAAAAGCACAATCGTTGCACGACTGTACCCAACCATAAACATCAATGCCTTTCTTAAAATCAGTACACAGAAGTATATATTTTTAAACCTGCATATTTAGCTAAAAGAAATCCAGGTTAGCAGGCAATATTAACCAGGTGTAATTGTGTCATTTTGCGTTCATTGCACGCAGTCAGGGTATATGCAACAGTTTGGACCGCCTGGCTCGTTGCGAACTAATTTGCCAGAATTTTACGTAATTATGACATGACATTGGAGGTTGTGCAATGTAACAGGAATAACGGTTTTTTTTTCGAGATGATAGTTTCCGGAATCGACCATATTAATGACCTAAGGCTCGTATTGCTGTGTGTTATTATGTTATAATTAAGTCTATGATTTGATAGAGCAGTCTGACTGAGCGATGGTAGGCAGCAGCAGGCTCGTAAGCATTCATTCAAACAGCCCTTCGCAATGCATTGCGCTGTTTATGACTTCAAGCCTGTCAACTCCCAAGATTAGGCTGGTGTAACCGATGTGAAATGGCTTGCTAGTTAGCGGGGTGTGCGCTAATAGCATTTTAAACGTCACTCGCTCTGAGACTTAGAGTAGTTGTTTCCCTTGCTCTGCATGGGTAACGCTGCTTCGAGGGTGGCTGTTGTTGATGTGTTCCTGGTTCGAGCCCAGGTAGGAGCGAGGAGAGGGACGGAAGCTATACTGTTACACTGGCAATAATAAAGTGCCTATAAGAACATCCAATAGTCAAAGGTATATGAAATACAAATCGTGTAGAGAGAAATAGTCCTATAATTCCTATAATAACTACAACCTAAAACATCTTACCTGGGAATATTGAAGACTCATGTTAAAAGGAACCACCAGCTTTCATATGTTCTCATGTTCTGAGCAAGGAACTTAAATGTTAGCTTTTTTACATGGCACATAATGCACTTTTACTTTCTTCTCCAACACTTAGTTTTTGCATTATTTAAACCAAATTGAACATATTTCATTATTTATTTGAGGCTAAATTGATTTTATTGATGTATTATATTAAGTTAAAATAAGTGTTTATTCAGTATTGTTGTAATTGTAATTATTACAAATAATATATATATCTCTATCTATCGGCCGATTAATCGGTAGTGGCTTTTTTTTGGCCCTCCAATAATCGGTACTGGCGTTGAAAAATCATAATCGGTCGACCTCTAATTGAGAGTAGTGGAAAGGGTGAGTTACCCCCATAAAGCAATGAATTTGAGAAAGGCGCAACACAACCAGGCAAATCATTATCATCAATCAGCGACACTGAGCCAGGTGAACAGAGAGGTGGTGGGTGCGAGCGAAGGTCCGGAGGCAGCGGGGGCAGGAGTATGGTCTCTCACCAGTGTGGGTCCTCATGTGAGTTTTAAGGTGGCCGACCAAGCGGAAGCTTTTGTCACACTCCTGGCAGGGAAAGGGCCGTGAGCCATTGTGGATCCTCATGTGTTTCCCCAGATCCCCTGAAGAGGTATAGCAGCCGTGGCAGACAGAACATTCATACGGCTTCTCTCCAGTGTGAGTGCGTATGTGTTTTGTGAGATCTCCAGATTGAGCAAAGCTCTTGCTGCACTCCGAACAGACGTATGGTCTCTCACCTGTGTGAGTGCGTTGGTGGTTCTTCAGGTGTTCCAGTCGAATGAACTGCTTGCTGCACACTGTGCAGTGGTAAGGTCTCTCGCCGGTGTGTGAGCGCATGTGTGTCTTCAACGCCCCAATGTCTATCACCTTCAGGCCGCACTCCCCACACTGGTGGCCTTTCTCATTGTTGTGGATCTTTAGGTGAAGCCTCAGGTTTCTCTTGATAGAGAAGTCTTTACCACACTCTGTGCAGTGAAAGGGTTTCTCCCCTGTGTGAGAGCGTAGGTGAATGGTCAGACTAGACTTGTATCCAAACTGCCGGTCACAGTGGGAGCAGGAGTACTGCTTTTTGCCAGAATGAGTGGTCATGTGACTCCTGAGACCCTTCATACGGGCAAAATCCTTCCCGCATTCCTGGCATTTGAATGCCTTGACTCCAGAGTGTATCAGCAGGTGTTTGCTTAGACTGCCGCTCTCCGCAAATCTTTTGCCACACTCCTTGCAGGCATAAGGCTTCTCTCCGGTGTGAATTCGCATGTGAATGTTCAGGCTCTGAGGACTACAGAGGATCTTGCCACACTCTGAGCAATGGAAGCCGACTTCAAGACAGACCACAGGCTTAATGTCCTGAGGTTCAGTGCCCTCTGGTTCGTGACACTGGTGAGGTCCCAGTCCCCAACAATTCTTGAAGCTCTTCCCACAATCGGCACAACTGAGGTGTCCATTGGTGCTGACAACAGCCATTTTGTGTGAAAGCTCACAGTGGTTTTGCAGACTGCCCAGGTACCTGAATCTGCGGGCACACTGTGGGCAGGTGTAGAGTTTCACCGAAACCCTGTGGGGACGGGCAGGTTTCCGGGGAGTGACTGAAGGGTGGATCTGGCGGGTGTGGATACTAAGCAGCTGTGGGGTTTGGAACATGAGGCTACAGTGGAGGCAGCTGTGTGTTGGGACCGTCTCTGTTCCAGTGCTCTTTGAAAAACTGTTTCTCAACATGGCTAGATACTCCTTCTGGTGGTTCCACTTGATGTGCTTCTCCAGGAAGGAATGGTTGGTGAAGGAGATGGTGCAGTATGTGCAAGGAAAGAACTGAGGAGAAGAGACTGAGGGAGAGTGGTGGAAGTAGGGGTAGAAAAAGACAAAGGGAGAATAATAGATGAGTTGTTATTCTTGACTTGACTCTTTTTATTGTTATTATTGCTATTGACTGATGTACTGCATAGTTGAGGGAGCTAGCATGTAAGCATTTCACTGCACCTTTTTTTTTTACCTGCTGTAAACTGTGTATGTGACGAATAAAATGTGATTTCAAAAGTAAACGAGAGTAGTCCTATATTTTCATGATGAATCTTAAATTCAAAGTCAATATCAAATAACCATTTAGCCAATATCAAATAACCATTTAGCCTAGTCAGTCAATATCAAATAACCATTTAGCCAATATCAAATAACCATTTAGCCTAGTCAGTCAATATCAAATAACCATTTAGCCAATATCAAATAACCATTTAGCCTAGTCAGTCCATATCAAATAACCATTTAGCCTAGTCAGTCAATATCAAATAACCATTTAGCCAATATCAAATAACCATTTAGCCTAGTCAGTCCATATCAAATAACCATTTAGCCTAGTCAGTCCATATCAAATAACCATTTAGCCTAGTCAGTCAATATCAAATAACCATTTAGCCAATATCAAATAACCATTTAGCCAATATCAAATAACCATTTAGCCTAGTCAGTCAATATCAAATATTCAAGCAAATTTTAAGATGACACTGATTTTAAGGGTGGGTGGGTGTGTGTGCGTACCTCTGTTGCTGTCAGTATCCCTCCCGTCTTCGGTGTCCTCATCTGTGTCTTCTTCACCCACATTTTCCTCCTTCATGAAACACACTTGAGTTTCTCTCTTAACCACCACCTTATGTATTTCAGAATCAGAATCATTCTCCGCTTTCATCTCTACTGTTCCTTGGCTAATGTAAACGGAATCTGTTTCAGTCTTGGTTATGACGGATCCAGAATCCTTGTGGAGTGCTCTAGAATCCAAGCAATGACTCTGTACTTCAAAGTCTGCTGGTTCCTCTTTAATTTGGATGGAGTTGGAAGTGACCCCTTTCGTGTTGGGAGAGGGAGCTTGGCTAATGTCTGGTTCTTCTCTTTTGCAGTTAACATCATCTGACTGCATTTCACACTCTGTTTTGATGGGGTCTCGATGGTGTTTAGACCTCTTGATTTTGTGTTGCTTTTTCACAGATTTGTTCTTCATCTTGTTGACAAGAGTCTCTGGTTAGGTCAACACTTTCACATTACATTCTGTGGAGAAAAGACAAAGTTTGATTGAACATAATTCTATTATGATCCGTGATAGAGAGCTATCAGGGATCATAATGACCCATCCAACATGTAAAAAGTAATAAACCCCAACACTGCATTAGCTATGCTCAAGTCTGGTTTAGTAACACTCAATAGCCTACTACTTCATAGCCCTTCATTACACAGCATTATCATAATTACCTGCGGAGTAACTTTTGGTTACAACCTACCTAGCTAGATTTTTACGTTGCCGTTGGTAACCTATATAAGCTTGCATAGTTGTAGCAAGATAGCTAAACGTGTCTGTTAGCTAACGTACCCTTGCTACTTTGTATGATTGTCACCCACCAAATGTAGCTATCTTGATTATGAAGACAACCACGAGAGGAAAAAGTTGTGTTTCTCGTATAAATGCTCACGGATAAATAAATACGCAAGCTAGCAAAGTTTTGAAAATAGCTTATTTCTGATTGTTGTCACCGGAAACAGAGACGGAAGAGGAAGCGAGACATCCCACTTCCTAATTGTTCGGGTTCATTAACAGTCAATGAACTAAGCAGAACAGACCAAACTGCTAATGCATTGGGGAGCCACCACGTTAAGCAGACCGGAACTTACCATTTTATTTCAATGATCAACGGCCTGAGCGGGACCTCTTCATTTATCCACCATCTTTAACCGGAAAGATGCTGCATTTCCTTGATTGTTAGTCATGAAACCTGACCAATCAGGCAAAGATCCCTGGATCATGTGCAAAGATTTAGCTCCTGTTGACTAATTGACTGATGTGGATTCTTAAAGGAACATTCATTCTCGCCTAAAAGTATCTGCCATAGAGAATGATAGAGGCCTCTAGTGGCCAAAAGGCCGCTTTAGCATGGGCAGAACAATTGAGGGATTCCACCATTTTAATGTAGCCAACTGGGTGGGACTTACAACTTCATTGAATGATCCCTCTTGGAGACCCTGTTACAGTCATGTCCAACCAGGCCATCAGGAGGGGTCAGCCAATTGTGAAGAAGAAAATTGACTACCTCAAAATGGAGATTGCCTCAGTGCCACTGCACCATGCTGTTACAGACACTAATCACAGATAGAACAATGAGCCAGATATTTTACCGGATGTATACACGTGAAGCATTCGGCTGGCGTTTCCACTCACTACCAAATATGGTGAAGAGATGAAGCCCAGAGACCAGCAGGAGAGAGGCGATTTTGTCCAACATCCTGCAAATGTTCTAATCGATGAAACATTTGATCTCCATACAGTTTTCAGTTTCCAAAACTAGACTCTGTAACAGAGTGGACTGCATTTTGTAGACTTTACCCTTTGCCAAAGTTTTACAAAAATTGCGTTGTTTGGAAGGAGTGCAAGGGCGAATTGAGTTATTACACACGCACACGTCACAGAGTAGGTGTTCCCTAATGGAAATATGCAAATAAATGCTAGAACGTGCCAATAGGATCTCACTAGCTCGTGGAAACTACAAGCTCTGGTCTATCTTGGGTTAGTTATCAAAAAATCTTTGCTATAATGGCACAGATACAAAGATGGAGTCTTCTATCTCTATGTTATCAGCACAGAAAGGGAACATTTAAAAGTACACTACATTACCAAAAGCATGTGGACATCTGCTCATCAAACGTCTCATTCCAAAATCATGGGCATTAATACGGAGTTCGTCCCCCCTTTGCTGCTAAAACAGCCTCCACTCTTCTGGAAAGGCATTCCACTAGACGTTGGAACATTGCTGTTGGGACTTGCTTCCCTTCAGCCACAAGAGCATTAGTGAGGTCAGGCACTGATGTTGGGCGATTAGGCCTGGCTCGCAGTTGGCGTTCCAATTCATCCCAAAGGTGTTCGATGGGGTTTAGGTCAGGGCTCTGTGCAGGCAAGTCAAGTTCTTCCACACCGATCTCAACAAATAATTTATGATTGGACCTCTCTTTGTGCATGCGGGCATTGCCATGCTAAAGAAGGAAAGGGCCTTCCCCAAACTGTTGCCATGAAGTTGGAAGCACACAATCGTCTAGAATGTCATTGTATGCAGTAGCATTAAGCTTCCCTTCACTGGAACTAAAGGGCCTAGCACAAACCATGAAAAACAGCCCTAGACCATTATTCCTTCCCCCACCAAACTTTACAGTTGGCACTATGCATTTGGGCAGGTAGCGTTCTCCTTGCATCCGCCAAAACCAGATTCTTCGATCGGACTGCCAGATGGTGAAGAGTGATTCATCACTCCAGTGAACGCATATCCACTGCTTCAGAGTCCAATGGCGGTGGGCTTTACACCACTCCAGGCGACGCTTGGCATTGCACATGGTGATCTTAGGCTTGTGTGCGGTTGTTCGGCCATGGAAAACCATTTTATGATGCTCCCGACAAAGTTATTGTGCCGAGGTTGCTTCCAGAGGCAGTTTGGAACTCGGTAGTGAGTGTTGCAACCGAGGATAGGCGATTTTTACACAGTCCCGTTCTGTGAGCTTGTGTGGCCTACCACCTTGCGGCTGAGCCGTTGTTGCTCCTAGACGTTTCCACTTCACAATAACAGCTCTTAGTTGACTGGGGCAACTATAGCAGGACAGAAATTTGACTAACTGACTTGTTGGAAAAGTGGCATCCTATGACAGTGCCACGTTGAAAGTCACTGAGCTCTTCAGTATGGGCCATTGTACTGCCAATGTTTGTCTATGGAGATTGCATGGTTGTGTGCTCAATTTTTATACACCTGGCAGCAACGGGTGAAGCTGAAATAGTCAAATCCACTAATTTCAAGGGGTGTCCACATACTTTTGGTGTCAGTTTTGTAGCAGTTGCGCCCTTCTCATTTTCTAGCTTTATCAAAGCAGTACTTACTGTAATACTGTTGTCAAAGATTAAATGTGTCCATTGGATTAGCAAGATGATGGCTATTGAAGCCAATGTATAAACTATAGCGGAGGCTGGTGGGAGGAGCTATTGGAGGACGGGCTCATTGTAATGGCTGGAATGGAGAAAATAGCATAGGAACCCTACTCTAATTGGTAGAGACCATCACTGTCAAGATGTGGGAATGACAATGTAGCCTACATGCTTGGCCCAATCATCTTCAATAAACTGAATGTGTATGATTATTAGCAAGTGAGACATGGCGCAATATCAAAACCAGTGCAGGCCATTGATGGCATATGGATTGACACAAATCAGTTATGACAGGATGTTCTACAGCTGTTGAAGTGATCACTGTATAATTCCTTTTAACGTAACGTCTAATGTGCAATTACCAAACATGTCCCCTTTCACATACTTCATTCACAGCAATCATTGTCACTTTTGTCATCCCCAGGCAGTAAGTCGGGCATATACAACCATCATCTGTGCATCACCTTTCCCTTGTTAATCAACTACAAAAATGTTATAAGTGCCTTAAATTTTCCTGGACTCCAGGAAGAGTAGCTAATGGGGATCCATAATAACTACAAAATACAACACAAAATCAAGAACCATGCTCAACTTAACAGTTCAAATAAGTCTTTGGGTGCAGGGTCCAAAAGGCATATAAACTGGAAAAGGAAAACCGGCATTCACCAAAAGTCAAAGTTTTAATGTTCTTTAGCAGCAGCAGTCAAACAAACTGACATCTTTCGATGACACTGATAGCTTTAGTCAACGCAGACTGCAGTGCATGAGAAGGGTTGAGGTCTCCAGAGGAAGAATGAGAGGTTGTGGACATGTGCACATGCTTACAAACAGGAGCTACACGCTGCTTTTAAGACATCACTGGCATCATGGGACCTTTTACTCCCTCTCAGTAGTTCAGGGAGTTTCCACCATCCAGTCTCAATCACTGTTGGAAACAAACCAATTCATAACACAGCTGGGCCGAAAAAAATACTATTTATGTAAATATACAATCTATTACACATAGATGCAATAAAAAAACCTTAGCACAATTTTTTTTATTAATATGTTACCTTGAATATAAAGTCCATTCTTCTCATAGTCTGGTTGGCAAACTGGTCAATGACCCTCTCATACCAGTGAGGATTCTTCTGCAGTGATTTAAGAATTCTCCTTTCTATGGATAGGATTGCCAGATTCCTGAGTCGCTCTTGTCCCATGGTGTTCCTTGTGTAGCTTTTCAGCCTCTTCAGACGAGAGAATCTGCTCTCCACGCCCGCTGACGTTGCCCCTATAGTTGCAACTAGGCACATGAGCCGGTACACCTCAGGCATCACTTCATTCAATCCACACCCCTTGAAATGCAAGATTCTGTCACACAGTTTTCGACTGTTCCCTTGAAGCTCCTCACCACAGTAGAACACTTGCAGCTCATTTTTCAGTTTTTCCATGTTGAAAAAACACCCATAGCTCTGGGACAGGCTTTCCATTGCATTTGCAGGGAATTCACTCCGGAATGATTCAAATTTCTCATCATCTAACAACTCCATGTATCTCCTGCTGTCCAGGCTTTGGAACCTCTGTGCTATTTGTGTCTTGATGTTGTCATGGATTGAATCGTACAGTGATTTGTACGTCTGCATTACATCCTGAGTGCCCTGCCTTCGCTTCCTTCTGTGCATCAACTCTGGATCATCTGTCATGTTCGAAGCCTTCTGATATATAGCACTAAATTCTTCTTCAGATTTGTGCTCCTCTATCTTGAGTATAAGATTCTCAATCCTCCTCTTACAAAATTCTACATCCATGGCATTCTGTTGCACACTGTCAAAAACCACATCTGTGCAAGCAAATATATATTCAAAAGTGAGAAGTAAAAACATAAAATGAAAATCTTCCAGCTGAGTCTTGAACCCATTTGCATTGAAAATCGTGTCATCATCCATGTTAGGATGCTCTGTGATACTTGTGAATGTGTCCAATAAATGCTCAAAGTTTTTTGCCACTGTGTTAACGACTCTGGACGTGAAATTCCAATGTGTTGGTACGTTTTTTGGAAAACTTGCACAAGCGGCCTTTTCTAGCAGCATTCTATTGGTGGACTTACAAAAAAATGTTGCGAAGCCACCCAGTGTGGCAAAGAAAACCTTGGTCTTGGGCATAGACTTCATGCTCTGGCTTAAAACGGAGTTGAGGGAATGTGCATAGCAATGCACAAAGGTGGCGCTCAGAGCTACAGCTCTTACTTTTGCTTGCAGACCATTTAAATCAGAAGCCATTACAGCAGCGCCATCATATGTTTGAGCGACAAGTTTCTCCACAAAGTTAAACTCTGACATCTCCAAATTCACTAGATCAAACACAGACTGTGCATCTCGCCCAGCTGACACATCAAAGTAGCCCAAGAAACGCTCCTGGACACACCCCCGATCATCCACATACCTGACAATGACAGACAACTGCGAATGGTCTGTAGTTTCATCCATTTGCCATGAGAAAAATGGAGCAGCGTCAACTTCGCTTTTAATCTCACTTTTAATTGATGATGCGATAGCAGTTATCAAGTCGTTCTGAATTGTTCTTGACATTCCAGTGAACACAGTTGAAAATTCCATATGCTGAGCAAGTAAAGCATCATACCGTGCGATTACCTCTGCCAATTCCCTGTAGTTGCCTTTGTTAGTGGAACTTTCCATCTCATCGTGCCCCCTAAAAGCCAATTCTTGCATGCCTAAGTATGCAATGCTGTCAATGAGGCGTTTGAGAACATCCCTGTTTCTTCGGACCTTCTCATTGTGTTGCGCAGCTTGAATACGCAGGCCTTCATTGAGTGAATGATTGGCATGATGACTCGGGTGTCCCAAAAGCTTGAGTTTCGCGTAGGAGTTGAGATGCTCCCGGCATTCGTCATGCCGTTTAGCTGAACGGTCAATGTTCTTCAGGTCACTGAACCCCCCTTTAGCCCAAGGCTCAAACGTTCCAAAGAGCAGACAAGGCCAGCAATACAAGCGGCATTATGAAAGACTCCCTGTTAGCCATTGATACTTTTTACACCAGTTGGTATTGAACGCCCTCCTCACTATGTCATCCTTCCTTATGTACTTGAGTTCAGGCAGAGGTCGACCCTCAGTTTTAATTCGCACCCTTTCTGTGGACTCCAAAGAATGAAACGGGGTCTTCAACAAAAAATCCACAATGTTGTCAGAACTCACGACCTGGCAGGTGTGGACAAGTAGCTGCTGTGGTGTGTGGAACATGCAACTGCAGTGGGGGCAGCTGTGTGAGGGGGCGTAGACTAGAGTTTCTGTCTTAACCACTCTGATTTCAGAATCATGCTCAGTCTTAATTTCCGCCGTTCCTTGGCTAATGTAAACAGAATCTGTTTCAGTCTTGGTTTTGATGGTTCCAGAATCCTGGTGTAGTGCTCTAGAATCCAAGTGATAATTTGATCTGATTCCGTTATGTTCCTCACTTGATTCATGCACTTCAAAGTCTGTTTCCTCCTCTTTGATTTGGATGATGTTGAAAGTAAACCCATTACTGCTGAGAGAGTGGGCTTGGCCAATGTCTGAATCTTCTCTACTGGAGTCAACATCATCTGACTGTGTTGCACAATCTGTTTTGATGTGGTCACGATGACTTCTAGTCATCTTGGTTTTATTGCGTTGCTTTTTCCCAGGTTTGATCTTAATCTTGTCGATTGGTTATTGTCTACGTCTTCCTCTTCATTTGCATTCTGTGGAAAAAAATACTTGATTTGAATGAACATCACCCTTGCAGAAACACCAGGTCAGGAATCATCATGACAATCATCCCATCCAACACTACAAAGTAAAACAAACAGGCTGGTACAAGCAAAGGAGAGCATTTGGTTACAACATGCATTTTTACATAGCTTATCAATGGGTGAATAAATAGCTAGCGAGACAGTAGCCCAATATTGGACAAAAGGGGCCTAACGTTACTCCTTAGTCCAAGGACCTTACATCTTGTTTATAAAGCGAATTAGCTATGCAAGCCAAAACAGCCAAATACTCCAAAACGTGAATCGATTCTCAATTGCGGTATGGTCCTAGAAACGTATTTCTTAAACTTAAACTTATTTCTATTTCTTTCAAGAAAATTATTTCTTGCCAATATGAAAGATAAGGTCCTTATGCTTCCAAAACCGTACCACAAGTGATGCGTGTCAAATGTTCAGGCCGAGCATCACTGCTCTTTAAAAGAAACTGCCCCCTAGAGAAGACGCCATAGCCCAATTACTCTTTATGTGTAATGCAGAGCCATATACAGTGCATTCATAAAAGTATTCACACCCCTTTATCTTTTCCACATTTTGTTGTGTTACAGCCTAAATTTTAAATTGAGATTTTGTGTCACTGATCTACACACAATACCCCATAATGTCTAAGTGGAATTTGTTTAAATCTCCTCTGTTCGCAACAAGGCACTTAATACTGCAAAAAATGTGACAAAGAAATATACTTTTTGTCCTGAATAGAAAGTGTTTGGGACAAATCCAACACAACACATTACGGGAGTACCACTCTTCATATTTTCAAGCATGGTGGTGGCTGCATTATGTTATGGGTATGCTTGTCATTGGCAAAGATTAAGGATTTTTGGGGGGATAATAAGAAAATGGAATACAGCTATAAGCACAGGCAAAATCCTAGAGGAGAACCTGGTTCAGACTGCTTTCTAACAGACATTAGGAGACCAATGTATCTTTCAGCAGGACAATAATCTAAAACACAAGGCCTAATCTACACTGGAGTCGCTTACCAAGATGACATTGAATGTTCCGGAGTGGCCTAGTTAGTTTTGAAAACCTATGGCAAGATTTGAAAATGTCTAGTGTAACCGATGTGAAATGGCTAGTTAGTTAGCGGTGGTGCGCGCTAATAGCGTTTCAATCAGTGACGTCACTCGCTCTGAGACTTGAAGTAGGGTTTCCCCTTGCGTTGCAAGGGCCGCGGCTTTTGTGGCGCGATGGGTAGCGATGCTTCGGTGGGCGTCAGTTGGTGATGTGTGCAAGGGTCCCTGGTTCGAGCCCGGGTTGGGGCGAAGAGAGGGACGGAACCTACACTAGCAATGATAAATAATGAACCTTTTTTAAGAATAATGGGCAAATATTGTACAATCCAGGTATGCAAAGCTCTCAGAGGCTTACCCAAAAAGACTCACAGCTGTAATCACCGCCAAAGGTGCTTCTACAAAGTACTGACTCAGGGAAGTGAATACTTATGTAAATTAGATATTTCTGTAGTAAAATTTAAATACATTTACAAAAATTCCTAAAAACACATTTTCACTTTGTCATTATAAGGTATTGCATGTATTGGTGAGTGAGGAAAATAAATATATCTAATACATTTTCAATTTAGGCTGTAACACAATAAAATGTCAAATAAGTCAAGGGGTATGAATACTTTCTGAAGGCACTGTGTATACATATGGCTCAGGTGTAATGTAATGGAACTGAAATGAGAGTCATGGTCAAAGGCTTGCAAGATAGATAGTACAGAGTAAAGCCAACAAAATACTAGGCTGGTGGGGGAAAAAAACAATTCTGGCTTAGCCAAAACACTGGAGAAGTCTGTTTACTTAGACAAACTTAATCGCACAACATTATCATCACAGTACGAGTCATAATACCCATAAAACATAGCAGTCAAACAAGGAAATGGTTCCAATTGTTTTTCCCATAGGGGATTTTAGAAACACTTAAAATAAGGGCTTTTTTTCATGTAGCCTTACCCTGGTGTGACGTTTTGATAACCGTGTGAATCTCTAGGACAAGGTGACTTTTCAATATATTCGCCTAGATTTACCCCTTCCAAAATGAAATGTGTGGTCTTGCATGTCTACTTTGATGCTAATTAGCATTTTTGGATCTGAGTAAATAGAGCTGAATATATTGATAAAAGTAACCTTGTCCAAGAGAGATTTACATGGTTATCAAGACGTCATGCCAGGGTAAACCTACACGAAACACAGCCCTTATTTTAAGTGTTTCTAAAATTCCCATATTTTATGGTGGAAAACCGATTTGAACCATTTCCCCGTTCGACCGCTTGGTTCTATGGGTGTTAGGACACCTTCACTGTTTCTCTCTACTACAACGGTCACATGGACATACCTCTATGAGGCAGTACAGAACAGTATTTTCTCAAATCAAAAGGTTTAACATACAGCAGATTGGAGCATTTGATAACAAAATACATTTTTACGTCATCATTGGGAGGTTAGCTATGTTGCATACCTTTCTGGGTCAGACATGGACTCTCTTCGCCTGGGTAACGTTAGCTAACAATATTAGCTAGATGGTAGATAATGTAAGCTACCTTACTCCTTTTGACGACTAGCTATCTCTCACCAAATACCGATTGTAAAGATATTAACCATGAGAGGAACAAGTGTCTGTTTCTCGTTCAAATACTCACGAATAGAAAATAAAGTTAAGCTACACCGGAAGAATTATGCGTTTCCTTACAGAGGAAGCGAGAGGCTTTACTCTCGTTAAAATCTGTCCGCGAGATAAATGTTTTGTTGTATGGAGGTCTATAAGAGTGTCGAATTAGGTGAGGCTTTTTTTAAATAGAAGTTTCGTAATGTTTAGGTTGTTACAAATGTACGGATATCAGTGGATGCACGTGCCCAACAGGCAGTCTGACTCTCATTGGCTAGAATGGTCCCGCCTATGATCCATAATTGAGGGAGGACATGTATTCCCATTGTTAGAGCAGTCACTTGACTATTTTGTCAACATAATAGACAAGCGTTTCCTTTCCTGCGGTTAATATTTCACGGTACCTGACCAATCAAGCAATGACCCCTGGATTATGTGCAATTTAGAGGCTGTTGATTGGTGTGGATTCTTAAATAAATATTAAATTCTCGCCAAAAGTACCAGTTTTGTATCATCAATTTTTGTAGCTATGCCAGTTCTGACTCCGAGTGGCGCACTGCATCTCTGCGCAAGAGGCATCACTATAGTACCTGGCTCGAATCCAGGCTGCATCACATCCGGCTGTGATTGGGAGTCCCATAGGGCGGAGAACAATTGGCCCAGCGTTATCCGGGTTTGGCCGGAGTAAGCCGTCATTGTAAATAAGAAATTGTTCTTAACTGACTTGCCTAGTTAAATAAAGGTTACAATCAAGAACGAATTGTTGTCTTTGTATTAGCAAGAAGATAGTTATTGTTTGGCTAAAGAACCTGTTGTAAAGAGGATAGAGTATACCCTTTTATTTACTGTCCTGATTCTCAATAGGAAGACAGGTTGACACCCACACTAACAATGTTGCCCCAGGTCTGGGATTTCAGAGACAAATAGCCTAAATTGTTGAATCAATCCTCTTCAATAGCTTGCATATTGTAATATGAAATGTACAACATGCTGTAATATCAAAACCAGCCAGTGCAGGCCAATGATGGTTTACCAATAGAATACTGGGAGATTGAAATGTGATATGGCTCTCTTATTTCCCCTCAAAGAAAAACATACACAAAATACATCAAAACCAGACAACAGGCATGCCATCTCTCACAGACTATAGAGGCCTTTATTGACATGACCATTTATTGGCATTACCACAACAGAGTAGGGCACAAAACCATCTTCTGTACATCACTGTTCCCTTATTAAATAACTACAACAAGAGTAAAAGAGTTGACTGTATATAAATAATCAAATCATTCAGCTACATCTAGGCAGGTGACCAGAGAGGTGGTGGGTGCGAGCAAAAGTACGATGGCAGCGGGGGCAGGAGTATGGTCTCTCACCAGTGTGGGTCCTCATGTGAGTTTTAAGGTGGCCGACCATGCGGAAGCTTTTGTCACACTCCTGGCAGTGATATGGCCGTGAGCCATTGTGGATCCTCATATGTTTGCCCAGATCCCCTGAAGAGGTATAGCAGCCGTGGCAGACAGAGCATTCATACGGCTTCTCTCCAGTGTGGGTGCGTATGTGTTTTGTGAGATCTCCAGACTGAGTGAAGCTTTTACCGCACTCTGTACAGGTGTATGGTTTCTCACCTGTGTGAGTGCGCTGGTGGTTCTTCAGGTGTGCGTGTCGGAAAAATGTCTTGTCACACACTGTGCAATGGAAAGGCCTCTCCCCAGTGTGTGTGCGCTGGTGGGTTTTCAACGCAGCAATGTTTATGAACTTCAGCCCACAAACCCCACAATGGTAGTTCCTTTCATTGCTGTGGATCTTCAGATGCAACTTCAGATAACCTTTATCAGCAAAGTCTTTACCACACACAGTACATTTGAAAGGTCTCTCCCCTGAGTGTGTGCGCAGGTGAAGCTTCAAAGAATCACTGTATGCAAACCGCCTGTCACATTTGGGGCAGGATAAAGGCTTCTCGCCAGAGTGAACGGTCATGTGAACTCGGAGGTGCCACATTCGGGCAAAATCCTTTCCGCAGTCCTGACATTTGAATGGCTTGACCCCCGAGTGTATCATCATGTGTTTGCAATGACTGCTGGCTTCTGAGAAGCTCTTGCCACACTCCTTGCAGACGTAAGGCTTCTCGCCAGTGTGTGTGCGCATGTGAATGCGCAGATTCTGAGGACTAGAGCAGCTTTTGCCACACTCTGAGCATGGCATGCCAATGTTCAGACAGACAGGGACATTCTCAGGCTTAGTGTCCTCAGGCTTGTGACACTGGTGAGGCCCCAGTCCCCAGCAATTCTTGAAGCTCTTTCCACAGTCAGCGCAACTGAGGTATCCATCTGTGAAAGCGACAGACATTTTGTGCCAAACCTTGCAGTGAGTATGCAGTCTGGCTATGTACTGGAAGCTGCGGGCACAATAGGGGCAGGGGTGGAGTTTTCTCAGAGAGGGAGAGGGGTGGGCCTGACGGGTGTGGACGTGTAGTTGCCGTGGGGTATGGAACATGCAGCTACAGTGGGGACAGCTGTGTGTGGGGGCATACACGGTTTTACTCGTTGAGACGTGGCCTTTGAACAAAGCCAGGTACTGCTTCTGGTGTTTGGTCTTCATGTGGTTCTCCAGGAAGTAACAGTCAGTGAAAGAGATGGTGCAGTGTGGACAAGGAAAGAACTGAGGAGAAGAGACTGAGGGAGAGGGAGGGACAGAGCAGTGGAAAGAAGGTAGAAAGAGGGAGAAGAGAAAGATGGGACAGAACATAGTTGTGTTTTCCTACATTTCCTCATTCAACAAAACACTTGAGTAAATATCTCTGCTAAATATTAATTTCAAAGTTTGCTAAATTAATGTTCAAGTGATGTTCAAGTAATCCCATCATCCATTTCAAATGCAGTGTTGTGGGTGGACTGGATATATGAACTTTGCCTTACCTCCATCAGGCTCTTCTGGGTTTTCCTCCTTCACCAAACACACTTTAGTGTCTCGCAGAAGAGTCTTAACCACCACCTTATGGATTAGAAAGATGAAGAAACCACAATATGCATGAACCAAAAGTCTAAATACTATTGTCTAGTTACCAACTGTCACATGTTGGGAAAGACCACTAACTCTTCTTACATTAGACAATCTTGTTAGCATCACCATAGGACTCCTTGATATCTGGCTACACCCGGTCATTGGATTGGATGTATTATGATGTTTGATGTGCTTCTTCTGGAAGGAAGGAATAGAACGGTTTTGTTCTTCTCCCATTCCCTGCTGTTCAAAGTCTGTTGGTTCCTCTTTGATTTGGATGGAGCTGTTACAAACCCCTTTAGTAATGTAGGGTGATTGGCTAATGTCTGGTTCTTCTCTATTGTAGTCAACATCATCTGACTGTGTTCCACACTCTGTTTTGATTAGGTCTCGATGGTGTTTAGTCCTCTTGGTTTTGTTGTGTTGCTTTTTCCCAGGTTTGCTCTTCATCTTGTTGACTGGAGTGCTTCTTCATTTGACCTCTGTGGGGAAAAGAGCAGGTTTTATTGAGCATCACCCTTAGAGAGCTATACCAAGCAGTGATCATATTAATAAACCATGCAACACTAAGTCACAGGAAGGTCAAAAAGATCATCAAGGACAACAACCACCCGAGCCACTGCATGTTCACCCCGCTATCATCCAGAATGCAAGGTCAGTACAGGTGCATCAAAGCTGGGGCCGAGACTGAAAAACAGCTTCTATCTCAAGGCCATCAGACTGTTAAACAGCCATCACTAGCACAGAGAGGCTGCCATATACAGACTTTAAATCATTGGTCACTTTAATAAATGGAACACTAGTCACTTTAATAATGCTACTTTAACAATGTTCCCATATCTTGCATTACTCATCTCGTGTATATACTGTATTCTATACCATCTATTGCATCTTAGCCTATGCCGCTCTGACATTGCTCATCCATATATTTATACATTCTTATTCCATTCATTTACTTAAATGTGTGTGTATTAGGTTTTTGTTGTGGAATTGTTAAGATATTTATTACTTGTTAGATATTGCTGCACTGTCAGAACTAGAAGAACAAGCATTTCGCTACACTCGTAATAACATTTGCTAACCATGTGTATGTGACCAATAAAATTTGATTTGAACAATCAGCGGGTTAATTTTAAAACTACAAGTCTATATGAACAATCAATGTAAATGTATACGTTTCTAACAGTCAACCTACAGGTAATAATAGGCCTATAGACGTGTTGGTTGTTTTGCAACAAAACCGACGCCTGCACAACTAAGGCAAAACAGACGGGGTTGTCTTAAATTGCTGACAACATGTAAACTATATTTCGTTTCCAATGTTTATTGAAAACGTAAATACATTTGCACAATGAGAACCTGTCTCTCAAATACATCGTTACATTTCTTGGTGAGCTAGCTAGCGAATTTGAGCCATATTAGCATAGATGACGTGGCAACAGTAAAAACACCTCAAAACACGACATGGTATCAAGAACAAGATAAAACTATATGAAACGAGCCATTAACGATTCCCCACACGGCAGCTTCTTGTCATTGTTGTTAGCTATTTGGCTATACAGAATCACAACACATGGAGTTATGCCACATTGAAGCATGCGCATCCTTTCGTGACGTTGTCAGCTAACCCTCAATATGACATTAGCGTTCATGTTGCTACCAACCCCCTCCCTCAGACATAGCATAGCTCGTTATAGGATTATATTACAGGCAGCAAACTCTACTTACTGTTGCAGCCAACTAGCTACTGCTTTGAGCTGCTAGTAGCCTAGTGTTTGTAAATGAGAACAACACAGCGAAGGCCAATTACTTTGTATCTTGTAAATGCTCAACGACAGAATGGCACACAGCTTCGCTTTCCTTTGTTGACGCCATAAAAGGCTGCACTTCCTGGTCTATGTCCGCAACGTTCCACCACATGAAGAACAAGGTCGTCACTAGTTACCACAGCCACAAAGTCATAAACCCCGCATTTTTTGTTGTTTTTAAATATCATACCTCATTTAGCAGACACTCCTATACAGTAGTGAATGCATACATATTTGTACTGTTCCCCCGTGGGAATCGAATGCACAACTCTGACGTTACAAGCACCATGCTCTACCAACTGAGCCACGGAACCTATTCTACAATAAAAAAATAAATAAATGTGGTTTTAAACCTTAACCACAGTGCTAACCTTATGTCTAAACCAATTTTGACTTTGTGGCTTTGGTAACTAGTGGAAACCATAGAACAAGGAACCAGATGTTTCATCGGATGTGTACATCTGAAGCATCCGTTTGGAATTTCCACTTCACACCAAATTTGGTGTGAAGAAGCCCAGCGGTCTAGCCTAACCACTGAGATATAATAAGAATGAGCCTGATGACTTGCACAAAATTATTCCGCTGCTCTGTCGTTCGCTATGTACTTTAGACTAAGACTCCCATAATTAAAGTCGTTTGTGGTGAAGAGGGGCACGAGTATCAAAGTCAACAACATATTTTCAAACCACCGCTTTACCCAGGGAGAAAGACGGCCCCCTCTCATTGAAGCATAGACAGCATTAATTGATAGCGTTGACGTCATCCACCTATTCCTATGGAAAACTCCCGATGGCCATATTGGCACAGACAAAATAATCAGCAAGATATTTCAACAGGATGCATAAGTGTGAAGCATCCGGTTAGCGTTTCCACTCACTACCAAAAATGGTGATGAGAGAACACTAGAATCTGTTACAAACAGTGTGGACTAAGCTTTGTAGATTTTATCCTTTGCCAAAGTTTTAATTTTTTTTGTTGTTTAGAAGGAGTGGAAGGGTGAATTGGGTTAAAGACATGTTCAATCTCTATCCCAGTCTGCTGTCCCCACTTGCTTCAAAATGACCACCATTGTTCCTGCACCCAAGGTAACTGAACTAAATGACTATCTCCCATAGCACTCACTTCTTTGTCATGGAAGTGTCATGGAAGTGCCTAGTTAATGATCATATCACCTCTACCTTACCTGTCACCCTAGACCCACTTCAATGTGCTTACCACCCCAATAGATCCACAGAGGATGCAATTGCCATCACACTGCCATATTCCATCTGGACAAGAAGAATAACTACGTCAGAATGCTGTTCATTGTCTATAGCTCAGCCTTCAACAGCATAGTACTGTCAAAACTCATCATTAAGCTCGGGGCCCTGGGTCTGAACCCCGCCCTTTGCAACTGGGTCCAGGACTTCAAGATAGGCTGCCCCCAGGTGGTGAAGGAAGGAAACAACACTTCCACTTCTCTGATCCTCAACACAGGGACCCCACAAGGGTGAATGCTCAGCCCCCTCCTGTACTCGCTGTTCACTCATGACTGCGTGGCTACGCACGCCTACAACTCAATCATCAAGTTTGCATACGATACAACAGCAGTATGCCTGATTGCCAACAATGATGAGACAGCCGACAGGGAGAAGGTGAGGGCCCCGGCGGAGTGGTGCTAGGAAAATAACCATTCCCTCATTGTCAACAAAACGAAGAAGCTGATCGTGTACTTCAGGAAACAGCAGAGGGAGCACACTCCAATCCACATCGACGGGACAGCAGTGGAGAAGGTGGAAAGCTCCAAGTTCCCCCGGCGTACACATCACTAACAATCTGAAATGGTCCACCCACACAGACAGTGTGATGAAGAAGGGGCAACAGCGCCTCTTCAAACTCAGGAGGCTGAAGAAATTCAGCTTGGCCCCTAAGACCAATAGAAACTTTTACAGATGCACAATTGAGAGCATCCTGTCGGGCTGTATCACCGCCTGTACGGCAACTGCACCACCCTAAACCGCAGGGCTCTCCAGAGGGTGGTACGGTCTGCCCAACGCATCACCGGGGCACACTGCCTGCCCTCCATGACACCTACAGCACCCGATAACACAGGAAGGCCAAAAATATCAAAGGACATCAACCACCCGAGCCACGGCCTGTTCACCCCACTATCATCCAGAGGGCGAGGTCAGTACAGGCGCATCAAAGCTGGGACCAAAAGATAGAAGCTATTTTTCAATCTCAAGACTTTTATTTTAAGGGATGGATCAGCTTTAATATTGCAGATAGATTGTTGCTTCCATCAATGTAATTGTCTGCACCATATATTTTGGGGGTAAATATATATATCCATATACAGTTGAAGTTGGAAGTTTACATATACCTTAGCCAAATACATTTAAACTCAGTTTTTCACAATTCCTGAAATGTAATCCTAGTAAAAATTCCCTGTCTTAGGTCAGTTAGGATCACCACTTTATTTTAAGAATGTAAAATGTCAGAATAATAGTAGAGATAATGATTATTTCAGCTTTTATTTCTTTCATCACATTCCCAGGGGGTCAGAAGTTTACATACACTCAATTAGTATTTGGCAGCATTGCCTTTAAATTGTTTAACTTGGGTCAAACGTTTTGGGTAGCCTTCCAAAAGCTTCCCACAATAAGTTGGGTGAATTTTGGCCCATTCCTCCTGACAGAGCTGGTGTAACTGAGTCAGGTTTGTAGGCATCCTTGCTGACACACGCTTTTTCAGTTCTGCCCACAAATTTTCTATGGGATTGAGGTCAGGGCTTTGTGATGGCCAACTCCAATACCTTGACTTTTTTATCCTTAAGCCATTTTGCCACAACTTTGGAAGTATGCTTGGGAAGACCCATTTGCGACCAAGATTTAACTTCCTGACTGATGTCTTGAGATTTTGCTTCAATATATCCACATAATTTTCCTGCCTCATGATGCCATCTATTTTGTGAAGTGCACCAGTCCCTCCTGCAGCAAAGCACCCCCACAACATGATGCTGCCACCCCCGTGTTTCACGGTTGGGATGGTGTTCTTCGGCTTGCAAGCTTCCCCCTTTTCCTCCAAACATAACGATGGTCATTATGGCCAAACAGTTCTATTTTTATTTAATCAGACCAGAGGACATTTCTCCAAAAAGTACGATCTTTGTCCCCATGTGCAGTTGCAAACCGTAGTCTGGCTTTTTTTAATGGCGGTTTTGGAGCAGTGGCTTCTTCCTTGCTGAGCGGCCTTTCAGGTTATGTCGATATAGGACTCGTTTTACTGTGGATATAGATACTTTTGTACCTGTTTTCTCCAGCATCTTCACAAGGTCCTTTGCTGTTGTTCGGCGATTGATTTGCACTTTTCGTACGAAAGTACGTTCATCTCTAGGAGACAGAACGCGTCTCCTTCCTGAGCAGTATGACGGCTGCGTGGTCCCATGGTGTTTATACTTGCGTACTATTGTTTTAACAGATGAACGTGGTACCTTTCAGGTGTTTGGAAATTGCTCCCAAGGATGACCCAGACTTGTGGAGGTATACAATTTTTCTCTGACGTCTTGGCTGATTTCTTTTGATTTTCCCATGATGTCAAACAAAGAAGCACTGAGTTTGAAGGTAGGCCTTGAAATACATCTACAGGTACACCTCCAATTGACTCAAATTATTGTCAATTAGCCTATAAGAAGCTTCTAAAGCCATGACATCATTTTCTGGAATTTTCCAAGCTGGTTAAAGCCACAGTCAACTTAGTGTTTGTAAACTTCTGACCCACTGGAATTGTGAAACAGTGAATTATAAGTGAAATAATCTGTCTGTAAACAATTGTTGGAAAAATTACTTGTGTCATGCACAAAGTAGATGTCCTAACCGACTTGCCAAAACTATAGGTTGTTAATAATACATTTGTGGAGTGGTTGAAAAATGAGTTTTAATGACTCCAACCTAAGTGTATGTAAACTCTGACTTCAACTCTATTTTATGTCGGAAACAGTCAGTTATAAATTCTTCTGTCCTAGTTATAAACAAGTTATCATCTAGTAGGATTTTAATTACATTTCCAATATCCTCGCCCACGTGGAAATTCTGTAAGTGTAGTATATATGCCAATTATGTGATGATCCGACTGCATTCTGTCCCCATCAACACTTTTTAAACTTTTGGTGCCAGTAGAGAATGACATAAGAAAGTAATCTAGACAACTAGCTTGATTAAGCCTCCGCCATGTATATCTCACTAGGTCAGGGTATTTAAGCCTCCGTATATACACTAATTCCAACATATCCATGACATTCATAATTTCCTTAAGTGCCTGAGGGTGATAGTTTTTAGTGTGATTTCCTTTACGGTCCATAGAGGTATTTAAAACCTTATTAAAATCCCCCACCATAACAATAGAGTCTAGTGTTGCTTGTAGAGTTGATAAATTCTTATATATATTTTCAAAGAAGCTTGGATCATCATTATTTGTACCGTATAGGTTAATAAGTAATATCTGTTTATTGTCCAATAACATATTCAAAATAATCCATCTGCCTTGATGATCTGTTTGGACAATTTGCACATTTGGATCAAAATTACTGTTAATTAATATCATCAACCCTTTTGAATTTCTTTGCCCATGGGAGAAATATATTTCACCCCCCCAGTCCTTTTTCCACAAAACTTCATCTAAAATTGTTGAATGAGTTTCCTGTAAACAATAGATACTATATTCTTTCTCTTTTAGCCAGGTAAATTCTGATAATCTTTTCTTATTATCTGCTAAGCCATTGCAATTATAACTGGCTGTACTTATTTCACCACTTATCATAATAAGACACACGTTTAAATTCTATTAATCCAAATATATGTTTGCAAATGTAACATGATGATTGAGTGTCTATATAGCTGTACCATGATATTTGCATTGCTATTAAGTAAACCTCCAATTGCTCCCCCCTATTCCACCCGCTAAAATCCTTCCTCATCCTGAGTTGGGTTGTCATCCCAATGCCCGGCAGACCATCCCCGACCCCCCGGATCCCATAGCCCCGGAGAAACCGGGACCCATCCTTCAAAAAGAGCACACAGTGCCACCCACAGAACAGAAGCAGATAAACCGCCAAATGCATTTCCATCGCCCTCACCTCTATTTATATCATATATAATTAACTGTTAATGTTTGTAGTAATGTAGGCAATTTATGCAAAGGATTTTTACCTCTCACCAGTCTCGCCATTACCAAAATTACATTATGGCAAGCAATTATTATATTACCAAACAATTATTGTGAATTTTCCTATATTGTCCCTAACATCTTTTACTCCCTCACAACAGTTGTGGGATACACACACAAATACACACTCAACCCCTTTCCCCCACAACAACCATAGACTCAGATTCTCAACAATTGCACCATCCCAGAGCCCAACTCAAGAAAGGTCTTGATTTATGAATGCATATACAGTTGCAGCTGTATGAGAAGGCTGTATGCAAAACGGTCAAAAAAAATGGGCAGAAATGGGGAGATTTGATTAACCATTGTCATGTCCTAGAGGATGGAGGTTAGATATACCCCCTTCCCCTGAAACACCCACAACATGGTCCCCCAAAGTGACCATATTCCCAAGCATCTCTATGCAGACTGTTAAATAGCCATCACTTGCCGGCTACCACCCGACCACTCAACCCTGCACCTTAGAGGCTGCTGCCCTAAATACATAGACATGGAATCACTGGCCACTTTAATAATGTTTACATACTGCTTTACTCATCTCATATGTATATACTGTATTCTATTCTACTGTATTTTAGTTAATGCCACTCCGACATTGCTCGTGCTAATATTTATATATTTCTTAATTCCATTCTTTTACTTTTAGATTTGTGCATTGTTATAAATTGTTAGATATTAATTCACTGTTGGAGCTCGGAACACAAGCATTTCGCTACACCCGCAATAACATCTGTTAAATATACTCTACCGTTCAAAAGTTTGGGGTCACTTAGAAATGTCCTTGTTTTTGAAAGAAAAACACATTTCTTGTCCATTAAAATAACATTAAATTGATCCAAAATACAGTGTAGACATTGTTAATGTTGTAAATGACTATTGTAGCTGGAAACAGCTGATTTTTAATGGAATATCTACATAGGTGTACAGAGGCCCATTATCAGCATCCATCACTCCTGTGTTCCAATGGCATGTTGTGTTAGGGAATCCAAGTTGATCATTTTAAAAGGCTATTTGATCATTAGAAATCCCTTTTGCAATTATGTCAGCACAGCTGAAAACTGTTGTCCTGATTAAAGAAGCAATACAACTGGCCTTCTTTAGACTAGACTAGTTGAGTATCTGGAGCATCAGCATTTGTGGGTTCTATTACAGACTCAAAATGTCCAGAAACAAAGAACTTTCCACTGAAACTCGTCAGTCTATTCTTGCTCTGAGAAATTAAGGCTATTCCATGCGAGAAATTGCCAAGAAACTGAAGATCTCGTACAACGCTGTGTGCTACACCCTTCACAGAACAGCGCAAACTGGCTCTAACCAGAATAGAAAGAGGAGTGGGAGGCCCCGGTCCAACACTCTCATTTAAACTCCTTACTTGTTCGTTGAAACAATGAACAAACGCCACCTGCTGGAGAGAGACTGAGTTTCTGCGAGTTGGGCCTTCATCTTCCTTTTTGTTAATCAGTGGTCTCACGCCGAGGCAGCTTGGTTCCAAATCGAATGCAATCTACTTTCAGCAGGTGCAGAACACGACTACATGCTTGCCTGGGCAAGATTAATCAAACCCCCTCATTGAAAACGACATAAATTACCTATTTTGAGTTTGTTATTAATGGGCGAGTTCGACATTGCAGCTGACTTTAAAGGCAAGTCAAGACTGACTGATCTACAAATCACCTTGCATCATTAACCCTTAATTAACTGGCACACCAATATATATATATTTTTTATTTTAGTCTAATGCACTGATGGCACATTGTGTCAGCTTCTTCAACTACAAGACCTTCAACCCACAGCCTTGTTGCCCTAGGTCTGGGATTTCAGAGACATGGGGATGTTCTCATTTGGCCAAAAGACTGTCCTCTCCTCGAATCCTCTGTCTTCCGTGACCCGGAAACCGATAAGTGGTCGAGTGTCAATATGTTAGTAGGCAAACTGAGGAGTGTCCTCGCATCCTCATGTCAAGGAAGCACAAGATTATCCTACCTGAGTCCTTTGCGGAAGGGTTTGGAGAGCCGCTACACCCCAATTTGAATCAGAGAAAAGTAGGCACATATTTAAAATCGACATGCTTCTTATCCTTTTATTTATAAAACTATCTAAATGACTTTTTACTACTTAAAACATTTAATTTGCACGTGAAGGAGTCTTCATACATGTGCATTTGTTCCCACATTTCTGCTCCTCCTCGCTTTGATTTTTATTGATTTATTTCACCTTTATTTAACCAGGTAGGCAAGTTGAGAACAAGTTCTCATTTACAGTTGCGACCTGGCCAAGATAAAGCAAAGCAGTTCGACACATACAACAACACAGAGTTACACATGGAGTAAAACAAACATACAGTCAATAATACAGTAGAAAAATAAGTCTATATACAATGTGAACAAATGAGGTGAGATAAGGGAGGTAAAGGCAAAAAAGGCCATGGTGGCAAAGTAAATACAATATAGCAAGTAAAACACTGGAATGGTAGATTTGTAGTGGAAGAAAGTACAAAGTAGAAATATAAATAAATGGGGTGCAAAGGAGCAAAATAAATAAATACAGTAGGGGAAGAGGTAGTTGTTTAGGCTAAATTATAGATGGGCTATGTACAGGTGCAGTGATCTGTGAGCTGCTCTGACAGCTGGTGCTTAAAGCTAGTGAGGGAGATAGGTGTTTCCAGTTCCAGAGATTTTTGTAGTTCGTTCCAGTCATTGGCAGCAGAGAACTGGAAGGAGAGACGGCCAAAGGAGGAATTGGCTTTGGGGGTGACCAGAGAGATATACCTGCTGGAGCGCGTGCTACAGGTGGTTGCTGCTATGGTGACCAGTGAGCTGAGATAAGGGAGGACTTTACCTAGCAGGGTCTTGTAGATGACCTGGAGCCAGTGGGTTTGGCGAGTATGAATCGAGGGCCAGCTAACGAGTGCGTACAGGTCGCAGTGGTGGGTAGTATATGGGGCTTTGGTGACAAAACAGATGGCACTGTGATAAACTGGATGCAGTCTATTGAGTAGGGTATTGGAGGCTATTTTGTAAATGACATCTCTGAAGTCGAGGATCGGTAGGATTGTCAGTTTTACGAGGGTATGTTTGGCAGCATGAGTGAAGTATGCTTTGTTGCGAAATAGGAAGCCAATTCTAGATTTAACTTTGGATTGGAGATGTTTGATGTGAGTCTGGAAGGAGAGTTTACAGTCTAACTAGAAACCTAGGTATTTGTAGTTGTCCACATATTCTCAGTCAGAACCGTCCAGAGTAGTGATGCTGGACGGGCGGGCAGGTGCGGGCAGCGATCGGTTGAAGAGCATGCATTTAGTTTTACTTGTATTTAAGAGCAGTTGGAGGCCACGGAAGGAGAGTTGTATGGCATTGAAGCTAGTCTGGAGGGTTGTTAACACAGTGTCCAAAGAAGGGCCAGAAGTATACAGAATGGTATCGTCTGCGTAGAGGTGGATCAGAGACTCACCAGCAGCAAGAGCGACATCATTGATGTATACAGAGAAAAGAGTTGGGTCAAGAATTGAACCCTGTGGCACCCCCATAGAGACTGCCAGAGGCCCGGACAACAGGCCATCCGATTTGACACATTGAACTCTATCAGAGAAGTAGTTGGTGAACCAGGCGAGGCAATCATTTGAGAAACCAAGGCTATTGAGTCTGCCGATGAGGATGTGGTGATTGACAGAGTCGAAAGCCTTGGCCAGGTCAATGAATACGGCAGCACAGTATTGTTTCTTATCGATGGCGGTTACGATATCGTTTAGGACCTTGAGCGTGGCTGAGGTGCACCCATGACCAGCTCTGAAACCAGATTGCATAGCGGAGAAGGTGTGGTGCGATTCGAAATGGTTGGTAATCTGTTTGTTGACTTGGCTTTCGATTACCTTAGAAAGGCAGGGTAGGATAGATATAGGTCTGTAGCAGTTTGGGTCAAGAGTGTACCCCCCTTTGAAGAGGGGGATGACCGCAGCTGCTTTCCAATCTTTGGGGATCTCAGACGACACGAAAGAGAGGTTGAACAGGCTAGTAATAGGGGTTGCAACAATTTCGGCAGAAAGGGTCCAGATTGTCTAGCCCGGCTGATTTGTAGGGGTCCAGATTTTGCAGCTCTTTCAGAACATCAGCTGACTGGATTTGGGAGAATGAGAAATGGGGAAGGCTTGGGCAAGTAGCTGTGGGGGGTGCAGTGCTGTTGACCGCAATAGGGGTAGCCAGGTGGAAAGCATGGCCAGCCGTAGAAAAATGCTTATTGAAATTCTCAATTATAGTGGATTTATCAGTGGTGACAGAACTTCCTATCCTCAGTGCAGTGGGCAGCTGGGAGGAGGTGTTCTTATTCTCCATGGACTTTACAGTGTCCCAGAACTTTTTTTGAGTTTGTGTTGCAGGAAGCAAATTTCAGCTTGAAAAAGCTAGCCTTGGCTTTTCTAACTGCCTGTGTATATTGGTTTCTAACTTCCCTAAAAAGTTGCATATCACGGGGGCTGTTCGATGCTAATGCAGAACGCCACAGGATGTTTTTGTGTTGGTTAAGGGCAGTCAGGTCTGGAGAGAACCAAGGGCTATATCTGTTCCTGGTTCTACATTTCTTGAATGGGGCATGCTTATTTAAGATGGTGAGGAAGGCGTTTAAAAAAATAACCAGGCATCCTCTACTGACGGGATGAGGTCAATATCCTTCCAGGATACCCGGGCCAGGTCGATTAGAAAGGCTTGCTCGCTGAAGTGTTTCAGGGAGCGTTTGACAGTGATGAGTGGAGGTCGTTTGACCGCTGACCCATTACGGATGCAGGCAATGAGGCAGTGATCGCTGAGATCTTGGTTGAAAACAGCAGAGGTGTATTTAGAGGGCAAGTTGGTTAGGATGATATCGATGAGGGTGCCCGTGTTTACGGCTTTGGGGTGGTACCTGGTAGGTTCATTGATAATTTGTGTGAGATTGAGGGCATCAAGCTTAGATTGTAGGATGGCTGGGGTGTTAAGCATGTCCCAGTTTAGGTCACCTAGCAGCACAAGCTCTGAAGATAGATGGGGAGCAATCAGTTCACATATGGTGTCCAGAGCACAGCTGGGGGCAGAGGGTGGTGTATAGCAGGCGGCAACGGTGAGAGACTTGTTTTTAGATAGGTGGATTTTTAAAAGTAATAGTTCAAATTGTTTGGGTACAGACCTGGATAGTAGGACAGAACTCTGCAGGCTATCTCTGCAGTAGATTGCAATACCGCCCCCTTTATCTTGTCTGAAAATGTTGTAGTTAGGGATGAAGATTTCAGAGTTTTTGGTGGTCTTCCTAAGCCAGGATTCAGACACGGCTAGGACATCCGGGTTGGCTGAGTGTGCTAAAGCAGTGATTATCTTTGACCTTTTTCAAAAAGAGGCGAGGAGATGGAAGAGTTAGCTAAGCTAATTGAGAATGTCCCTAGGTCCACAATGTGACTATCAAAATGTGGGAATGATAGTGTAGCCTGAAAGGCAATTTTTGCTTGATCCGCAAATGTGGTCAGAGGCGTTGTATGGAAGGTGTGACACAATTGCGAAGCCTCCGGAGGCATGCAGAGGCTAAATCAAGCTCCATACCACATCGCTGTGCGCCTCTCACATTTTGTAACAATGCAGAGGGCACTGTATAGTTCAGCATTGACATGATTGGTTGACGGTAAGTGGGGGCGGGAGGTCCTGTATAAACATTGTTCTGGCTACTGCGCCGGCTGCATCCCAGTAAATGCTATACGGCCACAGCAGATGGCAGATTTACCATGCAGAGCCTTTAAGAGCTTGAATCAATCCTCTTCAACAGCTTGCATATCGTAATATGCAGTCAGACATGCTGCAATATCAAAACCAGCCAGTGCAGGCCAATTAATACTGGGAGACTGAAATGTATGTGATATGACTCTCTTATTGGCTACGCACGCCTCAAACTCAATCAACAAGTTTGTATACACAAAAAACACAACAGGCATGCCATCTTTCACAGACTATAGAGGCCTTTATTGACATGACCATTTATTGGCATTACCACAACAGTCGGGCACAAAACCATCTTCTGTACATCACTGTTCCCTTATTAAATCACTACAACAAGAGTAAAATAGTTTATTTATATACATTCTAATTTCATCATTCAGCGACATCTAGGCAGGTGACCAGAGAGGTGGTGGGTGCGAGCAAAGGTGCGATGGCAGCGGGGGCAGGAGTATGGTCTCTCACCAGTGTGGGTCCTCATGTGAATTTTAAGGTGGTTGGCCAAGCGGAATCTCTTGTCACACTCCTGGCAGGGATATGGCCGTGAGTTATTGTGTATCCTCATGTGTCTGGTCAGATCAGCAGAACAGATAAAACGTCGGTGGCATTCAGAACATTCAAATGGCCTCTCCCCAGTGTGGATGCGCTTGTGTTTGGTCAGATCTCCAGACTGAGTGAAGCTTTTACTGCACTCTGTACAGGTGTATGGTTTCTCACCTGTGTGAGTGCGCTGGTGGTTCTTCAGGTGTTCATGTCGGAAAAATGTCTTGTCACACACTGTGCAATGGAAAGGCCTCTCCCCAGTGTGTGCGCGTTGGTGGGTTTTCAATGCTGCACTGTTTATGAACTTCAGCCCACAAACCCCACAATGGTAGTTCCTTTCATTGTTGTGGATCTTCAGATGCAACTTCAGATAATTTCTGTAGGCAAAGTCTTTACCACACACAGTACATTTAAAAGGTCTCTCCCCTGAGTGTGTGCGCAGGTGAAGCTTCAGACAGTCCTTGTATGCAAACCGCTTGTCACATTTGGAGCAGGAGAAAGACTTCTCACCAGAGTGAATAGTCATGTGAACTCGGAGGCGCCCCATCCGGGCAAAATCCTTTCCACAATCCTGGCATTTGAATGGCTTGACCCCCGAGTGTATCATCATGTGTTTGCGGTAACTGCTGTCTTCTGAGAAGCTCTTGCCACACTCCTTGCAGACGTAAGGCTTCTCGCCGGTGTGTGTGCGCATGTGAATGCGCAGATTCCGAGGACTAGAGCAGCTTTTGCCACACTCTGAGCATGGCATGCCAATGTTCATACAGACAGGGCCATCCTCAAGCTTAGTGTCCTCAGGCTTGTGACACTGGTGAGGCCCCAGTCCCCAACAATTCTTGAAGCTCTTTCCACAGTCAGCGCAACTGAGGTATCCATCTGTGAAAGCGACAGACATTTTGTGCCAAACCTTGCAGTGAGTATGCAGTCTGGCTATGTACTGGAAGCTGCGGGCACAATAGGGGCAGGGGTGGAGTTTTCTCAGAGAGGGAGAGGGGTGGGCCTGACGGGTGTGGACGTGTAGTTGCCGTGGGGTATGGAACATGCAGCTACAGTGGGGACAGCTGTGTGTGGGGGCATACACGGTTTTACTCTTTGAGACGTGGCTTTTCAGCATGGCCAGGTACTGCTTCGGGTGTTTGGTCTTGATGTGATTCTCCAGGAAGTAACAGTCAGTGAAGGAAATGGTGCAGTGTGGACAAGGAAAGAACTGAGAAGTAGAGACTGAGGGAGAGGAAGGATGGTAGAAAGAGTGAGAAGAGAGTGATGTGAAGAGAGAGGAAACAGAACACAAATGTGATTTCTTACATTTCCTCATTCAACAATAAAATACTTGAGTAAATATCTTTGCTGAATATTAATTTCAAAGTTTGCTAAATGAAGTGATGTTCAAGTAATCCCATCATCCATTTCAAATGCAGTGTTGTGGGTGGACTCGATATATGAACTTTGCCTTACCTCCATCAGGCTCTTCTGGGTTTTCCTCCTTCACCAAACACACTTTAGTGTCTCGCAGAAGAGTCTTAACCACCACCTTATGGATTAGAAAGATAAAGAAACCACAATATGCATGAACCAAAAGTCTAAATACTATTGTCTAGTTACTAACTGTCACATGTTGGGAAAGACCACTAACTCTTCTTACATTAGACAATCTTGTTAGCATCACCATAGGACTCCTTGATATCTGGCTACACCCGGTCATTGGACTGGATGTATTATGATGTTTGATGTGCTTCTTCTGGAAGGAAGGATTGGAACGGTTTTGTTCTTCGCCCATTCCCTGCCGTTCAAAGTCTTTTGGTTCCTCTTTGATTAGGATGGAGTTGTTACAAACTCCTTTAGTAATGTAGGGTGCTTGACTAATGTCAAGTTCTTCTCTACTGCAGTCAACATCATCTGACTGTGTTCCACACTCTGTTTTGATTAGGTCTCGATGGTGTTTAGACATCTTGGTTTTGTTGTGTTGCTTTTTCCCAGGTTTGCTCTTCATCTTGTTGACTGGAGTGCTTCTTCATTTGACTTCTGTCGGGAAAAGACCAGGTTAAATTGAGCATCACACTTAGAGAGCTATACCAGGCAGGGATCATACTAATATCGAACCAGGGTCTGTAGTGACGCCTCTAGTACTAAGATGCAGTGCCTTAGACTGCTGCGCCACTCAGGATCCCTAAACTAACTAGCTAATGTCTTGAGCTGCTAGGATTAGTATTTTATTAGGATGCCCATTAGCAACTGCTAAAGCAGTAGCTACTCTTACTGGGGTCGAAACAAAACATGACATATTACGTAACATTAATAGATAGGTAAAGCACAAGGACAGACAACATATATTTTAAATTAGAATACACACTTTTATACATTTACGCCTTGGCTCTCCATGCATAATATAGTCATTATAACGGCAATACTGCAGCCATTAATTTCCCATACATTGCCATCCTTTGCTCTACTGTTAAAATCGCTTTGTCTAAACGCCGATTTATGTGGTCAGAGGCTCCATATGGATGGTGTGAAGCAATTTCGGAGCCTCTGGTGGCATGCAGAGGCCAGATTGAGCTCCATACCACACCGCCGTGCGCCTCCCAAATGTTGACAATGCGGAGGGCTCCATTTAGCTCCTTCGCATTGACATGATTGGGTGACGGTAGGTGGGGATGGGAGGTCCTGTATAAACACAAACTCATTCCTTGACAACTTGCTTTACAACAGATCTGCGCTGCTTGACAAAGCGCAATAAGTATACATGCCCTGACTTCTGCAGAGGCGTATCGCCGTAAATGCTGCACGGCCAATGCAAACATCAAATTGACCACGTAGCGCCTTTAAACAGGTCAGGATATCCTAATCTCGCAGCATCCGCGAACCCTGATGTAATAATCTCACAGCAGAAGTTGTTTCGTAAACACCAGAGAGAATCTCAGAACATCAGGGGTGTATTCATTAGTCCAACCACTATTGGACAAATTCAGATAGGTCCCTTCCCGTTACGTTCCTTTTGCTTCCGTTAAAGAAACGTTTTGCAACAGAATAAGCTAATGAATAGCCCCTGGAACTATCATGTCCTTGGTTCTTCCGTTTGACGTAAATCCTATGTAATCGTGTGATTCATAGATGCTACTGAATGCAAGTGCAACCAGATAGGGAGAGGCAATGCAAGAGGGTGTACTCTGCCCAAAATCTGTCCACGTTAAACAGATCATTAATTATGTATGGAGTTTTTGTATGGGGTCGGGGCAATGAGTGTCGAATTTAGTCAAGATAAACAGGAAATGCTATTTTAATACGTGCGGTTTATTTGATATAATAGAAGTTTGGTAATGCTTAGGTTATTACGAGTGTACTGATATAAGTGTGATGCACTGACATCCCGGCAACTTTGAGAAAAATCACTTTATACTAGAGCTGTCCCTGTTGAAATTCAAGACGGTCTACAGGCGGTGGACGTTAACACCCCTCATAGAATATTCAAAAAACGAGATGTATCCACCTATCTAAAGAAAGCAATAGGGGGACCTCGCCGTTATGCTCTGTGGACAACGAATCCCCATTGTTAGGGCGGAGACACACGCATCTCGTCATTATATCCAGTATCTTTGGTGCAACACACGAAAACGAAAATGCAATAATCACATGGAGTTTCACAGAAGTCGTTAACGAGTAGTCTCGTCTTTGTTGATAGGAACAATACAGAAAAGGCTAACATATTTTATATCTCGTAAATGCTCAATGATAGAAGGGCAAACACAGCCTCGCCTACCTTTGTCGACGCCATAAAAACGCTGCACTTCCTAGTTTATGTCCTTAAAGTGCCTACTAAACGTGGCCTTGACCAATCAGGTAATGGATCCTCGATATGCAGCGATTTAGAGTCGGTTTATTGATGTGGATTCTTAAAGCAATATTCCTCAAAATAAATGATACTGGAAATGTGTGGTATGTTTATGATAATAAAAAAATAGTTATTTTATTGCAATAATAACAGGCTTCTTCTGCTGTCAAAATGTGGGAATGATACTGTACAGCATTGGTTCCCAACCGTTTTTAGTTACTGTGCCAACAACAAAATGTAGCTTTGCCTGGAGTACCCTTTAAGTATCCCATCATGTGCATTTTACCAGTAGGCCTATAGTCTCATAAGTCTATACGTTTTCTCAAGTACCCACAGGGGTCCTAGGCTAGTACCCCTGGTTGGGAACCAATGCTGTACAGGACAAAGTGATATCAACACCACTGAAGGCCAATGATGGTTCTTATCCTAGGACAAATCAGTTAATGACAGGATGGGTGGATCTCTGTTTAAGTGTTAACCCATGCACAGTGTAGATCAGGAGGCTGGTGGGAGGAGCTATTGGAGGACAGAATCATTGTAATGGCTGGAATGGAATAAATGGAACCGTATGAAACACAAAAATATGGAAATTACGTTTGACTCGATTCCAGTCCTGACATTACAATGAGCCCATCCTCCTATAGCTCCTCCCACGAGCCTCCACTGGCACAGATATCGCGTGAGAGCAAAGTCTTGCATCATCTGTGGTGCTGCTCGTGGCAACGTTTTTTCACTGAGTCTACCTTTAAGCACAAAACACAACATACAGTATCTCACAAAAGTGAGTACACCCCTTACATTTTTGTAAATATTTGAGTATATCTTTTCATGTGACAACACTGAAGAAATGACACTTTGCTACAATGTAAAGTAGTGAGTGTACAGCTTGTATAACTGTAAATTTGCTGTCCCCTCAAAATAACACAACACACAGCCATTAATGTCTAAACCGCTAGCAACAAAAGTGAGTACACCCCTAAGTGAAAACGTCCAAATTGGGCCCAATTAGCCATTTTCCCTCCCTGGTGTCATGTGACTTGTTAGTGTTACAAGGTCTCAGGTGTGAATGGGGAGCAGGTGTGTTAAATTGTGTCATCGCTCTCATACTGACTGGTCACTGGAAGTTCAACATGGCACCTCATGGCAAAGAACTCTGAGGATCTGAAAAAAAAGAATTGTTGCTCTACATAAAGATGGCCTGGGCTATAAGAAGATTGCCAAGACAAACTGAGCTGCAGCATGGTGGCCAAGACCATACAGCGGTTTGACAGGACAGGTTCCACTCAGAACAGGCCTCATCACGGTCGACCAAAGAAGTTGAGTGCACGTGCTCAGTGTCATATCCAGAGGTTGTCTTTTGGAAATAGACGTATGAATGCTGCCAGCATTGCTGCAGAGGTTGAAGGGGTGGGGGGGGTCAGCCTGTCAGTGCTCAGACCATACACCGCACACTGCATCAAATTGGTCTGCATGGCTGTCGTCCCAGAAGGAAGCCTCTTCTAAAGATAATGCACAAAAAAGCCCGCAAACAGTTTGCTGAAGACAAGCAGACTAACGACATGGATTACTGGAACCATGTCCTGTGGTCTGATGAGACCAAGATAAACTTATTTGGTTCAGATCGTGTCAAGCGTGTGTGGCGGCAACCAGGTGAGGAGTACAAAGACAAGTGTGTCTTGCCTACAGTCAAGCATGGTGGTGGGAGTGTCATGGTCTGGGGCTGCATGAGTGCTGCCGGCACTGGGGAGCTACAGTTCATTGAGGGAACCATGAATGCCAACATGTACTGGGACATACTTAAGCAGAGCATGATTCCCTCCCTTCGGAGACTGGGCCGCAGGGCAGTATTCCAACATGATAACGACCCCAAACACACCTCCAAGATGACCACTGCCTTGCTAAAGAAGCTGAGGGTAAAGGTGATGGACTGGCCACGCATGTCTCCAGACCTAAACCCTATTGAGCATCTATGGGACATCCTCAAACGGAAGGTGGAGGAGTGCAAGGTCTAACATCCACCAGCTCCGTGATGTCGTCATGGAGGAGTGGAAGAGGACTCCAGTGGCAACCTGTGAAGCTCTGGTGAACTCCATGCCCAAGAGGGTTAAGGCAGTGCTGGAAAATGATGGTGGCCACACAAAATATTGACACTTTGGGCCCAATTTGGATATTTTCACTTAGGGGTGTACTCACTTTTGTTGCCAGTGGTTTAGACATTAATGGCTGTGTGTTGTTATTGAGGGGACAGCAAATTTACAGTTATACAAGCTGTACACTCACTACTTTACATTGTAGCAAAGTGTCATTTCTTCAGTGCTGTCACATGAAAAGATATACTCAAATATTTACAAAAATGAGATACTGTACATGCCATCTTTCACAGACCGTCACCTTTGTCAGTCGTCAGCAGGAGTCGGCATACAAATCTTGTATCATTTAAAAAGCGATGAAATTAAGAAAAAAAAAAGAAATTAAAGAAAAAATGTAGTTCATTAAACAATGTAACTATAACCTAATGACGTTCCATTATAACGTTATAATTTCCCTGTGGTGGAGTCAACTCCAAGTGATACCTATGAATACAATGAGTTATTATATAAAAATGGCAAATCATGATAATTTCCAACATTAGGCAGGTGTTTCAAGATGTTTGGTTTGAAGCTGGAAAAGCAAGGGGGGCAGGGGTACGATCTCTCCCCCGTGTGAGTCTTCATGTGGCGTCTAAAGCGTTTCCGTTCATAGAAGCTTTTCCCACATTCTTGGCAGAAGTATGGCTTCATAGGTTTGGTATTGCTACATTTCAACCAGTGCAGGCCAATGATGGCTTATGGAATGAAACAAATCATGTGTTCCAACTGTTCAAGTGGTCTTTATGTAATTAACGTTCTAATTATTCATCTAGTTAAGAACAAATTCTTATTTACAATGACAGCCAACACCGGCCAAACCGGGACCAATTGTGCGCCGCCCTATGGGACTCCCAATCACGGCCGGTTGTGCTACACCCTGGTTTGAATCCAGGTTGTCTGTAGTGACGCGTCTAGCACTGAGATGCAGTGCCTTAGACTGCTGCGCCACTCGGGAGCCCCATGAATCTAACGTCATGTTTATAACAATGCATGGAGAGTGAGCTTTACATAAATGCTCCTCTTGTCCCAAATCAAGGAATACACGACAAAACAAAAAGGAATAAACATACCATAATCTTTTCAAAACATTATCACCTACTCAACACTAGGACAATAAGTCAAACAATCTTCTGTACATCACTGTCCCTTTAAAAAAATATATATAAAATACAGGTTAAAACAGCTACAAGATAACAAAAACGTAACTAACAATCTAATGTATGTGAACAAATTGGAGTATTGCTAAAGACATTGTGGTATCATAGGTAGATTCTGTGATATGGAGTTACCATACACAGTAGGGGTACAGTTCGCATATGTTGTCAAGCATCGATCACTGAAGGGAACAAATCCCCCCTCCTATTCATTCATAGGTTTAACGCATTTAAGTTAAAGACATCTAGGCAGGTGATTGGAGAGGTTGCTTAAAAAAAAAAAAAAAAAAAAAAGTGGGGGCAGGTATACGGTTTCCCCTTGTGGATTTTCATGTGGCCGTTCACATGACTCTGTTCATAAAAGCTCTTCCCACACTCTTGGCAGGAGTATGGCTTTACATCACGGTGAATGTGGGTCCTCACGTGCAGGGTCAGAGAAGCAGAGCAGATAAAGCGTTTGTGGCATTCAGAACATTCAAATGGCCTCTCCCCAGTGTGGAGGCGCTTGTGTTTGGTCAGATCTCCAGACTGAGTGAAGCTTTTAACACATTCGGTACAGGTGTATGGTTTTTCACCTGTGTGAGTGAGATGATGGTTCTTCAGGTGTGAGTCTAAAAAACTTATTGTCGCACACTGTGCAGTGGTAGGGCCTTTCCCCGGTGTGTGAGCGCATGTGTAACTTCAATAACCCAAGCCTTATGAACTTGCGCCCACAAAGGTAGTTTCTGGTTGTTGTGAATATTCAGATGCGTCTTCAGATAACCTTTGTCAGCAAAGTCTTTACCACACACAGTACATTTGAAAGGTCTCTCCCCTGAGTGTGTGCGCAGGTGAAGCTTCAGACTACCCTTGTATGCAAACCGCTTGTCACAATGGGAGCAGGAGAACTTTCTCTCACCAGAGTGAACGGTCATGTGATTCCTCAGGTTTGCCTGGGCGAAAGCCTTCCCACAATCCTGGCATTTGAATTCTTTGACCCCCTTGTGTATCAGCAGGTGTTCGCCTAAACAGCTGCCATTCGAGAATCTTTTGCTGCACTCCTTGCATTCGTAAAGCTTCTCTCTGGTGTGGATGCGCACGTGAGTGTTCAGGCTCGTAGGAGTTGTGAGGATCTTGCCACACTCAGAGCAATGGAAGCCGACTTCCAGACATATCACAGGCTTAGTGTCCTTAGGTTTAGTGTCCTCTGGTTCATGACACCGGTGAGGACCCAGTCCCCAGCAATTCTCAAAGCTCTTCCCACAGTCCGCGCAACTGAGGTGTCCATCGATGCGAACAACGGCCATTTTGTGCAAATTCTTGCAGTGCTTCAGCAGGCTGCCCAGGTACTTGAATCTGCGGGAACACTGTGGGCAGGTGTGGAATTTCTCCTGAACCCTGTGGGGACGGCCAGTTCTCTGGGGAGGGGCAGGTTTCTGGGGACGGTCAGAGGAGTGGGCCTGGCGGGTGTGGATGTCTAGCTGTCGTGGTGTATGGAACATGCAGCTACAGTGGGGACAGCTGTGTGTGGGGCCGTACACTCTTTTACTCTTTGAGACTTGGCTTTTCAACATGGCCAGGTACTGCTTCTGGTGTTTGGTTTTGATGTGGTTCTCCAGGAAGTAACAGTCAGTGAAGGAGATGGTGCAGTGTGGACAAGGAAAGAACTGAGGAGACAAGACTGAGGAAGGACAGAGATGGGCGGGTGGAAGGAAGGTAAAGAAGAAAGAAGAGTATGATAGGAGGGGAGAAAGGGAACAGACAATGGGAAATGTCATTTTTCTCATAAAAAAAATCCTTGCTGTCATTTAGTTCACCTTCAGTAATTCATCACCTGTTTAATCCTGTGAGACTCAAGGATTTTTACAACACTTAAAGTTCCTCTTGTTCAGAGTTTCTACACTTCTTTTTTTCTACATAGTCACTGCATCTTAGAGATGACAGTATACAACAAATGCTTCTAAGAGATACATCTGGGTGGTGCCGAGTGATTCACCGAAATGTAAAAAGAAAAGAAAAATAACCAACAACTAAATGACCGATGTCAGTTCAATTATTCTAATTCAATTCATAATTATTTTTTTATGAGCTCAATGCACAGTTTCTCTAGAGATTAATCCGATCAAGCCCGACCTGTGCAATTAGTATGGAGTTGTAGTTTCCAAATAGTCTACATAATTTTGCAGAGAAAACATGGTAATTAACGACAATGACCATAATCCATTGCATGCCTACTTGTCCGGTCCGTTTCTTTTACGCCGGCTACGTAAGAGAGAAGAATACACGATCGAGAAGGATGGAGAGCAGTTGCTTCGAGAGGTATCTTTACATGAAAATACATGATCTAAGTGATTGATAGTTGGTAATCAGCAGTCATAAAAGTATGCCTTATTTCCTTTTAGTACTACTGAAATAGTGATTGGAATGTAATAAAGTCATAATAAAGTGTAATATACAAACATTTTATTAAAGTAAAGTAATGTGAATAAATTATGGTTAATAAGTGTTAAGCAGTAATGGGCATCAAGCGACTTTAATTGTTATATTCTGTGTTACAGCATTCAAATCGCAATGCTTGGCGCATTTAATGTTTAAAAAAATTATCCAAACTGACAAGTTAATTTTGAAAATATTATAATTGAAACAGAACCGACCTCAAAAAGAACTAATCCCTCAGCACTATATCTGGGTCACAGGAGATGAACTATGTAGTGTTTGACATGAGTTAAGACTCTTACAGGGTTAAACTGCAGAGTTTGGAGTAGACTGAAGTATGTATGAACACTATGTCCTACCTCCACTGTTGTCTTCATCCCTCCTGGCATCTGTCTCTTCCTTCACCAAACACACTTTATCTCTCAGAAGAGTCTTAACCACCACCTTATGGATTAGATAGATGACCAACAATCTAAAACACTCGTCTAGTTATTAACTGTCACATGTTTGGAAAGACAACTAACTTCTTACCTTAGACAATCTTGTTAGCATCACTAGAGGACTCCATGATATTTCACTACACTGGGTCGGTTGGTAGGATGTAGTTTGATGTCGCTTGACATGCTTCGTCAGCAAGAAAAGTTTGGAACGGTCACCTATTTCCTTCTGCTCAAAGTTCCTTGGTTAATTTTTTATTTGGATGGTTCAAAATAACCATTTGTTTTGGACTGTTTAGTCCTCTTGGTTATGTTAACTTTTTCCAGGTGTTCTCCATCTAGTTGACTTGAGTACCTCAGTCTGGTTAACCTTCATCTTTCTTTGAATTCTGTGGAGAAAAGACCAAGCTGTCTGAACTCATGAGCTAGACCATCACCCATCCAACACACAAATGCAATAGTAGGCTGCATTATCAAATGATTTCGTCAGAAGTATGAACCCATAAAAGTCTGCATGAACCAAACTACGAAATGCTGAAGCCTACAAAGAGCCAGAAGCTCGGAACTAGCTAGTCTACTTATAAACAGACCACCAGCAATAGCGGCGTTCTATTCACAACATTATCATAATGTTGCGGTGCCTATCATGTCAGAAAGTGCATTTGATGGTATTTTATGGCACTAGCCTCTGCTAATGCTGTAGTAAATTAGCTACTAGTCTGCACCAAATTGAGTACTGCTAGCGCTAGGCAGCTAGTTACCTGGCTAACAAATAATGATCTTTGTTGATGAGAACAGAGCAAGCTAAAACAGAAAACCACCACCTGCAATTCTAGGCTATAAACTGGCGAGCAAGAAAGCTAATGTTAGACAACTTTCAATCCCTTCTCACCCAACAATTACCAAATCCACCAGAAACAGTTTTTGTTCCTCATTCATCTTGACGGAAAAAACAGCATGCTGGATGTCGTACTGGCCGAGATTAAAACCAGAAGACAATTTACTTTAGCCGTGACAACTGGCCAATCAGGTAATAGCCAAAGATTAAGAGGCTGATGATTGGGTGTGCATTCTTAAAGGAATATTCCAGTGCAATCATGTACATAATACAGCGGTTCTTAAACTTTATCAGCCTGGGACCCAAATCAGAAATTCTGTTTTCCTGGGACCCAAGCTTAGGAAAATATGCAACTATACGTAAATATCGGTACATTTCATTGCCCTTATGCCTAAAAAAAATGCAATATAGACAAAAACAAATAACAATGAAATACCCATAAATATCTTTTGTTTATTTTTCCCCATTAAAAACACTCTTACATACCTGTCTAGGTTGGAACTGTTGCGGTTAAAATACAATAAATTATTTCATTCTGAACTGGAATAAACGGATTGATCACATCCCACAGATGTATAACAGAACACACACACACACACACACACACACACACGTTTTGATCGTATAACGCTAAGTAACAGTATAGATAAAAAATGATCAGGCCTACTGTACATCTTACTGTATACATTATTGTTGATAGAAAGTCTAGGTTGGAACTGTTGCTGTTAAAATACATGGAATAAATTGAACTGGAATAAACTGATTGATCATGTCACACAGATGTAGACCAGAAACCACACACAGTCCTAATGAGAGGTGTGTGGCTGGTTGAAGTTTCAACAAGCAGGTCTATTCTGGGCTGTTTTAGACAGTGCAACACTGAGGTGATGCTCAGCACTGACACTGTTTCTTTACTTGAGAACCCTGACTTGCATAGTGTTGGGTTTTATTTCACTTATTAGATGTGATGCATTACCTTTTACAGTAGATGTAGGCCTAAGTGTGAATGGACTGTAATGCACTAAGAGGTTTATATTGTATTAACATAGATTGAGCAACATATAATAGACATGACTAACTGGAGGGTTGCTGGCTAGTAGGAGTGTAGGCTGAGTAGACTCTTGACACACACACACACAATGCCTGGTTGTGGGGCCGCTCAAGGACAGGTGTACGGGAGGGGCTGGTAGAATGGAAGCAGAAACTGTCCTAACTGTAGCATAAAAACAGGCACTGTCCTTGGGTGTCTGACTCTCGGGTACACACATGAAGATAAGCTAGAAGACAACTATGCTTGGCAACAAAGATGCGTCTAAAGGCTGGGACCAGCCTGCACGCCAACGATAGGCGTGCAGGCTTCTCATCCTCCCTCTGACAGGCCAGCAGTGAGCTGGAACTATCTCTGTCAGAGTATTTAATGAAGAACTTATGATGTCATTTTCAGTTCTATGTTTGCCCTGCGAGGTGTTACAGTGAACCCCTATATACGAAGATTGCATTTACTATTTATTCTGCTTGACTAATTCTATTAATAAACAGCTGAAAATATATTCAGTAGCCTAGTGTTAAATTTTGTTCTGATACCAGAATTGAATTGACGCAGCCCTAACAATAGGTATGTGGTGCCAAACTGGATCAGAACATCTACTGCTTTCTCAGTCGGCAGGAGACTGCTTCCTGCTGCAGATGAGCAACCCAGAACTGTGAGTGTTTGCCTCAAAAAGCATCTTGCTTCAATCAGTTTATTCCAGTTCAGAATAAAAATGATTACTTGTAACAGCAACAGTTCCAACCTAGACTTGTTTTCAACAATAGTTTCTACAGTAAAATGTACAGTAGGCCTGATCATTTTTCATCTTCCTCTGTACTGTTTCTTAGGTTTGCACTATCAGTAGCTAGTTAACTTGCTTTGGCTAACGTTAGCTATTAGCTGTGTAACGTTAAAAGGCCAGGGGATTGTTTGAAAGAGAAACTTACATCTACTAACGTTACTATCAGAGATAGTACTCCCTCATTTCTGCTTATCATCACTTGTTATAAAATGACAACAATGCCTTGTTAGTTGACTTACTTTTCCACTTTCGAAGCACTGTTTCCTGAAGCATTCTGCCTTGTTCTGAAATAACTCCCTGGGTTTACCGTCATGTACAGAACTGCCTGGATGTTTGGTCAGGACGTGTCGTTTTATTAAGTTGTTCGTTTTGAAAGACTCATTACTAAGCACTTCCCCACACGAAACACATTGTGGGTGCTTTTTGCGTTTCATGACGATTGAGCTCAGTCAGACCTTGTGGCTAGCATGAGTCAATTTCATGACAGCGGTGAGGAATAACAAGTCAGTGGCTTGTTACCACAGCGTTGCAGCGTGTGGGGAGTGATCTTCAATAAAACTGCAGAAAAAATATCCGGTAAACCACGAAGCACACGGGCATCTCCCGCTACCTCTCCCACTTGCGCAGCTGCCAAACTAGAGCAGACACTGCTGCTAAGCAGGGAGCGCACTGAACCGAGAGCGCAGTTGCACTTAGCCTAATCAATTCCAGTAATTAATGAAATAATTATACATTTACGTCGCGACCCACCATTAACAGGTCCGCGACCCATACTTTAAGAAACGCTGAATAATAAATGGTAGCAAAATGTAGGAATGATACTACCATAGATATACAATATAGATAGATATACAGTATATATACATACACACACACACACTGGACAGTTTTATCTCCATCTCTTCATTCAAAGACTCAATCATGAACACTTACTGACAGATGTGGCTGCTTCGTGTGATGTATTGTTGTCTCTACCTTCTTGCCGATTGTGCTGTTGTCTGCCCAATAATGTTTGTACCATGTTTTGTGCAGCTACCATGTTGTGCTGCAACCATGTTGTTATCATGTGTTGCTACCATGCATTGTTGTCATGTGTTGCTGCCATGCTATGATGTTTTCTTAGGTCTCTATTTATGTAGTGTTGTCTCTCTTGTCGCAATGTGTGTTTTTTGTCCTATATTATCAATCTACACACAATACCCCATAATGACTAAGCAAAAACAGGGTTTTAGACATTTTTGCAAATATATTACAAATAAAAAACTGAAATATCACATTTACAGAAGTATTCAGACCCTTTGCGATGAGACGCAAAATTGAGCTCAAGTGCATCCTGTTTCCATTGATCATCCTTGAAATGTTTCTACAACTTGATTGGAGTCCTCCTGTGGTAAATTCAATTGATGGGACATGATTTGGAAAGGTCAGTACAGGAGCATCAAAGCTGGGACAGAGACACTGAAAAATAGCTCCTCTCAAGGCCATCAGACTGTTAAACAGCCATCACTAACAGAGAGGCTGCTGCCTACATAAAGACTTGATTATTAATGCCACTTTAATAATGATTAAGGGTTGCACATTTTGGGGAATATTCAGAGGTGGAAACTTTTTGTGGGAATTAACCAGAATATATGGGAATTAACGGAAATATATGTAAATTAATATTAATACCATTTCAATGTAGATGTTTTTTTGCATTGGATATATTTACCATATCATATGGAGACAGAAACATAAACCTTTTACCTTATAAGTAGACATAATTGCAAATGATAAATCCTTCCAATAGAAATAAAATAAAATAAAAACTATTTACGAATTGAACTTTAATTAAATGAGTTGACTCTTCACATGGGATGATTTCACTGAACAACAAAAGAAAGTGAATATTGAATGATCCTCAATGATCCATCACATCTCCCACAAACGATTTCAACATACATCTGTAAAATGATAGTTTCTAGTATAAAGCTTTGGTTGTCTTCCTCCCAGGCTTCCATATCTTCTCCTTGGACCTCCTCAATGTCCACCTCTTGAACATCAGACTCTGAGGCCTCATCTTCACTGTCACTTTCCAACCTTGTTGAGGATGGCTCGTTGTCAGGCTCAAAAAGCCTCAAATTTGCCCAGATGGCCACCAATTTTTCAACCCTTGTATTGGGCAGCCTGTTGCGTGCTTTGGTGTGTGTGTTCCCAAACAAGGACCAGTTGCGCTCTGAGGCGGCTGATGTTGGTGGGATTTGGAGGATGATGGAGGCAACAGGGGAACGAGCCTCAGATCCACAAAGTCCCTTCCACCAGGTGGCTGATGAGATATGTTGGCACGACTGCCATATTGCATCTCCATGCCAAAGCCCTTGCTCGGAAGTGTACTTCGCCAGACTGCCAAGAACCTTGCCCTCGTCCAGGCCAAGGTTGAGAGACACAGTAGTGATGACACCATAGGCCTTGTTGATCTCTGCAGCAGACAGGATGTTCTTGCCAGCATACTTGGGGTTCAACTTCTACACAGCGGCATGTATGGGCTTCAAGCAGAAGTCTTTACGCTTTTTGATGTATTTCAGAAATGCAGTTTCCTCTGCTTGGAGCAACAGTGAAGTGGGCAGGGCAGTACGGATTTCTTCTCTTACATCTACAAGCAGAGTCTGAACATCAGACAGGATGGCATTGTCTCCCTCAATGTGTATGCTGGGTGAAGAACATTCAGAAATCTCTTCCAATACACATTGCCTGTGAGCATCAGAGGTGAACCAGTTGCATACACAGCTCGACCAAGACATTCATCAGCATCTCTGAATACGTTCCTCCATTGAGTAAAAAAAAAATTCTGATTCCACGAGGACCATGAGCTGTTACTATCGATAAGGTGTTTGATTCATAATTTTCACCTCGACTAGAAGTAGAGGGACTTTTGTCAGAGGTTGCTTGTTGTGAGCACTGAGGGAACTTTATGCACTTGGCCAGATGATTCTGCATCCACATGGTAGCAAAAACGAACTAGAAGAAATTGTTAACAAGTTAGAAATTATATGAACACACTTTGCTGTAGGCTACTATTTACTAGTTAACAAAAAATAATGTATGTCATATAAAATATATTCACCCCACCCAGTATTGTAATCAAAACTTACCAGAAAGCATGTAGTCCTTTGCTCAGACAGTGTAGTAGTGTGGGCTCAATAGCATCTCATTAGTATCTCATTAGTGTGCAATATCTTGAGAATCAGCTGTACACGTGATGGAAGAATGCACTGCACATGTGATGGAAGAATACACTGTGCATACAGAGGGTTGCCATGAATTGGGGATAGTTGAACCAAAATATGCCACAAGACCTAGAATTGCCTTATGTGTATCCCACAAAAAAGGTTCACCGTTATAAGCTAACTTTTTTGATGAATTTAAGCGAAATTCCCCAAATTCCTGGGCTTAACTTCCCATGGAAAATTTCCGGGAAAAATTCTGGAAAGTTTCCGACCCTTTGCACCCCTAATAATGATGTTTACATATCTTACACTACTCATCCCAGATGTACAGTTGAAGTCGGAAGTTTACATACACCTTAGCCAAATATATTTAAACTAAGTTTTTCACAATTACTGACATTTTATCCTTGTAAAAATGTCCTGTCTTAGGTCAGTTAGGATCACCACTTTATTTTAAGAATGTAACATTTCAGAATAATAGTAGAGAGAATGATTTATTTCAGCTTTTATTTCTTTCAACACATTCAAAGGGGGTCAGAAGTTTACATACACTCAATTAGTATTTGGTAGCATTGCCTTTAAATTGTTTAACTTGGGTCAAACATTTCAGGTACCCTTCCACAAGCTTCCCACAAAAAGTTGGGTGAATGTTGGCCCATTCGCCCTGACAGAGCTGGTGTAACAGAGTCAGGTTTGTAGGCCTCCTTGGTCACACACGCTTTTTCAGGTATGCCCACAAATTTTCTATGGGATTGAGGTCAGGGCTTTGTTGTCCTTAAGCCATTTTGCCACAACTTTGGAAGTATGCTTGTCCATTTAGAAGACCCATTTGCAACCAAGCTTTAACTTTCTGACTGATGTCTTGAGATGTTGCTTCAGTATATCCACATAATTTTCCTCCCTCATGATGCCATCTATTTTGTGAAGTGCACCAGTCCCTCCTGCAGCAAAGCACCCCCACAACATGATGCTGCCACCCCCGTGCTTCACGGTTGGGATGGTGTTCTTCGGCTTGCAAGCCTCCCCCTTTTTCCTCCAAACATAACGATGGTCATTATGGCCAAACAGTTCAATTTTTGTTTCATCAGACCAGAGGACATTTCTCCAAAAAGTACGATCTTTGTCCCCATGTGCAGTTGCAAACCGTAGTCTAACTGTTTTATTGTGGTTTTGGAGCAGTGGCTTCTTCCTTGCTGAGCGGCCTTTCAGGTTATGACGATATAGGACTAATTTTACTGTGGATATAGATATTTTTGTACCAGTTTCCTCCATCTTCACAAGGTCCTTTGCTGTTGTTCTGGGATTGATTTGCACTTTTTGCACCAAAGTACGTTCATCTCTAGAAGACAGAATGCGTCTCCTTCCTGAGCGGTATGACAACTGCGTGGTCCCATGGTGTTTATACTTGCGTACTATTGTTTGTACAGATGAACGTGGTACCTTCAGGCATTGGAAATTGCTCCCAAGGATGAACCAGACACGCGGAGGCCTACAATTTTTCTTTCTGAGGTCTTGGCTGATTTATTTAGATTTTTCCATGATGTCAAGCAGAGGCACTGAGTTTGAAGGTAGGCCTTGAAATACATCCACAGGTACACCTCAAATGATGTCAATTAGCCTATCAGAAGCTTCTAAAGCCATGACATTTTCTGGAATTTTCCAAGCTGTTTAAAGGCACAGTCAACTTAGTGTATGTGAACTTCTGACCCACTGGAATTGTGATACAGTTAATTATAAGTGAAATAATCGGTCTGTAAACAATTGTTGGAAAAATTACTTGTCATGCACAAAGTAGATATCCTAACCTACTTGCCAAAACTATAGTTTGTTAACAAGAAAATTGTGGAGTGGTTGAAAAACAAGTTTTAATGACTCCAACCTAAGTGTATGTAAACTTCCGACTTCAACTATATATACTGTATGTTATACCATCTATTGCATCTCGTCTATGCTGGTTGGTCATGGCCCATCCATATATTTTTATGTACATATTCTTATTCCATCCCTTTAGTTAGAGTTGTGTGTATTAGGTAGTTGTGGAATTGTTAGATATTGCTGCACTGTCGGAACTAGAAGCACAAGCATTTCGCTACACTTGCAATATCTGCAAACCATGTGTATGGGACTAATAACACTTTATTTTTTATATGGTCCCACAGTTGACAGTGCACGTCAGAGCAAAAACCAAGCCCTGATGTTGAAGGAATTGTCCGTAGAGTTCCGACAGGACTGTGTCAAGGCACAGATCTGGGGAAGGGTACCAAAAAATGTCTGCAGCGACCCTAAGCGCACAGCCAAGACAACCCAGGAGGGGCTTTGCGACAAGTCTCAATGTCCTTGAGTGGCCCAGAAGGAGCCTGGACTTGAACCCGATTGAACATCTCTGGAGACCTAAAAATAGCTGTGCAACGATGCCCCCCAAACAACCGGACACAGCTTGAGAGGATCTGCAGAGAAGAATGGGAGAAACTACTCAAATACAGGTGTGCCAAGCTTGTAGCGTCATACCCAATAAGACTCAAGGCTGTAATCGCTGCCAAAGATACTTCAAAGTACTGAGTAAAGGGTCTGAATATTTATGTAAATGTGATTTATTTTATTTGCAAACATTTGCAAAAACCTGTTTTTGCTTTGGCGTTATGGGGTATTGTGTTTAAATTGAGGAAAAACTATTTCAGCCATTTTAGAATAAGGCTGTAAAGTAAATGTGGAAATTGTGAACGAGTCCAAATACTTTCCTGAATGCACTGTATATACACACAAACACACAGAGAGAAAGAATACCGGTACTACATGCTTGTCAACCATGTTCAAATGTTTGGTAATGTAATAAAAATCACAACCAGTGCAGAGTTCCCGAGTGGCGCAGTGGTCTAAGGCACTGCATCTCAGTGCTAGAGATGCGTCACTACAGACCCTGGTTCAATCCCGGGCTGTATCACAACCAGCCATGAGCGTGAGTCCCATAGGGCGGCGCACAATTGGCCAGCATCGTCCGGGTTAGGGGAGAGTTTGGCCGTCAATGTAAAATAAGAATTTGTTCTTTGCTGACTTGCCTAGTTAAAAGGTTAAACAATCAAAAAAGCAATAATGGCTTCTGGACTGAAACAAATCATGTGGTCTCTATGTAATTAACTTTAATTAAATGGCATGTTTATAACAATAGTAGCGGAGTGACCTTAACATAAATTCTCCTCTTGTTCCAAATCAAAGTATACACTACAAACACAAAGCAAAAAAAACTGACGATGTTTCAGAATTTATTATCGCCTACTGATCATCAGGACAATCAGTCATGAAACTATCTGAGCAAATAAAAAAAGGAAATAAACTGGTGTTTATAACCTCTAGACATAAGGTCCCTTGTTTGGGGGACCTGTGTGGTTCTGGTACCGGTTCCGACCCTGCGTGATGTAGGATGTGAAATCTTAGACCACTTGAAGCTGGGATGTCCCTAATACCGTTTCAATTGCTCTTCCGACTGTCCAACTCCTGGCTGAACCCTATATCACAGCTACTGACAAAGCACATGCCTGCAATTCTTACATCATAGTGCAGGAGTGGTTTCATTACAGTAGCACATTCAGAGATCGATTTATTGCCAAAAATCTAAAATAATTCATAGATTTTAAACACAAATATCAACATGAGAGTTCCTAACGAGTTCATGAAGCCAATCTAGAGCTCTATGAAACTTTCACAGCGATGGGGGCAAACATTTTGATCAAGAGAAACCTGTAGAAAATATGCACGTTCTAACACTAAACATACATATATGTAATTTACAGTTATGAGGTGAAATCTTAATGTCATTTTATATTTTATTTATGCTATATTTAGAAAGCACACAAGTCATTTCAAGCATTATTCATACAATTTTGTTGAAAAGGAAATACATAACATCTCATATTTGTACTGTGTACTTGAGCTTGTGTCCTCAAAACTGACCACCTCAACAATTTAACTTTATTTATTTTTTTACCAGAAGTGAGATTATCTTTCTTTGAGTATGCAACATTACTAGTTTCATTTATGGCCCTCATGATAATTACTTTTGGGGATTATGTAGATTACATTGTAACGGTTTAAACACAAACATCCATAAAACAAAAGAGCAATAAAAGTAACCTAATGTACAGTGAGCTCCAAAAGTATTGGGACAGTGAATTTTTGTTTTGTTCTTTTGGCTCTGTACCTCCAGCACTTTATATTTGAAATGGTACAATGATTATTAGGTTAAAGTGCAGACTGTCAGCTTTAATTAGTATTTTTATCCATATGAACTGTTTAGAAATTATAACACTTTTTGAACATGGGGGGGGGACTATTTTAGGGGACTAAAATAATTGGTACAAATTCCTTTTGCGTAGTAAAATTTGTCAAAAGTGTAGTATTTGGTTCTATTGTCCTAGCACGCAATGATTACAACAAGATTGTTACTCTACAAACTTGTTGGATGCTACAATGATTACGTATAGTCCTGAATACATTGTGAATAATGAGTGAGAAAGCTAGAGTACAGACGCACAAATATCATACCCCCAAGACATGCTAACATCTAACCATTACAATAACAGGAAAGGCTAGCATTTTGAGGTGGTATGATATTTATGCCTCTAACTTTCTCACTCATTAATGACAATTCATTCAGTTTTATCCATAATCATGGTAGCCACTAATATAGAAAACATACTCTATTCTAATTTATAAAAAAAGTGACTCCAAAGAGAAAACATTATTTACCATTATTTCTATTGAACACAAAATACTCCGACACAACCAAAACAAACTGCAAATGCATCCAGTCACAAGCTTAATGTAAGCATTGCGTGCTAGGAATATGGGACCAAATAATTTAACGTTTCCCTTAAAAATGGGGGGGGGGGGGGGAATATGTACATAAAGTGATGTTCTTTCTAAACGGTTCACCCGATATGGATGAAAATACCCTCACATTAAAGCTGACAGTCTGCACTTTAACCTCAGTCATTGTATCATTTCAAATCCAAAGTGCTGCAAGAGAAACAAAACGTGTCACTGTCCCAATACATGGAGCTCACTGTGTGACCCAACTGGAGGATTGCCAAAACATTGTGGCGTTATCGTAAACAGGGGAGAAAAGTTGTCACATTTGTTGTCACATCTATCACTGACTTACGAGATCAGACTCCCCTCCTATTAACTCATAAGAGTAACTGAGTTTCATAAAAGGTTAAAAATATACATCATTATCATTTAGGTTTATGACATCTAAGCAGGTGTTTGGAGAGGTTGGACTTGCGAGCAAAGCTGATAAAGCAGTGGGGGCAGGAAAAACGTTTCCCCTTGTGGATTTTCATGTGGCCGTTCACATGACTCTGTTCATAAAAGCTCTTCCCACACTCTTGGCAGGAGTATGGCTTTACATCACGGTGAGTGTGGGTCCTCACGTGCAGGGTCAGAGAAGCAGAGCAGATAAAGCGTTTGTGGCATTCAGAACATTCAAATGGCCTCTCCCCAGTGTGGAGGCGCTTGTGTTTGGTCAGATCTCCAGACTGAGTGAAGCTTTTACCGCACTCGGTACAGGTGTATGGTTTCTCACCTGTGTGAGTGCGCTGGTGGTTCTTCAGGTGGTCGAGTCGGGCAAATTGCTTGTCACACACTGTGCAGTGGTAAGGCCTCTCACCGGTGTGTGAGCGCAGGTGTATGTTCAGCACCCCAATCCTTATGAACTTCTGCCCACAAACCCCACAATGGTAGTTTTTCTGGTTGCTGTGGATCTTCAGATGCGTCTTCAGATAACCTTTGTCAGCAAAGTCTTTACCACACACAGTACATTTGAAAGGTCTCTCCCCTGAGTGTGTGCGCAGGTGAAGCTTCAGACTCTCCCGGTATGCAAACTGCCTGTCACATTGGGAGCAGGAGTACTTCCTCTCACCAGAGTGAACAGTCATGTGCTTCCTGAGGAGCGACTTCTGTTTGAAAGCCTTCCCGCAGTCCTGACATTTGAATGGCTTGACCCCATTGTGTATTAACAAGTGATAACGGTAAGCGCTGGTATCTGAGAAGCGCTTGCCGCACTCCTTGCAGACATAAGGCTTTTCTCCAGTGTGGATGCGCATGTGAGTGTTCAGGCTCGTAGGAGTAGTGAGGATCTTGCCACAATCTAAGCATTGGAAGCCGACTTCCTTACAGACCATCTGTTTAGCGTCCTTAGGTTTATTACCCTCTGGTTCGTGACACCGGTGAGGCCCCAGACCCCAGCAATTCTCAAAGCTCTTCTCACAGTCTGCGCAACTGATGTGTCCATCGGTGAGAACAACGGCCATTTTGTGCAAACTCTTGCAGTGCTTCAGCAGGCTGCCCAGGTACTTGAATCTGCGGGAACACTGTGGGCAGGTGTGGAATTTCTCCTGAACCCTATGGGGACGTCCAGTTCTCCGGGGAGGGGCAGGTTTCTGGGGACGGTCAGAGGGGTGGGCCTGGCGGGTGTGGATGTCTAGCTGTCGTGGTGTATGGAACATGCAGCTACAGTGGGGACAGCTGTGTGTGGGGCCGTACACTCTTTTACTCTTTGAGACTTGGCTTTTCAACATGGCCAGGTACTGCTTCTGGTGTTTGGTTTTGATGTGGTTCTCCAGGAAGTAACAGTCAGTGAAGGAGATGGTGCAGTGTGGACAAGGAAAGAACTGAGGAGAACCTGAGAGTGAGGGATAGAGGGAGAAGAGATGGGTACGATAAGAGGGGAGAAAAAAATGGCAAATGTAATTTTCCTCATTCAATAGTCCTTGCCGATATTAATATGAATGTTCCAGTATCCATCACCCATTTAAACTGCACTGTTGGGAGTAGACTGGAGTGTTAAACAGTATGTCCTGCCTCCATGGTTGTCTTCATCCTTCCTGACATCCGTCTCCTCCTTCACCAAACACACTTTAATGTCTTTCAGAAGTGTCTTAACCACCACCTTATGGATTAGAAAGATACAGAAACTACTAGTATGCATTAACAATCTTAATGATCTTGCCACGATACTAGACACATTAGAAAACACTAATCCTACGTACCTCAGCCAACCTGGTTAGCACCACCACAGGATCCTTGTGGAGTGGACTAGAATCTGAATGATGATTTGAACTGGTGCTCTTTGAGAGGGCTTGGGTACAATCTGATTCATCTCTGCCGGTAGAGTCGTCACCTGATTGTGGTTCATGTTCTGTTTGTGTTATACCCAGGTTTCCATGGCGTTTAGTCCCCATGGTTTTTTTGTGCAGTGGTTTAGTTTTTGAATGTTGTTTGATCTTCATCTTGTTGACTAAAGTGCCTCTAATATCCTCCTTACTGGCATTCTGAGTGAAAAGAGAAGCAGTTTTAGGCTGATGCTCATTAACCAAGATGAGCTAGACTAGGTCAGGAACCATAAGGGAAACTCTTCTCATGGCACTTAGACATTTTGCGACTTTTTCGTAGCAGGTTAGGAGAACAGACAGCAGGTTAGGATAATTAACATAGCAGGTTAGGAGACTGTGGTTAAGGTTAGGAAAATGCTCTCCTTACCTGCTATGAAAATCACTTTGTATCGAAGTGCCATGAAAAAAAGAGTATCCGGGACCAAAACAGCCTATATACATACCCACACACACACTGCAGACTTAGGCCGCTAGGCAATGATGAATACACACAATTCTGCATTATTAGCCAAAAGTTGAATCACTCAACTAACAAGGCTAGTGGTCTTAAATTACCATAAAACTCGAATTAAATGGCACAGGCATTTATTTTATTAAATCACTCTACATAATAGGCTATTATTAGAGACAGGATTCTATTTGAGCAAGGCATCTACACTGAACAAATATATGAACGCAAAAAAGTGTTGGTCCTATGTTTCATGAGCTAAAATAATAGATCACAAATTTTTCTTATGTACAAAAAGGTTATTTCTCAAAAAAATGTTGCACAAATTTGTTTACATCCCTGTTAGTGAGCATTTCTCCTTTGCCAAGATAATCCATCCACCTGACAGGTGTGGCACATCAAGAGGCTGATTAAAACAGCATGATTACATTTACATTTTAGTCATTTAGCAGACACTCTTATCCAGAGTGACTTAGTCGTGAGTGCATACATTTCATAGTTTTTTTTCTCCGTACTGGTCCCCCGTGGGAATTGAGCCCACAACCCTGGTATTGAAAGCACCCTGCTTAACCAACTGAGACACATTGGACCATACACAAGATCATTACACAGGTGCACCTTGTGCCGGGGACAATAAAAGGCCACTAAAAGGTGCAGTTTTGTCATACAACAATGCCACGGGTGTCTCAAGTTGAGGGAGCGTGATATTGGTTTCAACTGTACCGGGCAGATGGCAGACATGGCGTGTGGCATTGGCATGTGGGCGAGCAGTTTGCCGATGTCAACGTGCCCCATAATGGGGGTGGGGTTATGGCATGGGCAGGCATAAGCTACAGACAATGAACACAACTGCATTTTATCATTGGCAATTTGAATGCACAGAGATACCGTGACAAGATCCTGAGGTACCTTTGTCGTGCTATTCATCCGCCAAATTCACCTCATGTTTCTTCACAGCCCCATGACGTAAGGATCTGTACACAATTCCTAGAAGCGAAAATGTCCCAGTTCTTCCATGGCCTACATACTCAGACATGTCACGCAATGAGGCTGTTTGGGATGCTCTGGATCGTTGTGTACAACAGCGTGTTCCAGTTCCCGCCAATATCTAGCAACTTCACACAGCCATTGAAGACGAGTGGGACAACATTCCACAGGCCACAATCAACAGCCTGATCAACTCTATACGAAGGAGATGTGTCGCACTGCATGACGCAAATGGTGGTCACACCAAATACAGACAGATTTTCTTATTCACGACCCTACCATTTTTTTGTATGTATACGTTACCAACCGACAAATATCTGTATTCCCAGTCATGTGAAATTCATAGATTAGGGCCCAATGAATTTATTTCAATTGACCGATTTCCTTATAACTCAGTAAAATCTTTGAAATGGTTGCATTTTCAGTGTATTTTCTTTATGCACACAGCTTTGCATAGTTAATTGTTTAATTCCAGTGTTCACTTCCAGCATTTATCAATTTCTTCATTTCCTGAACTAACGTGTTATCACTTACACACTAAGGTTTCTTTTGTCTTAGTATGCGTATTAAAATTGTAAAAAATTAATTGGACTTTATTTTTTGGGGAAAATACATTTTCGCCAGTTATTACTTTCGCCACGATTTGTATGGATATGTACTAGCAGTTTCTTTCTGGCGATATAAGCGCCAGTAAGTCATTACTGAATCATTTAAACCCAACAAATAAAAACATTAAGTGGTTAACACGAATTGTTTACCTAGTTTAAACAACTAATTTAAACCTGGCGTTTATTTGAAACAGGCGCATATTTGCTGACATGTGTGCCTTTGCCCGGTTATTAAAAAGGGACAGGCAGCTATTTCAAATGGCGTTTAATTGAACTTACGGTTTTAGCTGTCTAGAATCTAGCTAGAAGATGGATTTTTTTGTTGAAAAACGGAGTGAGCTAGCTACAAAAACAACACATATCACGTGGTTTTGGTGAAACTTGGATAAACCAAATTACGCAGCTTCCTACTTAGCTTGTTTAGCTACATTTGACACCCACCTAACGTTTAACGATGTGAGTAAACATTTGTTTTCTACGCAAAATAACTTCTTACCTTCTTCGATTCAAACCAAACACTGACCGGAAGAACTGTTTGCACTTCCTTGGCATGGGTGTAAACTGACCAATCAGGTAATCATGTAGAAAGATTTAGTCTGCTGACTGATGAGGATTTTAAAAGGGACACTCGCAGAAAAGTGTAGGTACCGACCTGAAAACAATGAGCCAATATAATCTAAATCTGACCCTTAACCTAATTGTAACCAATTCTGAAATTAAATAGCCTATCGGTTTGCACTGCAGGCCAGGAGTGTCCATTATAGGGTGCGTTCGTAAATTCAGAATATTTGTACATTTTTGGGGGGTTAATTTTAACCATTATTTAACTGTCATATTGTCCTTTAGTAAATTCAGAGCTTTTCGCTGTCGGAGCGTTTAGAGCGCACCCTGGACGCTCTGGCCGAGGTGTAGGGTTGATCCGAGCCATCTGACCTCACAACGGCACCCAAGCTAACTGGCTGAAGTAAGCTAGTTACTTCCAAAACAATTGATATAACACCTCTCTGACCATTTTACTTGCCCTAGCAGAGCTGGTTATGCGGTTTTCATGTTATCCAGTGCGTTGGTGACTGTAACTGTGCTGCTGGCAACAACTGAATTAAGCTTTTTTTGCCGTTGTTTGCTGACACCGGCCCTATTCAACGGGTGTTGAGCGTTCGTAAATTCATCAGTTATTCTGCGCTGATATGTGTTGAACAGACATGAATTGAATATAATTAGTCCACCTCAACCGATGTCTCTCTTATTCCACGTAAAAGAAAACATGCTCAAGAAAACCACAATAGTGTGCCATCTTTCCTGGACTTTTAATATTGTCGCCTACTCATCACCAGGACAAAGAGCCTGGCAGGCAACCATCTTCTGTACATCACTTGTTCCCTTATATAAAAAAAAACGAGCAAATGAAAAATGTAAACAAACAAATACAAGAACAATGTAACCAGTGTAATAAGGCTGTGACCAGACTCGAGGGTAGCTGAAGATAGTGTTACAATTTAACTTAATTAGGAGCAAAGCTACTAAACAAGAAAGCTGTTATTTTTGTTATATATTCGATTAAATACATGTAAATGTGAAATCTCTGTGAATGACCAATCATTTTGTAGTCTAATGGTTGTTTTGTGTAGTGTATCCAGTAATGCCATTCAGATTGTTCCAAGATAATGGGGGGATTCATCTTGGGGGGATTCATATGAGAAACAGAAGTAAATGTCATTCTTAAGAGTGCAAAAAACATCTAACAAAAAATGTAACACACCCTCCTTGAAAATAAAACACCTTTTTCATTCATGTTATCTTTCACCAGGAAGATGCAGCTTTGCACATATCTTGTCGCTTTCCTTTGTCTCCATTATAATCTGACATAATTTACATACAATGTTTTGTACTTAGGGTTTTGAGTTAATAAACAGACACGTAGCTTAAAAGCCTACCATATATTAAGTTATAATTAACTTCACTCATCATTACTGCCATGACATAAAAAACATCTGACAAACAAGCATCACTTTTTCTTTATTCATATCCTGTCAATTCGATGTTGCACATCCAGGCGGACTAAGCCTTCTATCTCTTGTTTTTAATGGCAATGTTTGATTGTCACTTTTTGGGGTATAAAGCACATGTTGGTCCCCCTCTACATAGCCATGGTGGTGAGGTGCTGATGCCCTAGCAGGCCTTTGCGCCCTCCTCCTGCCCCGGGGTGTCCCCCTCCATTGCCATGACCACAGTACTCCTGGAGAATCTGCCGTAGTGTGACCAGGGCGGACCCCAGGCAGGCGCGATTAGGGGCCAGGATGCCCCCCGGCAGCTGGATGAGGACTGTGGCCACCCCGGCCATGCCGTCGTCCGTGGGCTCCAGGGTGATGGGCCCCACCTTGAAGGTGGAGTAGGAGAAGCCCATGAGCTGGGACAGGAAGGGGTCGGAGCGGCAGAAGTGCTGGTAGCCGCTGTGGGAGGATGGGTGGTGGTGGTGGTGCGAGGCCGTGGTGTTGGCGGTGGTGGGGACATAGTGGTGGGTGTTGAGGTAATGCAGAGGCAAGTGTTGCCCACTGTTGCCCCCTCCGCTCCCAGGGTAAGGTGGTGGCGATGGTGGACGGTGAGGCCTGCGCCTGACTCGTATTTGTAGGAGACAGCTCCAGCTCTCCCCCTCTGGCCAACTACAATGACCCCCAACTTTCCTGTGCGTGCATGGGACAGGGACACAGCACTGCCCCCCACCCCTCTGCCCCCTGTGGAGGGCAGGTAGATGAGCTGGGGCTCCTCTGGCTCCAAATAGACAGTGAGCTTGGCGAAGGGCCTGGACGCCATCTTGGTCATTTCCTGGATATGACGCTTCTGCTCTCGGCGGAAGTCCATGAACTGCTTGATCTTCCAGAGGAGGACGCAGACGGAGAGGAAGAGGAAGAAGCAGGAGAAGAAAACAGAGAAGAAGACGAACAGGTCGATGTGGGCCTGGTCTTGGCGGAGGAAGAGCAGGACCTGGGAATCGCCCCGTCTCTCCTCAGTGCCTACACCGCGCAGGGCGATGTAGAAGCGGTTCGAGGTGTGTGTGTATTGCTGCTGAGGTATCCAAGTGCTACTTCTTCTGCCGTTAATGATGATTGTGACGTGTGGCTTCCTACCGGCTGAGAACGTAGCCCTGCTTGCAGGTGCAGTGGTATCCCTGGGTCAGGTCATGGCAGTCCTGGGTGATGTTACAGTGGTGGTGGCCGTTGGCACACTCATCCTCCTCTGGGCAGTGGAGGAAGGACCAGCTGCTGTTTCTCTGGGGACACACTCCCTCACTCACACCTGACACATGCACGCACACACACACACATAGGGGAAAGTGAGGAGAAGAGGTAACTTGAAATAGTTATTGGGAGTAGAGAATATAACCCTCAATGTTGGACAATATAGTTATTTTCTATAAAGCTCTTATATTTGATATATTATATATATATATATATATATATATACACACACACACACACACATATACATATATACTGTATATATACACACAAACACTACCGGCCAAAAGTTTTAGAACACATACTCATTAAAGGGTTTTTCTTTATTTTTACTTTTTTCTACATTGTAGAATAACAGTTTAGACATCAAAACTATGAAATACATGGAATCATGGAGAAACCAAATCAATCTGTGATCCAACTCAACCCAAACCATCTCAATTTGGTTGAGGTCGGGGGATCCTTCTTGGTAAAATAGCCCTTACACAGCCTGGAGGTGTGTTGGGTCATTGTCCTGTTGAAAAACAAATGATAGTCCCACTAAGCCCAAACCAGATGGGATGGTGTATCGCTGCAGAATGCTGTGGTAGCCATGCTGGTTCAATGTGCCTTGAATTCTAAATAAATCAGACAGTGTCTCCAGCAAAGCACCCCCACGCTTTATTGTGGGAAATACAGATGCAGAGATCATCTGTTCACCCACAAAGACACAGAGGTTGGAACCAAAAATCTCAAATTTGGACTCCAGAACAAAGGACAAATTTCCACCGGTCTAATGTCAATTGCTCATGTTTCTTCTCCCAAGCAAGTCTCTTCTTATTATTGGTGTGCTTTAGTTACAGCAACCATGAAGTCCTGATTCACAGTCTCCTCTGAACCGTTGCTGTTGAGATGTGTCTGCTATTGAACTCTGTGAAGCATTTATTTGGGCTACAATTTCTGAGGCTGGTAACTCTAATGAACTTACCCTCTGCAGCAGAGGTAACTCTGGGTCTTCCATTCCTGTGGCGGTCCTCATGAGAGCCAGTTTCATCATAGCGCTTGATGGTTTTTGCAACCACACTTGAAACTTTCAAAGTTCTTGAAATGTCCCGTATTGACTGAACTTCATGTCTTAAAGTAACGATGAGCTGTTCTTGCCATAATATGGACTTAGTCTTTTACCAAATAGGGCTTTCTTCTGTATACCCCCCTTACCTTGTCACAACACAAGTGATTGGCTCAAACGCATTAAGAAAAGAAATTCAACAAATGAACTTTTAAGAAGGCACACCAGTTAATTGAAATGCATTCCAGGTGACAACCTCATAAAGCTGGTTGAGAGAATGGCAAGAGTGTGCAAAGTTGTCATCCTTGCAACTTGAAGAATCTCAAATATATGTGTTTAACACTTTTTTGGTTACGACATGATTCCTTGTGTTATTTCAGTTTTGATGTCTTCACTATTACTCTACAATGTAGAAAAAAAAGAAAAAGCCTTGAATGAGTAGGTGTTCTAAAACTTATACATACACACACAGTGGACGAGGATCTATTATTCTATCTTTAAAAAACTATATTCTCAAGGTCTATTCAATTCTGTTCCCCTCACCGTCAAAGGTCTCCCTGCTGGCAGCACACCAGGGCCAGGCGATGCAGAGAGCACTGGGTGAGCAGGTGTTTGCCTAAACTGCTGCCCTTCGAGAATATTTTGCCGCACTCGTTGCATTCGTAAGGTTTCTCTCTGGTGTGGATGCGCACGTGAGTGTTCAGGCTCGTAGGAGTTGTGAGGATCTTGCCACTCGGGAGCAATGGAAGCCAACTTCCAGACATATCACAGGCTTAATGTCCTTAGGTTTAGTGTCCTCTGGTTCGTAACACCGATGAGGCCCCAGTCCCCAGCAATTCTCAAAGCTCTTCCCACAGTCCGCGCAACTGAGGTGTCCATCGATGCGAACAGCAGCCATTTTGTGCAAATTCTTGCAGTGCTTCTGCAGGGTGCCCAGGTACAGGAATCCGCGGGCACACTGCACACTTATCCATTTTAGAACAAGGCTGTAACGTAACAAAATGTGGAAAAAGTTAAGGGGTCCAAATACTTTCCCGAATGCCCTGTATATACACACACAGAGAGAATGAATACTACATGCTTGTCTACCATGTTCAAATGTTTGGTAATGCAATACAAATCAACCAGTGCAGGTCAATGATGGCTTATGGACTGAAACAAATGTGGTCTCTATGTAAGTAACCTTCATTAAAAGTCATGTTTATAACAATACTACGGGAGTGACCTTCCCATAAAAGCACCTCTTCTTCCAAAAAAGACACTACAAAGCAAAAAAAAAAAAATGACCATAATCTTTCAGAATTTATTGTCGCCTACTGATCATCATGAAACCATCTTCTGTACATGAGTTCTTTATTTTTATACAGAGCAAATGAAAATTGTAACTTTTTAAATTGGTGTTTATAACCTCTAGACATAAGGTCCCTTGTTTGGGGGACCTGTGTGGTTCTGGTACCGGTTCCGACCCTGCGTGATGTAGGATGTGAAATCTTAGACCACTTGAAGCTGGGATGTCCCTAATACCGTTTCAATCGCTCTTCCGACTGTCCAACTCCTGGCTGAACCCTATATCACAGCTACTGACAAAGCACATGCCTGCAATCCTTACATCATAGTGCAGGAGTGGTTTCATTACAGTAGCACATTCAGAGATCGATTTATAGCCAATAATCTAAAATAATTCAGATTTTAAACAAAAAAAGATTAACATGAGATGAAAGGAGTGTTCCTAAAAAAAGTTAATAGTCAAGCTAGAGCTCTGTGAGATGTTCACAGCGATGGGGTCAGACATTATCAACAAGAGAAACCTCCAGAAAATATGAATTTTCTCTAACACTAAACATGTACATTTACAGTTAAGGAAGGTGAAATCTTAGTGTCATTATATAATTGAAGCAATATTTAGAAAGCAATATTTCAAAGCCCTATTCATACAATTTTGTTGAATAGGAAATACATCACATCAGAATTGTATCATATTTGTACTGTGTGTACTTGAGCTTGTGTCCTCAAAAGTGACCACCTCAGCAATCTATAACTATTTTTTTTACCAGAAGTGAGATTATTATTATTTTTTTACCTTTGAGTATGCAACATTACTAGTTTCATTTATGGCCCTCATGATAATTACTTTTGGGGATTATGTAGATTACATTGTAACGGTTTAAACACAAACATCCATAAAACAAAAGAGCAATAAAAGTAACCTAATGTACAGTGAGCTCCAAAAGTATTGGGACAGTGAATTTTTGTTTTGTTCTTTTGGCTCTGTACCTCCAGCACTTTATATTTGAAATGGTACAATGATTATTAGGTTAAAGTGCAGACTGTCAGCTTTAATTAGTATTTTTATCCATATGAACTGTTTAGAAATTATAACACTTTTTGAACATGGGGGGGGGACTATTTTAGGGGACTAAAATAATTGGTACAAATTCCTTTTGCGTAGTAAAATTTGTCAAAAGTGTAGTATTTGGTTCTATTGTCCTAGCACGCAATGATTACAACAAGATTGTTACTCTACAAACTTGTTGGATGCTACAATGATTACGTATAGTCCTGAATACATTGTGAATAATGAGTGAGAAAGCTAGAGTACAGACGCACAAATATCATACCCCCAAGACATGCTAACATCTAACCATTACAATAACAGGAAAGGCTAGCATTTTGAGGTGGTATGATATTTATGCCTCTAACTTTCTCACTCATTAATGACAATTCATTCAGTTTTATCCATAATCATGGTAGCCACTAATATAGAAAACATACTCTATTCTAATTTATAAAAAAAAGTGACTCCAAAGAGAAAACATTATTTACCATTATTTCTATTGAACACAAAATACTCCGACACAACCAAAACAAACTGCAAATGCATCCAGTCACAAGCTTAATGTAAGCATTGCGTGCTAGGAATATGGGACCAAATAATTTAACGTTTCCCTTAAAAATGGGGGGGGGGGATATGTACATAAAGTGATGTTCTTTCTAAACGGTTCACCCGATATGGATGAAAATACCCTCAAATTAAAGCTGACAGTCTGCACTTTAACCTAACAGTCCATTATACACTGCTCAAAAAAATAAAGGGAACACTTAAACAACACAATGTAACTCCAAGTCAATCACACTTCTGTGAAATCAAACTGTCCACTTAGGAAGCAACACTGATTGACAATACATTTCACATGCTGTTGTGCAAATGGAATAGACAACAGGTGGAAATTATAGGCAATTAGCAAGACACCCCCAATAAAGGAGTGGTTCTGCAGGTGGTGACCACAGACCACTTCTCAGTTCATATGCTTCCTGGCTGATGTTTTGGTCACTTTTGAATGCTGGCGGTGCTTTCACTCTAGTGGTAGCATGAGACGGAGTCTACAACCCACACAAGTGGCTCAGGTAGTGCAGCTCATCCAGGATGGCACATCAATGCGAGCTGTGGCAAGAAGGTTTGCTGTGTCTGTCAGCGTAGTGTCCAGAGCATGGAGGCGCTACCAGGAGACAGGCCAGTATATCAGGAGATGTGGAGGAGGCCGTAGGAGGGCAACAACCCAGCAGCAGGACAGCTACCTCCGCCTTTGTGCAAGGAGGAACAGGAGGAGCACTGCCAGAGCCCTGCAAAATGACCTCCAGCAGGCCACAAATGTGCATGTGTCTGCTCAAACGGTCAGAAACAGACTCCATGAGGGTGGTATGAGGGCCCGACGTCCACAGGTGGGGGTTGTGCTTACAGCCCAACACCATGCAGGACGTTTGGCATTTGCCAGAGAACTCCAAGATTGGCAAATTTGCCACTGGCGCCCTGTGCTCTTCACAGATGAAAGCAGGTTCACACTGAGCACATGTGACAGACGTGACAGAGTCTGGAGACGCCGTGGAGAACATTCTGCTGCCTGCAACATCCTCCAGCATGACCGGATTGGCGGTGGGTCAGTCACGGTGTGGGGTGGCATTTCTTTGGGGGGCCGCACAGCCCTCCATGTGCTCACCAGAGGTAGCCTGACTGCAATTAGGTACCGAGATGAGATCCTCAGACCCCTTGTGAGACCATATGCTGGTGCGGTTGGCCCTGGGTTCCTCCTAATGCAAGACAATGCTAGACCTCATGTGGCTGGAGTGTGTCAGCAGTTCCTGCAAGAGGAAGGCATTGATGCTATGGACTGGCCCGCCCGTTCCCCAGACCTGAATCCAATTGAGCACATCTGGGACATCATGTCTCGCTCCATCCACCAACGCCACGTTCCACCACAGATTGTCCAGGAGTTGGCGGATGCTTTAGTCCAGGTCTAGGAGGAGATCCCTCAGGAGACCATCCGCCACCTCATCAGGAGCATGCCCAGGCGTTGTAGGGAGGTCATTCAGACACGTGGAGGCCACACACACATTACTGAGCCTAATTTTGACTTGTTTTAAGGACATTACATCAAAGTTGGATCAGCCTATAGTGTGGTTTTCCACTTTAATTTTGAGTGTGACTCCAAATCCAGACCTCCATGGGTTGACAAATTGGATTTCCATTGATTATTTTTGTGTGATTTTGTTGTCAGCACATTCAACTATGTAAACAAAAAAGTATTTAATAAGATTATTTCATTCATTCAGATCTAGGATGTGTTATTTTAGTGTTCCCTTTATTTTTTTGAGCAGTGTATAATTTGGAATCCAAAGTGCTGCAAGAGAAACAAAACGTGTCACTGTCCCAATACATGGAGCTCACTGTGTGACCCAACTGGAGGACTGCTAAAACATTGTGGCGTTATCATAAACAGGAGGGCAAAATTTTGTTAGCATTTGTTGTCACACATCGATCACTGACTAAAGAGATCAGACTCTCCTCCTATTAACTCATAAGAGTAACTGAGTTTCATAAAAGGTTAAAAATATACATCATTATCATTTAGGTTTATGACATCTAAGCAGGTGTTTGGAGAGGTTGGACTTGCGAGCAAAGCTGATAAAGCAGTGGGGGCAGGAAAAACGTTTCCCCTTGTGGATTTTCATGTGGCCGTTCACATGACTCTGTTCATAAAAGCTCTTCCCACACTCTTGGCAGGAGTATGGCTTTACATCACGGTGAGTGTGGGTCCTCACGTGCAGGGTCAGAGAAGCAGAGCAGATAAAGCGTTTGTGGCATTCAGAACATTCAAATGGCCTCTCCCCAGTGTGGAGGCGCTTGTGTTTGGTCAGATCTCCAGACTGAGTGAAGCTTTTACCGCACTCGGTACAGGTGTATGGTTTCTCACCTGTGTGAGTGCGCTGGTGGTTCTTCAGGTGGTCGAGTCGGGCAAATTGCTTGTCACACACTGTGCAGTGGTAAGGCCTCTCACCGGTGTGTGAGCGCAGGTGTACGTTCAGCACCCCAATCCTTATGAACTTCTGCCCACAAACCCCACAATGGTAGTTTTTCTGGTTGTTGTGGATCTTCAGATGCATCTTCAGATAACCTTTGTCAGCAAAGTCTTTACCACACACAGTACATTTGAAAGGTCTCGCCCCTGAGTGTGTGCGCAGGTGAAGCTTCAGACTCTCCCGGTATGCAAACTGCCTGTCGCATTGGGAGCAGGAGTACTTCCTCTCACCAGAGTGAACAGTCATGTGCTTCCTGAGGAGGTACTTCTGTTTGAAATCCTTCCCGCAGTCCTGACATTTGAATGGCTTGACCCCATTGTGTATTAACAAGTGATAACGGTAAGCGCCTGTACCTGAGAAGCGCTTGCCGCACTCCTTGCAGACATAAGGCTTTTCTCCAGTGTGGATGCGCATGTGAGTGTTCAGGCTCGTAGGAGTAGTGAGGATCTTGCCACAATCTAAGCATTGGAAGCCGACTTCCTTACAGACCATCTGTTTAGCGTCCTTAGGTTTAGTGACCTCTGGTTCATGACACCGGTGAGGACCCAGACCCCAGCAATTCTCAAAGCTCTTCTCACAGTCTGCGCAACTGATGTGTCCATCGGTGAGAACAACGGCCATTTTGTGCAAACTCTTGCAGTGCTTCAGCAGGCTGCCCAGGTACTTGAATCTGCGGGAACACTGTGGGCAGGTGTGGAATTTCTCCTGAACCCTATGGGGACGTCCAGTTCTCCGGGGAGGGGCAGGTTTCTGGGGACGGTCAGAGGGGTGGGCCTGGCGGGTGTGGATGTCTAGCTGTCGTGGTGTATGGAACATGCAGCTACAGTGGGGACAGCTGTGTGTGGGGCCGTACACTCTTTTACTCTTTGAGACTTGGCTTTTCAACATGGCCAGGTACTGCTTCTGGTGTTTGGTTTTGATGTGGTTCTCCAGGAAGTAACAGTCAGTGAAGGAGATGGTGCAGTGTGGACAAGGAAAGAACTGAGGAGAACCTGAGAGTGAGGGATAGAGGGAGAAGAGATGGGTACGATAAGAGGGGAGAAAAAAATGGCAAATGTAATTTTCCTCATTCAATAGTCCTTGCCGATATTAATATGAATGTTCCAGTATCCATCACCCATTTAAACTGCACTGTTGGGAGTAGACTGGAGTGTTAAACAGTATGTCCTGCCTCCATGGTTGTCTTCATCCTTCCTGACATCCGTCTCCTCCTTCACCAAACACACTTTAATGTCTTTCAGAAGTGTCTTAACCACCACCTTATGGATTAGAAAGATACAGAAACTACTAGTATGCATTAACAATCTTAATGATCTTGCCACGATACTAGACACATTAGAAAACACTAATCCTACGTACCTCAGCCAACCTGGTTAGCACCACCACAGGATCCTTGTGGAGTGGACTAGAATCTGAATGATGATTTGAACTGGTGCTCTTTGAGAGGGCTTGGGTACAATCTGATTCATCTCTGCCGGTAGAGTCGTCACCTGATTGTGGTTCATGTTCTGTTTGTGTTATACCCAGGTTTCCATGGCGTTTAGTCCCCATGGTTTTTTTGTGCAGTGGTTTAGTTTTTGAATGTTGTTTGATCTTCATCTTGTTGACTAAAGTGCCTCTAATATCCTCCTTACTGGCATTCTGAGTGAAAAGAGAAGCAGTTTTAGGCTGATGCTCATTAACCAAGATGAGCTAGACTAGGTCAGGAACCATAAGGGAAACTCTTCTCATGGCACTTAGACATTTTGCGACTTTTTCGTAGCAGGTTAGGAGAACAGACAGCAGGTTAGGATAATTAACATAGCAGGTTAGGAGACTGTGGTTAAGGTTAGGAAAATGCTCTCCTTACCTGCTATGAAAATCACTTTGTATCGAAGTGCCATGAAAAGAGTATCCGGGACCAAAACAGCCTATATACATACCCACACACACACTGCAGACTTAGGCCGCTAGGCAATGATGAATACACACAATTCTGCATTATTAGCCAAAAGTTGAATCACTCAACTAACAAGGCTAGTGGTCTTAAATTACCATAAAACTCGAATTAAATGGCACAGGCATTTATTTTATTAAATCACTCTACATAATAGGCTATTATTAGAGACAGGATTCTATTTGAGCAAGGCATCTACACTGAACAAATATATGAACGCAAAAAAGTGTTGGTCCTATGTTTCATGAGCTAAAATAATAGATCACAAATTTTTCTTATGTACAAAAAGGTTATTTCTCAAAAAAATGTTGCACAAATTTGTTTACATCCCTGTTAGTGAGCATTTCTCCTTTGCCAAGATAATCCATCCACCTGACAGGTGTGGCACATCAAGAGGCTGATTAAAACAGCATGATTACATTTACATTTTAGTCATTTAGCAGACACTCTTATCCAGAGTGACTTAGTCGTGAGTGCATACATTTCATAGTTTTTTTTCTCCGTACTGGTCCCCCGTGGGAATTGAGCCCACAACCCTGGTATTGAAAGCACCCTGCTTAACCAACTGAGACACATTGGACCATACACAAGATCATTACACAGGTGCACCTTGTGCCGGGGACAATAAAAGGCCACTAAAAGGTGCAGTTTTGTCATACAACAATGCCACGGGTGTCTCAAGTTGAGGGAGCGTGATATTGGTTTCAACTGTACCGGGCAGATGGCAGACATGGCGTGTGGCATTGGCATGTGGGCGAGCAGTTTGCCGATGTCAACGTGCCCCATAATGGGGGTGGGGTTATGGCATGGGCAGGCATAAGCTACAGACAATGAACACAACTGCATTTTATCATTGGCAATTTGAATGCACAGAGATACCGTGACAAGATCCTGAGGTACCTTTGTCGTGCTATTCATCCGCCAAATTCACCTCATGTTTCTTCACAGCCCCATGACGTAAGGATCTGTACACAATTCCTAGAAGCGAAAATGTCCCAGTTCTTCCATGGCCTACATACTCAGACATGTCACGCAATGAGGCTGTTTGGGATGCTCTGGATCGTTGTGTACAACAGCGTGTTCCAGTTCCCGCCAATATCTAGCAACTTCACACAGCCATTGAAGACGAGTGGGACAACATTCCACAGGCCACAATCAACAGCCTGATCAACTCTATACGAAGGAGATGTGTCGCACTGCATGACGCAAATGGTGGTCACACCAAATACAGACAGATTTTCTTATTCACGACCCTACCATTTTTTTGTATGTATACGTTACCAACCGACAAATATCTGTATTCCCAGTCATGTGAAATTCATAGATTAGGGCCCAATGAATTTATTTCAATTGACCGATTTCCTTATAACTCAGTAAAATCTTTGAAATGGTTGCATTTTCAGTGTATTTTCTTTATGCACACAGCTTTGCATAGTTAATTGTTTAATTCCAGTGTTCACTTCCAGCATTTATCAATTTCTTCATTTCCTGAACTAACGTGTTATCACTTACACACTAAGGTTTCTTTTGTCTTAGTATGCGTATTAAAATTGTAAAAAATTAATTGGACTTTATTTTTTGGGGAAAATACATTTTCGCCAGTTATTACTTTCGCCACGATTTGTATGGATATGTACTAGCAGTTTCTTTCTGGCGATATAAGCGCCAGTAAGTCATTACTGAATCATTTAAACCCAACAAATAAAAACATTAAGTGGTTAACACGAATTGTTTACCTAGTTTAAACAACTAATTTAAACCTGGCGTTTATTTGAAACAGGCGCATATTTGCTGACATGTGTGCCTTTGCCCGGTTATTAAAAAGGGACAGGCAGCTATTTCAAATGGCGTTTAATTGAACTTACGGTTTTAGCTGTCTAGAATCTAGCTAGAAGATGGATTTTTTTGTTGAAAAACGGAGTGAGCTAGCTACAAAAACAACACATATCACGTGGTTTTGGTGAAACTTGGATAAACCAAATTACGCAGCTTCCTACTTAGCTTGTTTAGCTACATTTGACACCCACCTAACGTTTAACGATGTGAGTAAACATTTGTTTTCTACGCAAAATAACTTCTTACCTTCTTCGATTCAAACCAAACACTGACCGGAAGAACTGTTTGCACTTCCTTGGCATGGGTGTAAACTGACCAATCAGGTAATCATGTAGAAAGATTTAGTCTGCTGACTGATGAGGATTTTAAAAGGGACACTCGCAGAAAAGTGTAGGTACCGACCTGAAAACAATGAGCCAATATAATCTAAATCTGACCCTTAACCTAATTGTAACCAATTCTGAAATTAAATAGCCTATCGGTTTGCACTGCAGGCCAGGAGTGTCCATTATAGGGTGCGTTCGTAAATTCAGAATATTTGTACATTTTTGGGGGGTTAATTTTAACCATTATTTAACTGTCATATTGTCCTTTAGTAAATTCAGAGCTTTTCGCTGTCGGAGCGTTTAGAGCGCACCCTGGACGCTCTGGCCGAGGTGTAGGGTTGATCCGAGCCATCTGACCTCACAACGGCACCCAAGCTAACTGGCTGAAGTAAGCTAGTTACTTCCAAAACAATTGATATAACACCTCTCTGACCATTTTACTTGCCCTAGCAGAGCTGGTTATGCGGTTTTCATGTTATCCAGTGCGTTGGTGACTGTAACTGTGCTGCTGGCAACAATTGAATTAAGCTTTTTTTTTTGCCGTTGTTTGCTGACACCGGCCCTATTCAACGGGTGTTGAGCGTTCGTAAATTCATCAGTTATTCTGCGCTCTGAAATGGGAAATAGTCAGAGCGAATTTTCGAACGCCTATAGTCTTCCCCCAATGATGACGTAACAGGATAAAATGGTCTCCAACCAAGGAATTTGACGCTATTTCAATGATATGTGTTGAACAGACATGAATTGAATATAATTAGTCCACCTCAACCGATGTCTCTCTTATTCCACGTAAAAGAAAACATGCTCAAGAAAACCACAATAGTGTGCCATCTTTCCTGGACTTTTAATATTGTCGCCTACTCATCACCAGGACAAAGAGCCTGGCAGGCAACCATCTTATGTAAATCACTTGTTCCCTTATATAAAAAAAAACGAGCAAATGAAAAATGTAAACAAACAAATACAAGAACAATGTAACCAGTGTAATAATGCTGTGACCAGACTCGAGGGTAGCTGAAGATAGTGTTACAATTTAACTTAATTAGGAGCAATGCTACTAAACAAGAAAGCTGTTATAACAAAAATATATTCGATTAAATACACGTAAATCTCTCTGAATGACTGGTTGTTTTGTGTAGTGTATCAAGCAGCACCATTCAGATTGTTCCAAGATAATGGGGGATTCATCGTGTCGTGATTCATATGAGAAACCGAAGAAAATGTCCTTATTAAGAGTGCAAAAAACATCTACATTTTTTTTAACACACCCTCCTTGAAAATAAAACACCTTTTTCATTCATGTTATCTTTCACCAGGAAGATGCAGCTTTGCACATATCTTGTCTCTTTCCTTTGTCTCCATTATAAATCTGACATAATTTACATACAATTTTTTGTTCCACATACTGTAATTGTTTTCTTGTTCCATTTGTCACAAGACAAATCCAAAAAGTTAATTCAGTTCTAATCATAGCCCTCATTGGCTGATAAAAATCATCCAATCAAAAGAGCTAAAAACAAAACCATAAAAGTTAACATACAGTTCATATAAAAAAACTGAAATAAAAGCCTTTTATAACATAAACAATACATAGTATGTTATGTTATCCACTCATAATGGCTACAGGGACAGAAGTTTGATAACAACCTAGTTAAATCCTTCATTTGTTACAAAATCTATTTAAAACAGACATGAAATGTGTCAAAGGTGGAGACATACACAACAGGATTGTTAAGTGTAGGCCTGGGAGTTCACAAATGCATAAGAACTGGAGACAGACAAGCAAAGAAACAAATACAACAACCGATAAAGAACCATGTAACTGGTCGTGTGAATGAACATGCACAAATGTATACTTGACACGTAGTTTAAAAGCCTGCCATATATTAACTTATAATTAATATCACTCATCATTACTGCCATGATATAAAAAACATCTGACAAACAAGCATCACTTTTTCTTTATTCCTATCCTGTCAATTCGATGTTGCACATCCAGGTGGACTAAGCCTTCTATCTCTTGTTTTTAATGGCAATGTTTGATTGCTACTTTTTGGGGTATAAAGCACATATTGGTTCCAACACCAGTAGTTATCATCCCTACTTTTATTGGTCATTCCAAAAACGACAGTGCAGCAAAAGTCTATGCGTCTGGTTGTCGACTGCACTCATACCTCAATAGCGGACGCAGACAGGATGCAGCTGAATGCTTGAGCTGATATAACGTGCAGTTGTTGTGCATTCTATTCACGTATAGCGTTTGAAATAAAGCGATACATAACGGAATAAAAGACAATCAATATTGAAACAGTGTAAATAAAGGTACGATCCTATCAACTTCAACAGGCTCTTATACAACTTTCTCCTGTATGGCCTTTTTCATGTAACTCCCCATCTCTCTTCTAACCTCAACATGTTACTACCACCCCACCACATACCCCTCTCTCTCTTACCCACTTTCTTTTTCCTTTCTCCCCCTCTCTTCTCTACATAGCCATGGTGGTGAGGTGCTGATGCCCTAGCAGGCCTTTGCGCCCCCCTCCTGCCCCGGGGTGTCCCCCTCCATTGCCATGACCACAGTACTCCTGGAGGTTCTGCCGTAGTGTGACCAGGGCGGACCCCAGGCAGGCGCGATTAGGGGCCAGGATGCCCCCCGGCAGCTGGATGAGGACCGTGGCCACCCCGGCCATGCCGTCGTCCGTGGGCTCCAGGGTGATGGGCCCCACCTTGAAGGTGGAGTAGGAGAAGCCCATGAGCTGGGACAGGAAGGGGTCGGAGCGGCAGAAGTGCTGGTAGCCGCTGTGGGAGGATGGGTGGTGGTGGTGGTGCGAGGCCGTGGTGTTGGTGGGGACATAGTGGTGGGTGTTGAGGTAATGCAGGGGCAGATGTTGCCCACTGTTGCCCCCTCCACCCAGGGTAAGGTGGTGGTGGTGGATGGTGGGGCCGGAGCCTGGCTCGTGTTTGTAGGAGACGACTCCAGCTCTCCCCCTCTGGCCAACTCGCCCCCCGGATTTGCCTGTGCGTGCATGAGCCAGGGACACGGCACTGCCCCCCACCCCTCCGCCCCCTGTGGAGGGCAGGTAGATGAGCTGGGGCTCCTCTGGCTCCAAATAGACAGTGAGCTTGGCGAAGGGCCTGGACGCCATCTTGGTCATTTCCTGGATATGACGCCTCTGCTCTCGGCGGAAGTCCATGAACTGCTTGATCTTCCAGAGGAGGACGCAGACGGAGAGGAAGAGGAAGAAGCAGGAGAAGAAAACAGAGAAGAAGACGAACAGGTCGATGTGGGCCTGGTCTTGGCGGAGGAAGAGCAGGCCCTGGGACTCGCCCCGTCTCTCCTCAGTACCTACACCGCGCAGGGCGATGTAGAAGCGGCTGGACTTCAGGGAGTGGACCTCATGGGGGAAGGTGATGACCACACGGTCACGGACACCTCGAACAATCAGCACAGTCTGGGGCTTCCACACCGTGATGTAGGAGATGAGCCCCTCCGTCTTGGCCTCCCGTACCTCCCTGTCCGCCCCCTGGGGCTTGGCGTGGAGCTGCAGGGGGGTGTTGGGGGGCATGGGCCCACCCAGGCTGGATGAGGAGTTGGCATACACCTTCATAGGTGATGGAGGCGTCTCCTTATCCCCCCCGCTCGCCCCACATCGGGCCGCCGACTCATCCTCGATCTTGATGGCGTGGATGCCTGTGTGGAGGTCCACTTCTACGATGAAGGTGTCATGGGAGTTGGACACGTACACTTCCACCTCCCCAAAGGTCACGTCGATGGTGACCCGGATGTCCACGTTGGTGAACTTTGGCTGGGCAGCGAAGAAGACGGTGCGTCCCTTGGGCAGATTGCGGATGGTGGGGTCGTGGAAGCAGTTTGTCTGAGAGGTGGGGTCGAAGCAGCACTCATTGTCCACGTTGAACTGCCGGTAGCACTGGCGCCCGTTCACCGGTGTGCCGTTGAAGGAGTCTTTGCACTTGGCGCACTGCGTGGAGGATTCCAGAGAGGGAGAAGAAACAAGAAATACAAGTGCATGTAAGTACTGTGCTTATTGTCTGTATATGGATGTGATCTTTACAACCAGGAAAATCAAGGTGTCCTTATTCAGAACTCCCCCTGCTGTATCAGTATACCTGCTTGTAAACTGTGTTTAGTGCCTGCACTATCCTATCCATACCTGTGTTCTGTAGCAGTCCTTCCTGTCGCTCTGCGGGCTGCTGAGGCAGGAAGAGGTCTCTGTGTTGTTCTGACATGGGCAGCCTGTGCCGTCATGTTCATTACACGTGTCTGCATGGCCGTTACACTGACACCTGCAGGTGGGAGGAACAAATAGCATTTCAGCTTTCTGTAGGATTCAGCCCTCCGAAGTGATTTTTACAGAATCACTCCATCATGAACACTCTTCTGAAGTGCACAGTCTCGAAAAATGAAAAGTCGGATGGGTGTGAACACCAAAATATTTCTCCATGTCCCTTTCATCCATTAATTACAAGCAGTGGTGTAAAGTACTTAAGTAAGAATACTTTCAAGTACTACTTAAGTAGTTATTTGGGGTATCTGTACTTTACTTTCCTTTTTATATTTTTGACAACTTTTACCTCGCTATATTCCTAAATTAAATTATGTTATTTTTACTCCATACTTTCCCCTGACACTCAAAAGTACTCATTACATTTTCAATGCTTAGCAGGACAGAAAATCGTCCAATTCACACACACTTATCAAGAGAACATCCATGGTCATCCCTACTGCCTCTGATCTGCCAGACTCACTAAACACAAATGCTTTGCTTTGAAATGATGTGAGTGTTATCCTTGCTTCCGTAAATAAAAGAAAAAAAGAAAAATTGTGCCGTCTGGTTTGCTTAATATAAGGAATTTTAACTTATTCATACTTTTACTGTTGATACGTAAGTATATTTATATCCAAATACTTTTACTCAAGTAGTATTTTACTAGGTTACTTTCACTTTTACTCGAGCCATTTTATATGAAGGTATCTTTACTTTTATTCAAGTATGAGATTTTAGTACTTTTTCCACCACTGATTACAAGTGAATTAGATGTGGCTAGTTCATTTTAAAGGAATCACTACTCACTTGTCACAGTTACCCTGCAGTAGGAAGTAGCCGCTGAGGCAGCTCTCACACTTGTCCCCCACGCTGTTGTTCTGGCAGCTCACACAAACCGCTGAGTCCTCTGTAGGACCCTCCGACACCCACTGAACAATCTGATAAAGGAGAGGGAGTTCAACAAGAGAAATGTAGCTAAATGACATCCAAGATGATATACCTGTTCCTACACAGTGAGTTTCTAGCTAGCACATAAATCATGATATAACCACAAAAGATGCTGTTGATCAGATCAAAAGTAACCCATTACTAAACTCAAAGCAAGATGGAGAGAACATAAATGAACTAAAACAGACAGTGTGTCACTTACACTGTCTGGGTCCAGAGGGTGGTCTTGGGGGTGGTCTAGCGCCCTCTTGTGTTCGTCCCGGGACAGACATACTGCGCTGTTCCCCCTGCAGAACTCCCGACAGGGGCGACACGTCCCCCCACCCACCGCCGACCCCACATACAGGGGCTTACACTTCTCACAGTGATCACCCTGGAACAAGAGAGAGAGAGAGCCACAAACCACATAATCATCAGTTTATGATACACTGAATGAACTGGGAATCTGACCTGGGATCAGCACCAGTGTGTCACTAGTGTTTTGGCACTCAAGAAACACATTGGGCTGTGACATGCATAATCTTACAGTTGAAATACTGTGTGTGTGTGTGTGTGTGTGTGTGTGTGTGTGTCTGCCTCACTCACCATAGTGTTGTTTTTACACTCCAGACACTTGTCAGGCTCAGACACTCCTTTACAGTTGCTGTGTTTGTTACAGCGACACTGAGATGAGCAGTTGTCCCCCACAAAGCCAAAGTGACACTGACACACTCCCGGGGACACGCAGGTCCCGTTGACACAGCCCTGAGCACACACCGGCTCACACTGGCCTGACACACTGCAGAGAGGGAGTAGAGAGAAAGAGGAGAAACTTAAACGGATACTATGGATGTATACCTACTGAATATGTAGCCCTGTTTGTTATCAAGTTTCAATGTCACATACACAAGTACAGTGAAATGCCTTTCTTGCAAACTCAAAACCCAACAATGCAATAATCAATGTATTACTAGAAAAAAACAAGAAATAAGAAGAGGAAATATGAAATACGCAATAAAGTAAGCAAGAAGGATACTATATACAAGTCAGTTCCAATACCATATTTACATGTGCAGGGATACTGGAGTGATGGAGGTAGATATGTATAGGGCAAAGGGGACTAGGCAACAGGATTTAAGATAAACAGAGTAGCAGCAGCTTGTATGTGAGTGGGTGTGTAGAGTCAGTATAAATGTATGTGCATATTATGTCTGAGTGAGCAGATGATGAAGTGAGTGTGTGTGTTGGAGTGACAGCGTGTGAGTGTGTAGGGCCCTGTGACTGTGCATTGAGACAGTGCAAATATTGAAATAAAAGGTAAATGAAGATACAAGACAAACTCAGTCTGTGTAGCTATTCTAATTATCAGTCTAATTGTTTGGGTATAGAAGCTGTTCAAGAGCCTGTTGGTGTCAGACTTGATACACCGGTAGCTCTTGCCATAAGGCAGCAGGGAAAATCGTCTATGACTTGGGTGGTTGGGGTCTTTGATGATTTTCCAGGCCTTCTTTTCACACCTCCTGATATAGATGTCCTGGATGCCATACCAAGCAGGGATGCAGCCAGTCAATATGCTCTCAATGGTACAGCTGTAGAACCTTTACAGGATACTATGTATGTATACCAACTGAATATGTAGCCATGTTTGCAGGACAGGTGGAGTGGTAGTACTGATGATTGTGATGATGATGAGGTTGTGTGTGTATTGCTGCTGAGGTATCCAAGTGCTACTTCTTCTGCCGTTAATGATGATTGTGACGTGTGGCTTCCTACCGGCTGAGAACGTAGCCCTGCTTGCAGGTGCAGTGGTATCCCTGGGTCAGGTCATGGCAGTCCTGGGTGATGTTACAGTGGTGGTGGCCGTTGGCACACTCATCCTCCTCTGGGCAGTGGAGGAAGGACCAGCTGCTGTTTCTCTGGGGACACACTCCCTCACTCACACCTGACACATGCACGCACACACACACACACACACACACACACACAGGGGAAAGTGAGGAGAAGAGGTAACTTGAAATAGTTATTGGGAGTAGAGAATATAACCCTCAATGTTGGACAATATAGTTATATTCTATAACGCTCTTATATTTCATTAATTAATTTAATATAAACTCAGTAAAAAAAAAAGTCCTCTCACTGTCAACTGTGTTTATTTTCAGCAAACTTAACATGTGTAAATATTTGTATGAACATAAGATTCAACAACTGAGACATAAACTGAACAAGTTCCACAGACATGTGACTAACATAAATGGAATAATGTATCCCTGAACAAAGGGGGGGTCAAAATCAAAAGTAAGTCAGTATCTGGTGTGGCCACCAGCTGCATTAAGTACTGCAGTGCATCTCCTCCTCATGGACTGAACCAGATTTGTCAGTTCTTGCTGTGAGATGTTACCCCACTCTTCCACCAAGGCACTTGCAAGTTCCCGGACATTTCTGGGGGAATGGCCCTAGCCCTCACCCTCCGATCCAACAGGTCCCAGATGTGCTCAATGGGATTGAGATCCGGACTCTTCGCTGGCCATGGCAGAACACTGACATTCCTGTCTTGCAGGAAATCACACACAAAACGAGCAGTATGGCTGGTGGCATTGTCATGCTGGAGGGTCATGTCAGGATGAGCCTGCAGGAAGGGTACCACATGATGGAGCAGGATGTCTTCTCCGTAACGCACAGTGTTGAGATTGCCTGCAATGACAACAAGCTCAGTCCGATGATGCTGTGACACACCGCCCCAGACCATGACGGTCCCTCCACCTCCAAATCGATCCCGCTCCAGAGTACAGGCCTCGGTGTAACGCTCATTCCTTCGACGATAAACGCGAATCCGACCATCACCCCTGGTGAGACAAAACCGTGACAAGTCAGTGAAGAGCACTTTTACCAGTCCTGTCTGGTCCAGCGACGGTGGGTTTGTGCCCATAGGCGACGTTGTTGCCGGTGAAGTCTGGTGAGGATCTGCCTTACAACAGGCCTACAAGCCCTCAGCCCAGACTCTCTCAGCCTATTGCTGACAGTCTGAGCACTGATGGAGGGATTGTGCGTTCCTGGTGTAACTTGGGCAATTGTTGTTGCCATCCTGTACCTGTCCCGCAGGTGTGATGTTCAGATAAACCGATCCTGTGCAGCTGTTGTTACAAGTGGTATGTCACTGCGAGGACGATCAGCTGTCCATCCTGTTTCCCTGTAGCGCTGTCTTAGGCGTCACACAGTGCGGACATTGCAATTTATTGCCCTGGCCACATCTGCAGTCCTCATGCCTCCTTGCAGCATGCCTAAATCACGTTCACGCAGATTAGCAGGGACCCTGGGCATCTTTCTTTTGGTGTTTTTCCAGTCAGTAGAAAGGCCTCTTTAGTGTCCTAAGTTTTCATAACTGTGACCTTAATTGCCTGCCTTCTATAAGCTGTTAGTGTCTTAACGACCGTTCCACAGGTGCATGTTCATTAATTGTTTATGGTTCATTGAACAAGCATGGGAAATAGTGTTTAAACCCTTTACAATGAAGATCTGTGAAGTTATTTGGATTATGAATTATCTTTGAAAGACAGGGTCCTGAAAAAGGGACTTTCTTTTTTTGCTGAGTTCACACACACATACACACGTTCAAAAGTTTGGGGTCACTTAGAAATGTCTGTTTTTGAAAGAAAAGCAACATTTTTGTCCTTTAAAATAACATCAAATTGATCAGAAAGACAGTGTAGACATTGTTAATGTTGTAAATTACTATTGTAGCTGGAAACAGCTGATTTTTAATGGAATATCTACATAGGTGTACAGAGGCCAATTATGAGCAACCATCACTTCTGTGTTCCAATGGGACGTTGTTTTAGTTTAGTTTATAATTTTAAAGGGCTCAGGACTGGATATTCTAAAGGTCTATTAAATTCTGTTCCCCTCACCGTCGAGGCCTCCCTGCTGGCAGCGTCCAGCCCCGTTGCCCCCCCGGGCAGCACACCAGCCACACTGGGGACAGGCGATGCACTGAGAGCACTGGGTGAGCTGGGCACACTGGGGGGAGCAGGAGTCCCCACCAGACAGCAGACGACCACACTGACCCGCCTCACAGCGCAGAGGCACGAAGGACGGACTCACACACTGGAGGAGAGGGGGAAAGAAGGGCTGAAATATCATCTTATTCATTTGTTTTTGAAGCTATAATGCAGAAATACATTCAGGAAGAAAATAGACACATATGATCCTAAAACACCCACCCATCCACCCACAGTCTCCGTCTTACCTGCTGCAGTGCCATGCTCCACACACAGTGCTGCCAGCCCCCATCTGAGCCCCGGGAGCCCAGGCAGAGGCTGCAGGTGCTAAGGTGGTGGCAGGGGGGCGGGCAGGGCAGAGGGGGGGAGGACTCCACCTGCATGGGGGACACGTTGAGCAGGGCGTAGCTGAAGCACGTCCAGTCGTAGGTGGGGTTCACACTCAGGATGCGCCTGGTCTCGCCTGGAGGAACCGCAACACAAGATGTAAGAGAGTGGTTCTCAGTTATTCCAGCCACAACTTAGTCTAGTGGTCAACCCAAGACTCCTGTCCCTAGCAATAGAAGGTGAATGGCGGTGTCTCTCACCGGTGCGTTTGAACTGGCGTGTCCACATGCACTTCCCTGAGGCGGTGCACTTGGGGCAGTCGGAGGCCTCACAGCTGGTCTCAGTACAGTTGCTGGACAGGAAGATCTCTCTCTGGTTTATCCTGCAGTCGTGTTCGGAGGTGCAGCTGACTGTACTGCTGATGCATGCTCCCTCTGGACAGTTGGTGCACCACTTACACTGCAGAGCAGACTGGGACTGACAGAGAGGGGAGGTTAGTGTGTGTGTGTACTGTCTGAGCTGGTGTTTGTGTGCGTTTGCGTGTGTGTATTACCTGTGAGGGGCTAGAGAAGGTCCTGGGGTGGCGTGCCAGACACTCACTGCAGGTCTTCAGTCTGCGACACTGGTCTGGTAGACGAGGGGTGGGGGAGCAGGGAGACTGACCAATGGAACAGCCCAGTCTGAGAGAGAGGGACAAAACACCATAAATAGGGAGAGATGGGATAGTTTGTCACTAATTCTGAGATTGTGTAATCATGTTTATTCTTTCCCTAAGTGATAACCCCAAGAAACACCTCCAAAATAAAAGACAGTCAACAACATCATTCCCATGATAACCATAGCTGTACCTCTCAGCAGTATCGGAGGCGGCGCAGGTGCCCCTGCACCAGACACAGCTGCCTGTGGTGGTGTTGCAGGCCTCGGGCGTGGACAGCAAGGCACAGGGGTCAGAGGGAAGGGTCAGGGTGACAAGACGCCCCAGGGTGACCCCGTTGAAGCCCCCAGAGAGGAACAGCTGCCCACCCCAGCCCGCCATGGCCAGAGACACTGAACGGTTAACCGGCTCGCCCACCGCCGAGTCTGAGAGAGAGGAAGGGAGAAACGTTAGGATAATCTCCACATCATCATCAAACTGAGCATATATGCAGTGTTTTGGCTAGCCACATGTAGTGTCAGTCACACAGTTACCTGGCTGTATCCAGGTGTTACAGTTGATCTGGTACAGAGACACTGTGTTGCTGTAGTCCTCCACTCCTGTCCTCCCTCCCACGATCACCATGGTGTCTTTTATCAGGGCTGCAGCGTGGAAGAAACGAGACAGGGGCTGGGGAGAAAGAGGGAGAAAAAAAGACAGTGTTAATTTAAGAAAAATTGTTACGATATAATGACGATGTCATCAATTAAGGCCAGCCTGGGAACATGTAAAAGCTGTTTAAATACCGGTAAGCTAGTTAAGCCATGGTAGCACCTACCTTATTCCCCTGTGAGGGGACCAGTAGGGACCAGGTGAGGTTGGCATAGTAGAGACTGTAGAGCTCTCCTGAGGGCTCCACTGTCTCCACGTGGAAGCGGTAGCCTCCGAACACGTACACGGCGTCCGTCTGCTCGTGGTACACAGCCGAGTGGCCATACAGACCTGAAGAGAGGACAGGACACACAGGAGTCAGTCAAGAGGCAACACGGGAGGGTTAAGGGTTAATAAACAGACTGGTAAATTATGCAACATCATAAGGGACAGCAGTTTACTGTTCACGGTGTCAGAAATAACTCTTTGCTCCAACCATAATGGATGCACCTCAATCTTTATATTCTATGCCTACTTAGTGGGAGAGGTTCCACGAAAGCTAAGTAGGGACTTTCCAGATTGGCAGGTACTAAGTGAGTTAATGAGTGCAGGTGGAGATAGGTCCTTCTGACCTGTAGGAGGTGTGCCGGTGTGGGGGGTGACGGTCCAGTTGCCAGAGTGGATGTTGAACTCCAGTAGGTGATGGTTGAAGCCGTTCTCTGGAGAATAACCTCCGATGAGCAGCATAGAGGAGTCCCGACGCACCGTTAGAGTATGACCTGCCACCGGTGGCAGCACTGAGCTCTGTGGGGGAAGAGGACACAGACTAATTGGTTACATAGAACAAGTCTATAGTAAATTGAATCGTGGGGTGTAGGCTGACAGTTAACTACCAATATCTTATGTTTAGTGTTTTTTTGTTCATATATATATATGACGATATATATATATATATATTCCCAATTAAGGCAAGATGGTGGATTGCTAAAACCAAACAAACCAACTCTGACCTTGTGCTGTCTCCACACCAGACTGCTGAGGTTGAGGCTCCACGTATCCATGGCGACGCCCTTCTGCGTGACACCACCCACCACCAGCATGAGGTTGTGAGTGGCTCCCTGGGCGTCGGAGAGAGGCTCGTGACTGGCCAGAAGGGCAGAGGCATGGTGGTAGCGGGGGCTGGGGGTGGAGCCTTCCTCCACTGAGCTGGTCAGCATCTGAGTCCAGCGCCGCTCCAACACAGAGTACCTGAACCCACCAATCAACACAGTGAGATGACATGAACCCACCAATCAACACAGAGAGGGAAGAGATCAGAGAAACTAACTGATATGAGTTACTGGTAACTTCAAACAATTACAACAACAAAAAATTGCTGTCTCATAAAAAGCATCTTTAAATGAACGCTAATAAAAACACAGCCATTAAAAAGCCCCCCCCCCACACCTGTAGACGTTTCCCAGGATGCCCTCTGAGAGAGAGAGGCCTCCATACATCCAGAGGTTCCCCTGGGGTCCAGACACTAGAGAATGGCCCATCCGGTGGAGGAACCTGTGGGCCTGGTTCTGTGAAGGGAGGGCGAAGTTCAACACTGTGACACTCTGTGGTGGGAGTGTGTGTGTGTGTGTGTGTCTCCTGGTTCTTACCGCTGTGAGCTGTGTGTCCAGTAGGGTTTCCCAAACTAGACTGCAGGAGTCCAGAGGAGTGGCGCAGTCAGAGCCACCCCAACCGTCTGCACACACACACACTCCCAGAGACTAAAACAGAGACAGACAGAGACAGACAGACACAGAGAGACAGAGACAGACAGACAGAGAGAGAGCGAGACAGACAGAGAGAGAGAGAGAGCGAGACAGACAGAGAGAGAGAGAGAGAGCGAGACAGACAGAGAGAGAGAGAGAGCGAGACAGACAGAGAGCGAGACAGACAGAGAGAGAGAGAGCGAGACAGACAGACAGAGAGAGAGCGAGACAGACAGACAGAGAGAGAGCGAGACAGACACAAACAGACACAGACAGACACACAAACAGACGACAGAGAGAGACAGAGGGTTAACATTAGAGACACACAAGAGATTGCAATATATAGGAACAGGATAAACAAAGAGGAAAACATCAAAACACCAACAAAACAACAATGAGCATTCACACTGTCTTGCAGTAACAGTGCTACTGTTCAGTCCCTCTCACCAAGTTGCAGGAGCCTCGGCCCTCTGCTAGCCCACAGCCCTCAGGACAGAGGGGCCTGTCGCAGTACGGTCCCCCGTACCCTTGAGTACACTGGCACAGCCCCCCGCTGCACTGCGCCCCTCCCTGGCATACGGGTGACCCATCCTCCCCCGCCTCAGAACCCTGGCGACAGCGCCGCACCCAGAAGGAGGCGTTGAAACCCTGAGGGCGGTCGGACGAGACGTTGGCCTCAAAGTACACAGAGATCACACCTGGGAGAGAGAGAAAAACAGAGGGATCAGAGAGGGAAGCTTTCAATAAAAAATGTATAGAAGTTTTAACAAACAAATCACTAAGGTTACCTGAAGTGGCCTCCACAGTGATTGGCTGAGTCCGGGTCGTCCCACAGAACGCACCAATCAGGTTGTGGTCCGAGTGCACCACCCCGTTGCTCAAGAAACGAGGCAGGCCGTCAAACACGTAAACGTAGGAGCTCTGTGTGTGAGAGACAGCAAATACATCTCAGGCCATGGGAATGCTGGTGGCTCTGTTCACTACAGCACAATAAACATCAGTCTGTTGTAGGAGTTAGTGTGTGTGGTTAGTACTCACAGTGCACTGTGTGTAGGAGTCTGGGTGCAGGGTGAGAGCCACAGGAGGGCACAGCTCGCCCAGCACACAGGGGGCCAGGTTCTCAGAGACAGACAGGACCCACAGACAGTGGGAAAGTCCCCCCTTCCCCCCGACGCCCCCTCGCCACCCCAGGGAGGACGAGATAGGGAGCTCAGAGAGGGGTGACTGGTGGGACAGGATCACAGAGCGCCCCTGACACTGACGGAAACAGGTGCCATTATTCCTGAGGAGGAGAGAGAGTTGTATAAGTGATATGCATTAAGTGAGAGAAATTCAAACATTCAAATATATAGTGAAGCGGGTTCTTAATTATAGAGCACATAGCAACTAGTTGCTGATGCACAGTACACATACTGTTCTATAAAACAGATCCTTTACAGAATGCCTATTATTTGTAATGCTGCAAAACTAATTTCCTCACTGGGGGTAATAAATCCATCCATCCAGAGTCCATTGTCTGTCCCCCTCACCTGGGGTCTCCGTAGTATCCAGGCAAGCAGGATTCACAGTGTGGTCCCTGGGTATGGTGTGTGCAGTAGCATTGGCCTGTCTGATTGTGGCAGTAGCCCAGGAGGGGGCCTCCATGGCCGTTACACTGGCAGGGCACACAGCCCCCGCCCCCGGCCAGCGCAGAACCAAAACTCCCGGGTCGACAGTGCTCACACTGGAGACCCATTGTCCAATCTGAGGAGAAGGGAGAACGGAGAGCACATTAACTAATTAGACAATATTATGACTTGTGAAATTAATAAAATATGTTGTTTTTCTGGTCATCTTGGGGTGTTGCTGTAATTGTTCCTTTTTGGAAGGATGAATTGGGTTGATATTTATGTCTGTCTCACCCTGGCAGTGGTCACAGATGCCTGGGGCAGTGATACAGGTGCTGTGGAAGTTACAGCCACAGTCCACATCACACTCCACCCCGCTCAGCACCAGGGTGGCTGGGTCAGATGTCCAGCCCAGGGAACACTCACACTCGAACCGCGGGCTGCCGCTGCACTGGCCCTCACGACACTCATTATAACAACTGGAGCAGAGAGAGAGAGAGAGCAAGCGAGAGAGCGAGAGAGAGAGAGGTCAGCTTTAGGATAATGGAGTTATCCAGAGAATGAGATATTATAAAAGCTAGTGGAGAGAAAAAGGGCTTGTCATGATAGGGAGGATGAGAGGGAGAAAGAAAAAGAAAGAGCGACAGAGTGAAATGGAGAGAGAGAGAGAGAGAGATAGAGAGAGGCTCACGTCTGGTTGCAGTGCAGGGTGCCGTCCCCGGTGTAGCCCCTCTCACAGTGGCACTCAAAGGAGGTGGGGGTGTTGACGCAGGTGGCGAAGGGGTGGCAGCTGTGGAGGCCCAGCCTGCACTCCTCCACATCGGGACAGGTGGGGTAGGACCAGACTGGGTCCCTCTCTCCCTCCTCCAGGTGCTCCAGCTCCATCTCCATGGGCCGCGGGGGGGCCAAGGTCTGGGGCTCAGGACTAGAGGGGGAGGAGGAATAACAAGGTTCAGTATTACCTCCTAATGCAGAGAGGTGGTCTGGTATTGACATGGTAACTTCACAGGCAGGTCCAGTGTAGGTAGGCATTAGTTACACTGGACCTGCTCAGAGAATTATTTTTTCCATCACCACAGCCCGTTTTGTGGGCTTGTCCTCAGTTGAAGTCAAACCTGGGTAAGTAAGCATTTTGAAGTGTGGTTGTTTGCTGGTCATCATACCTGGTAGCCCGTACTTCATCCACAGCCACACTGCAGTTATACACAGAGGGGTCGTCCATCCCTCCCCAGTCTCCTCGTAGACACCTGCCGATGGTGGGGTTGTTGTAGTCTCCACACCAGCCGCACTGAAACGTCTGGAGACAGTCTGTACAGGTGACCAGAGCTGAGCACTGCTTACACTGGGGCACTGAGTGAACACTGGAGTGGGGGAGAGAGGGATGGAGGAAGGGACGGAGAGAGGATTGGGGGAAGGAGGGAGACAGAAAAGGTTATTGCACATTGTTGGTACATAATAGATTCCAAATAGGAAAGGTAAATAAGATTAAACTTCAATTTTAAACTGTTCCAAGTTTCATTGTTGACTACAGGAGTTCAGCTCATTGGTTCTAATGGTTTACCTGTCATACCAGTCCCTGCACTCTCCGTAGGGATACTTGGTGAGGTAGGCAGCGAAGTAGAAGCAGGCCTGGGCCGACTCACACCACGCACACTGACTGGAGTTAGACAGACACTCCCCACACGTCCTCCTCCTGTTACAGAGGGGGGGAAGGGGGAGAGAGAGAGAGAGTGTGAGAGAGTTGCATGCTGTAGGAGTAATTGCCCCAAGAAATTATATTACGATGAGCCTGACAGTGGGTACTCACTGGTTGCAGACTTTAGGGCACCCCCCTGGGTCGCGAATGGATCCATCCAGTTTCCCCCGTCGGCTGCATTGGTAGTCACCCTTCTTGCTGGAGTTGATCTGCCACTCACAGTAGGGGTCCTGTCGGCCAAAGATCATAAAAGTCAAAAGGTCTACAAGATCTATAAGGGGAGTATAAAAAAGATAAAATGTTTTATGAAGCTAATGGCAGTGAGGTGTTCTGTATGTTAAATACCTGAGTGCAGGCGGAGCAGTCCCTGTACTCCTCACAGAGGGTGCATTGCGGCGGGGCCAGCAGCAGGTGGCGCTCCCCTCCTCCCTGGTCCTCTGGGCAGGGCTCCAGGTCAGGCAGTGCACGGAACAGACAGCGGCCCAGAGACGGGCACCAGCCACAGGACTGGTCTGACAGACACGCCAAGCAAGACTGGTACCCCGAGCAAGAGCCAGAACGGTACGGCTCCAAGAACAGGAAGGAAATCTCCTACAGAGAGATAGGAGGGATAGAGAGACAGTGGGAGAAACAAACGTCTTCAATGTTGATGTTAAGGGTATTGAGCCTTAGTATTATAGTGTAAACCTTTTGTTTATAAAATGTGTAATTGTCAGCTGGTACTCACACTTCCGCCGGGCAGAGCGGTTCTGTTCCAGGTCAGGGCCATCTCACTAGTCTGTCCAGAGCCTGAGTTGTTGAGGTATCCCTCGGCCTGGACCAGGTAGCGGTTCCCTCGGGTCAGGTTGGGAAACAGACGACCCATGTCAGGACGGGACAGCAGCTTCGTCTCCTTCTCCTGGTGAGCTGCCCAGCGACCTACCACCTCCTTCTGAGGGGAGGAGGAAGAGGGAGGGAGAGAGTTCAGTAAAAACTAATTACTGTCTGGCTCTATTCGTATCTCTCAAAAAAGGTGTAATCTAAGCGCCCATCTCCCGCTCCCTCGCTCTCTCCCTCTCACCAGTTTCAGGGAGTTGGGTCCAGCGGCCATGCGGGCCTCAAAGTGTAGCCTCTGTATCCGGGCCCACATTGAGACTGTCTCGGTGGGAGGGGGGGCAGGTGGAGGGGCGCCCCACAGGGGGTGGATGAAGCCCCGGAACTGCAAGGTGACGTCCATCTCTGTGGTTGGGCTGAGGATGATGGAGGTGCTGCGCAGGATGGACACCTGAAGGGGTGGAGGTTTAAGGGGGATTGGATGGAGGTGTTACAACTGACATTAAGAGTGGCATGCCTCACAGCAAGGTACAACATGTCAGAAGTCAGCAGCACTACATTCAGTCAGATAAGAGTTTGGGAAGCCCACAGTATCTTAAGCAGGGTGGGAGGAGGGAAAGTACTTAGAGGGGCTTTAGAGACGAAGTATAGCTAGACGTAGAGGTAACACCAGTCGTGAAAGTAAGGTGGTACGGTGTCCCGGCAAAAGAAAGTGGGGGTACGCCGTACCAGTAAAACACAGGCCTATCATAATAATTAAAACAAAATGTCAAGAAAAATAATGGTGTAGTAGCCTACAGTTATCATTACCGCATGTCAAAGGCATGAAACATTTCCAAATGAACTTAGAATATAAATGGGTGGTATTAGCCTACACAAAATGTGATGTGGTTCAATGTGAACACTGACATTTTGCCAAGGCAGAGTTGAATGGCCGACACCAGGACGCGAGGACAGCAGTGGACACACAAATCCTTACACTTTTTGGTGATTTGTGTAAAAGATGTCGCTTTCCATTCACCACTATTTGGAGGCTGGAAATATGTTGAGAGTGGATGCATATGCCTGGGTAGCCTAGTAAAGGAAGTGATTTTTTGAAGTGATTTATTTGACCATCAGATGAAAACATCATGACTGGTTGTGCTTGTGAGGGAATCGAACCCACAAGCCACACAGGACCACAATACTTGGCGGTAGGGTTGTCACGATACCGGTATCGTGATACTCAGAGATATCGTGGCAAGGAAACAAAACATGAAGCAGACTAAATGTTCTGAATCCCGTTCTTTTCCAAGCTATAAAACACACAATATACATACAGTAGGTTTTTTAAAGGACCAAAGAGTTCTTGCCATGGAAAATCAGTTATCGTGGTATCGCGATGTTGGTATCGTGACAACCCTACTAGGCGGGGCCTCTGTACCTTGTCAGGCTGGGAGTCGTTGCGGGGGTGCTGGAAGGTGAGCAGGTGCAGTCCCGGGACATAGTTCTCAGTGCGACAGGAAAGGAGGGAGGTGAGGAAACGGGTGCGCTCCCCCCACCAGCCGTACGCCCCTGAGATCTGGTCCACACGGCAAGCACTTTGATCTGCAATACCGAGAGGGAGGGAGAGCTCATTAAACAACACACAGCACCAGACATCAATCTTACAATACATTTTATTTTTATTTAACTAGGCAAGTCAGAATAAATTCTTATTTACAATGACGGCCTACCCTACCAGAAGGCAAAAGGCCTCATGCGGGGACGGGGGCTGGGATAATAAAAAAAATATATATATAGGACGAAACACACATGACTACAAGAGAGACACCACAACATTACATAAAGAGAGCATGGCACAACATGGTAGCATCACAAATCATGGTACAAACATTATTGGGCACAGACAACAGCACAATGGGCATGAAGGTAGAGAGAGCAATAAATCACGCGAAGCAGCCACAACTGTAAGTAAGAACATCCATGATTGATTCTTTGAATGAAGAGATGGAGATAAATTGCAGTGAACTGAAAAGAGGAGCGACCCAGGGATGTGTGTGCTTTGGGGACCTTTAACAGAATGTGACTGGCAGAATGGGTGTTGTATGTGGAGGATGAGGGCTGCATCAGGTATCTCAGATAGGGGGAGCCCTAATACAGCATTGCTGTTTCTCATGTGGTCCCTCATGTCTTTTTTCTCCTATGCATTTTAGCTATTGATATTTGTATTTCCCCTCCTCCCTCTGTGCATCTCACCTGAAACCGGTAGGCAGGACTCGTTCTGGACACACCAGCCGAAGTCACCGGGGGCGCGGGGCAGGGAACCTGGAGCCCCACTGAACACCAGGCAGGACTGGCAGTCAGACAGGAAGCGGGCCAGGCCCAGGCACCCTGTGCTGCCACACTGGAGAGAGACAGTTAAACATTGTTTTTATCCATGGTCAAGTTAGGTTGTTAGGAGAAGGTGGATGGGGAGGACAGATGGATGAGGTTTGGGTTGAAGATAGAGAAAAAGGGATGGAAAAGCAGGGTGTTGGATAGGTGTGTTACCGGGTTGGTGGGTTGGTACTCCCGACAGCGGCCCTCACACCAGCTGCATTCTGGGTTCTTCAGACACACGCTCTCGTCTGGTGCCTCGGCACACACAGCATCCTGACACAGACAGAAACACATAGTCAAACAATTACACACACACACACACACCACAGCAGGGCTCTCCAACCTTGTTCCTGAAGAGCTACCGTCCTGTAGGTTTTCACTCCAACCCCAATCTAGGGCAACTGATACTAATAATGAACTGGTTGATAAGATGAATCATGTTAGTTACAACTGGGGTTGGAGTGAAAACCTAGAGGAGGGTAGCTCTCCAGGAACAGGGTTGGAGACCCCTGCACCACACTATACTGTGAACTACCCAAAAATTGTGCACAAGAAATACAGTGTATACAAGTCCTGCTTTCAACCCCCCAAAAACATTATCACTGAAAAACATTATGCTTCAGGAGATGAGAGCATTGCAGTTTCAACCATCCACCTCTCCCCCTTTCAATACGCCCCTGTCCACCATGCAATAATACTCCTTAATAAAGTCTCCATCCCTCCCCCCTCCTTACTTCTTGACTCACCCGGTCTCCTGGGTCGCTGCTCACGAACAGCGGAACTTTGTACGCCACCAGGTCTCCACGGGCAATACCACTGTAACCCCCGGCAACCAGCAGCACCCTGCCTTCCATCACAGCAGCTACATGGGAGTACCGCCCTCTCACAGCCTCTCCTCCTGAAGGGAAAGAGAGATGATGCAACATAAAGCAACATGAATATGAGTGAGTGAGAATGTGTGTGTGTAGGGACTCACTGTGTTGGAGGCTCTCCCCAGCAGACACCCACTGATGACACCCCAGGTGGTAGAAGAAGATTTCCTCATCATAACACTTCTCCTCCTGGTAGTGGATGTGCACATTCCCCCCTGAGAGAGAGAGAGAGAGAGAGAGAGAGAGAGAGAGAGAGAGATAGAGAGAGAGAGAGAGAGAGGGGGGGGGGAGGAGAAAGAGAGGGAATAGGGAGAATAAGAACGATATTAGACGGTAAAAGGGGCTGGACAGCAAACAATTGTATGAATCCATTCAAGAGGTGTCCATCCCTATCCTATATTCTCTGTGATGACCATCGCCACCACACATCCCCTCACCATAGACCACCATGTAGTTGCCGATGATGGTGGCTGAGTGGAAGGCTCTCTCCCTGGGGCCTGTGGCTGGGAAACGGGAGCGGAACGAGGTCCAGAACCTCCGGTCCACGTGGAATACATCTGTGGAGTTCACACGTACACTGAACCTGAGGGGGAGAGAGAGGCAGGAAGGATGCAGATGATTTGAGACAACAGAAACACTCCAACATTAACACCTGCTGAGACACAGATAATAAACAGTACTGGGAATCACATGGAAGCCAAGAACCTAGCGAGAACCTGTTATTTTTTTACCTTTATTTAACTAGGCAAGTAAGATAAGAACAAATTCTTATTTTCAATGACGGCCTAGGAACAGTGGGTTAACTGCCTTGTTCAGGGGCAGAATGACAGATTTTTACCTTGTCAGCTTGGGGATTCGATCTTGCAACCTTTCGGTTACTAGTCCAACACTCTAACCACTAGGCTACCTGCCCCCCTTACATTAGCTCCAAACACACGACACAATGTGTACTCTCAGCATTCGGAATTTTGGATGAAAAGCGTTCCCAATTTAAACTGCCTACTACTCAGGCCCAGAAGCTAGGATATGCATATAAGTGGTAGATTTGGATAGAAAACACTCTAAAGTTTCCAAAACGGTTAAAAAAATGTCTGTGAGTATAACAGAACTGATATGGCAGGCGAAAACCTGAGGGAAATCCATCCAGGAAGTACTATTATTTTGAAAGGCTGTTTTTCCATTGAAAGCTTATCCACCATACAAAGACTTAGGACCCAGATCACGATCTCTATGGCTTCTTCTACATGTGGCCAGTCTTTAGGCATTGTTTCAGGCTTTTACTCTGAAAAATGAGGGAGATACAGCACTTTCAATGAGAGGACAGTGGAAATTTACAGACATGAAGCCAGCGCGTGATCGGGAGCGCACCTTTCTTGTTTCTCCTTTTCTATTGACGAAGCTTTTGTCTGGTTGAAATATTATTGATTATTTATGACAAAAATAACCTGAGGATTGATTTGAAACATCTTTTGACATGTTTCTACGAACATTTATTGTACTTTTTTGACTTTTCGTCTGGATGTTGAGAGCGCGCTTTGTGCCTTTGGATTACTGAACTAAACGCGCAAACAAAAAGGTTTTTGGACATAAAGAGGGACATTATCGAAAAAAACTAACATTTATTGTGTAACATGGAGTCCTGGGAGTAAGTGATTAATTTTCTGACTTTTGTGACACCTCTCCTTGGTTGGAAAATGGCTGTATGTTTTTCTGTGGCTAGGCGCTAACCTAACATAATCGCATGGTGTGCTTTCGCCGTAAAGCCTTTTTGAAATCTGACACAGCGGCTGGATTAACAAGACGTTTATCTTTAATACTATGTATAACACTTGTATCTTTCATCAATGTTTATGATGAGTATTTTTGTAATTTGATGTGGCTCTCTGAAATTTCACTGGATGTTTGTTTGAGACAATGATTACTGAACATAACGTGCCAATTTCAGGTTTTTGGACATAAAGAGGGACATTATCAAACAAAACAAACATTTATTGTGTAACATGAAGTCCTGTGAGTGCCATCTGATGAAGATCAAAGGTTAGTGATTCATTTAATCGCTATTTCTGACTTTTGTGAGCCCTCTCCTTGGCTGGAAAATGGCTGTATGGTTTTCTGTGACTCGGCGCTGACCTAACATAATCGCATGGTGTGCTTTCGCTGTAAAGCCTTTTTGAAATCGGACACTGTGGTTGGCTTAACAAGAAGTTTATCTTTAAAATGGTGTATAATACTTGTATGTTTGAGGAATTTTAATTATGGGATTTCTGTTGTTTTGAATTTAGGGCACTGCAATTTCACTGGCTGTTGTCGAGGTGGTACGCTACCGTCCCACTGATACCAGAGAGGTTAACTTTGATAATAAAACACATCACCATGCAAGACAGTCCCACAATCCCATCCAACCATACCTGGCGGTGGTAGGCCTGTGGCCCCCGTAAACCAGCAGGGCCCGGGACGGGAGGTGGAACACCATGGAGTGGCCTGCTGTGGCGGGGGGCTTCCCCCCGGTGGGCTGCACCGCTTCCCACACCCCAGACCCCCGCAGACCAAACCGATACAGAGATGATGAGAACATGTCCTCTTCCGTACGACCTGCAGAGGGGAGAGGAGAGAAAGATTACAAGAGTACTTATTCACAACTGACAGGCGCAATCTTAGAATAGATAGAGTGAAGTATTGAGACAGTGAAAGTGTTGTTTTGGCGCTGTACTCCAGCACTTTGGATTCCAAATGATATAATGGACTGTGAGGTTAAAGTACAGACTGTCAGCTTTAATTTGAGGGTATTTTCATTCATATTGGGTGAACTGTTTAGAAAGAACAGAACTTTTTGTACATAATTCCTGTATATGTGTCAAAAGTTTAGCATCTGGTCCCATATTCCTACACAATAATTACATCAAGCTTGTGACTCAACAAGCTTCTTGGATGCATTTGCAGTTTGTTTTGGTTGTGTGCCCAATAGAAATGAATGGTAAATAATGTAGTGTCATTTTGGAGTCACTTTTATTGTAAATAATATGTTTCTAAAAAATCTTCTACATGAAAGTGAATGCTACCATGACTACTCAAAGTCCTGAATAAATCGCAAATAATGTGGTATTATATTAGGATCCCCATTAGCTGTTGCAAAAGGAGCATCTACTCTTCCGGGCGTCCATACAAAACAAGACATACAGTGCATTCGGAAAGTATTCAGAACCCTTGACTTTTTCTACATTTTGTTACGTTACAGCCTTATTCTACAACAGATTAAATAGTTTTTTCCTCATCATTAATTTCCTCATCATTAATCTACACACAACACCCCATAATGACAAAGCAAAAACAGGTTTTTAGAAATGTATTAAAAACATCACATTTACATACACCACCGTTCAAAAGTTTGGGGTCACTTAGAAATGTCCTTGTTTTTGAAAGAAAAGCACATTTAGTGTCCATTAAAATAACATCAAATTGATCAGAAATACAGTGTAGACATTGTTAATGTTGTAAATGACTATTGTAGCTGGAAACGGCTGATTTTTATGGAATATCTACATAAGCGTACAGAGGCAACCATCACTCCTGTGTTCTAATGGCACGTTGTGTTAGCTAATCCAAGTTTATCATTTTAAAAGGCTAATTGATCATTAGAAAACCCTTTTGCAAGTATGTTAGCACAGTTGAAAACTGCTGTTCTGATTAAAGAAGCAAAAGAACTGGCCTTCTTTAGACTAGTTGCATATCTGGAGCATCAGCATTTATGGGTTCGATTACAGGCTCAAAATGGGCATAAACAAGGAACTTTCTTCTGAAACTTGTCAGTCTATTCTTGCTCTGAGAATTGAAGGCTATTCCATGTGAGAAAATGCCAAGAAACTGAAGATCTCGTACAACGCTGTGTACTACTCCCGTCACAGAACAGCGCAAACTGTCTCTAACCAGGATAGAAAGAGGAGTGGGAGGCCCCGGTGCACAACTGAACAAGAGGACAAGTACATTAGAATGTCTAGTTTGAGAAACAGACGCCTCAAATGAGAGGAAGTGGGAACAAGAAGAAAGAGAAAAGGGAGGGGTCAGAGTGAGGCAGTAAGATAAGGAGAGATGTAGAAATGGGTTAACAGGAGAGGAAGGGAATGAAGGGAACTCTGGAGCTCTGTCAGAGTGACCATCAGGTACTTGGTCACCTACCTGACCAAGGCCATTCTCTCCCAATTGTTCAGTTTGGTCTTGGTGGTTCCAAACTTCTTCCATTTCAGAATGATGGAGGCCACTGTGTTCTTGGGGACCTTCAATGCTGCAGGCATTTTTTGGTACCCTTCCCCAGATCTGTGTCTTGATACAATCCTGTCCCGGAGCTCTACCGACAATTCCTTCGACCTCATGGCTTGGTTTTTGCTCTGAACTGGCGGCTTCATTAAATAGTACCTGCAAAACACCAGTCTCAAAGTCAACAGTGAAGAGGTGACTCCGGGGTGCTGGCTTTCTAGGCAAAGTTGCAAAGTAAAAGCCATATCTCAGACTGGCCAGTAAAAATAAAACATTAAGATGGGCAAAAGAACAGACACTGGACAGGGGAACTCTGTCTAGAAGACCAGCATCCCGGAGTCGCCACTTCACTGTTGACGTTGAGACTGGTGCTTTGTGGGTACTATTTAATGAAGCTACCAGTTGACGACTTGTGAGGTGTCTGTTTCTCAAACTAGACACCCTAAAAACAAGGACATTTCTAAGTGACCCAAAACTTTTGAACGGTAGTGTAAGTATTCAGACCCTTTCCTCAGTACTTTGACGCACCTTTGGCAGCGATTACAGCCTTGAGTCTTCTTGAGTATGACGCTACAAGCTTGCCACACCTGTATTAGGAGAGTTTCTCCCATTCTTCTCTGCAGATCCTCTCAAGCTCTGTCAGGTAGGACGGGGAGCCATTTTCAGGTCTATCCAGAGATGTTCGATCAGGTTCAAGTCTGGGCTCTGGCTGGGCCACTCAAGGACACTCTGAAGCCACTTCTGTGTTGTCTTGGCTGTGTGCTTAGGGTTGTTGTCCTGCTGGAAGGTGAACCTCTTCCACAGTCTGACATCCTGAGTGCTCTGGAGCAGGTTTTCATCAAGAATCTCTTTGTACTTTGCTCTGTTAATCTTTCCCTCGATTCTGACTAGTCTCCCAGTCCCTTCCTCTGAAAAACATCCCCACAGCATGATACTGCCACCACCATGCTTCACTGTTGGGATGGTGCCAGGTTTCCTCCAGATGGGACACTTGGCATTCAGGCCAAAGAGTTCAATCTTAGTTTCATCAGACCAGATAATCTTATTTATCATGGTCTAAGAGTCCTTTAGGTGCCTTTTGGCAAACTCCAAGCGGGCTGTCATGTGCCTTTTACTGAGGAGTGGCTTCCATCTGGCCACTCTACCATAAAGGCCTGATTGGTGGAGTGCTGCAGAGATGGTTGTCCTTCTGGAAGGTTCTCCCATCTCCACAGAGGAACTCTGGAGCTCTGTCAGAGTGACCATCGGGTTCTTGGTCACCTCCCTGACCAAGGCCCTTCTCCCCCAATTGTTCAGTTTGGTCTTGGTGGTTCCAAACTTCCTCAATTTCAGAATGGAGGCCACTGTGTTCTTGGGGACCTTCAATGCTGCAGACATTTTTTGGTACCCTTCCCCAGATCTGTGCCTTGACACAATCCTGTCCCGGAGCTCTACCGACAATTCCTTCAACCTCATGGCTTTGTTTTTTCTCTGTGGGTCCTTATATAGACAGGTGTGTGCCTTTACAAATCATTATGGGGTATTGTGTGTAGATTGACAAGGATTTTTTTTATTTAATACATTTTAGACTAAGGCTGTAATGTAACAAAATGTGGAAAAATACTTTCCGAATGCACTGTATATTATCCCTCTGATTACAATGAAGAGCAAGACGTGGCACTCTGTTCTGGGCCACCTGCAGCTTAACTAGGTCTTTCTTTGCAGCACTTGACCACATGACTGGACAATAATCAAGAGAAGACTAAATTAGAGCCTGCAGGACTTGGTTTTTGGAATCTGAAATCCAACAGTACAGCGTAAGAGTGAGAAAGTTAGACGCACAAATATCATACCCCCAAGACATGCTAACATCTTACCATTACAATAACAGGGGAGGTTAGCATTTATGCCTCTAACTTTCTCAATCATCATTATTCACGTCTCATTCAGGATTATCCTCAATCATGGTAGCATCCACATTATAGGATAGGTGTTTAGAAACATTTTCTGCAAGAAGTTAGGTGACAACATTGTATTTCAATAAGTTATTTACCGCCAAATATGTAGAGATAGTTGTCCACTACAGCTGCTGCATGGTTGGCCACTCTCGGTGCCCCGGGCGAATGGGATTGGCCGAGCTGCTGCCAGTCATCCTGGATTGGGCGGTACATCCAGACATCGCTGGCTAAAGTGCCGCTCGTGAGCTCTCCTCCAAAGATCACCATGTTCCCCATCCACTCTACTGCCGTGTGGGAGTGACGAGCCGCCTGACAGAGGGAGGGGGGAAAGAAAGAAGGGCGAGAGGAAGAGGGTGGTGATGAGAAGCGAGATGGCAGTTGGGATAGGGTGGGCAGGAGGAAGGGAAGCATGAGAGGAAGTGGGAACAAGAAGAAAGAGAAAAGGGAGGGGTCAGAGTGAGGCAGTAAGATAAGGAGAGATGTAGAAATGGGTTAACAGGAGAGGAAGGGAATGAGAGATGTTTAGGAGCATTGGTTTAGTCCCATCACAGGTGTGTTTTGAAGTAACCCCTTTTAGTCTGTGTGATTAACAGGGCCTAAGCTAGAGTGGTGTTTATGAGACAAGGCGTAACCCGAAGGAGCCTGGGGCCGGGTCTTTTATACAAAACCGTCTGTAGAGTCCGAATGGTTTAAGCTACAAACAATTAAAAGCTGAGTCACATGAACATGCAACATGTTTTGCTCTATGACGCTCACAAGCTACACAAGAGTCGTTAAAACATAAGGGTTTCTTTTACATAGAAGATCATAGTGAATCCCAGGACATAGTGTCTATAATACTGTAATAAGCTAACATAGTTGCTGTCAAACTCCAACAGTTGTCACTGACTAGTTGGATATTAATATCCCAATAAGCAAACAATTTCTGTACTTACAGCATTCATATACATTCTCTTTTTATCAGGTCAGCTTTGGCAGCCTTTTATTTTTGTATTTTTTAAATCAACATTTGTCAATACAACTCACGAATGCAACTTTTTATGTGAAATTGTTTTGTGTTCTACTTGTAGCCCTGGTTGTCTTGAAAAGAAAATGGTAAAACACTTTGTGAGGCTAAATAGAAGGGCCGGACATGTAGTTTAATGAAAATCCGATTTTTGCTAGGATCTTGAATAAAATAATCAAAGCATAACATAAACACAGGAAAGAATAACTAAAAGAGTACAGTCTTTGATATCTTTTATTAAGATTACATTTCTGGCATGCAAACGGGCACTTACTGGGGAGTGTCCATAAGATCTGTTCTCCCATTGGTTCAAGCTGAAGTTGTATTTAACCAGGTCCCCCAAAGCTCGGTTCAAGTCAAACCCTGAAATATCAAACAGCCCCAACCATACAGAAGTAGTTAACCAATTACATCATGACATACATTGAAACCCACAATGATTACTATGCAGAGCCAGTTGTCCAACAGCAATAAGGTCAAGGTCTTCTGTGAAGCCGTGTGCTCGCCTCATCTAAACTGGGTTAATGTTAACCAAGCCCACCAATCCTCCTGACTGGGTCGATACCGGGTCCAGTTAGACAATGAATCAGCACATAAAGTGAAAACAAATCAATCCTAACACCCATACTTGCAACACCCTCCTAACTAACAACCCTAACATCCTACCCAACAACACCTGAATTAGAATAGTATACAGTATTGGTATACCTTGGCATGTAAAACATTTTTTTTTAATGTACAATGGGATCCAACACTATATAAAAAATGAACAAACAAACAGTTGTTCAGTGTTCCATCTCTCACCTCCAAACAGGTACATGGCTCCAGTGGAGGACAGGTAGACCCCAGCAGAGCCTGTCCGGGGGGGCGTGTAGGGGTCACCCCCACTCACTTGCCACCACTGCCCCACCCCACTGTCATCACGGAGACCCAGCTGACAGCTCTGGCCCAGGAAGTCTGAGCTGCATAGACAACGCTCTCCTCTCTAAGAGAAAGAAGGAGAGAGAGAGAAAGTTTGAGAGAAATCAGCAATCAACAATATCTAAAGGAAAGGAGGGTCATTCAAGCCCTATTTATGTTGCTGCTGTGCTGGTTTCCCCTTCTGTGTTTGAACTCAAATGTATACGCTGCTTAATAATTAACTCCTTTGGTAGCCTTGTACATAGGTTCCCTCAGCTAGCTGTCTTCAGCATCTCAGTTGGCTGTCCACTTTCCATCCTCACCTAACTCATCCCAACATTTGTTTTATTGCACTGTAATAAACCAACATTTCTAAAGACTGCACAGTTTCCAATGTGGATAATAAAGTCTCCCTCTTCTTACCTTGTCACAGGTGCCGTGCAGGATGCAGGCCTGGGGACATAGAGGGGTGCTGCAGTCGGCTCCTCCCCAGCCCAGGTGGCACTGGCACAGGGACGAGGCCATGTCACAGCGCCCGTGACATCCGCAGGCCCCAGGGCACACAGAGAATGAGTAGGTGGCATTAAAGCCCAGGAGGTTGTAGTTGGCATCGCTGAAGAGGTGGAGCAGCATCTGGAGGGAGGAGAGAAGACAGAAAGGATGTGAAGGGGGCAATGAATAACTTCACTAGATTTTTTCCATGATATTGTAATCCATCCAGCCCGTCAAGTCAGAAACATCCAGCTGTCACTCTGAATTGTGTGCTGAAGTCAAATTGAGGCCATGGAAACCCGTCAATAAATCCATCCATTTAATGCTGGTATGAAAGGTTTCCCCACCCAAATCCCCAGCAGTCTGAGGTTGATATCCGACATCTCAGAACATGTCTAGTTCCACCTTCCATAGATCATTTTTAGTTTATTTATTTATTTCACCTTTATTTAACCAGGTAGGCAAGTTGAGAACAAGTTCTAATTTACAATTGCGACCTGGCCAAGATAAAGCAAAGCAGTTTGACACATACAACAGAGTTACACATGGAGTAAAACAAACATACAGTCAATAATATAGTAGAAAAATAAGTCTATACACAAAGTGAGCAAATTAGTTGAGATAAGGGAGGTAAAGGCAAAAAAGGCCATAGTGGCGAAGTAAATACAATATAGCAAGTAAAACACTGGAATAGTAGATTTGCAGTGGAAGAAAGTGCAAAGTAGAAATAGAAATAACGGGGTGCAAAGGAGCTAAATAAATAAATAAATACAGTAGGGGAAGAGGTAGTTGTTTAGGCTAAATTATTGATGGGCTATGTACAGGTGCAGTAATCTGTGAGCTGCTCTAACAGCTGGTGCTTAAAGCTAGTGAGGGAGATAAGTGTTTCCAATTTTAGAGATTTTTGTAGTTCGTTCCAGTCATTGGCAGCAGAAAACTGGAAGGAGAGGCGGCCGAAGGAGGAATTGGCTTTGGGGGTGACCAGAGAGATATACCTGCTGGAGCGCGTGCTACAGGTGGGTGCTGCTATGGTGACCAGCGAGCTGAGATAAGGGGGAACTTTACCTAGCAGGGTCTTGTAGATGACCTGGAGCCACTGGGTTTGGCGATGAGTATGAAGCGAGGGCCAGCCAACGAGAGCGTACAGGTCGCAGTGGTGGGTAGTATATGGGGCTTTGGTGACAAAACGGATGGCACTGTGATAGACTGCATCCAATTTATTGAGTAGGGTATTGGAGGCTATTTTGTAAATGACAACTCCGAAGTCGAGGATCGGTAGGATGGTCAGTTTTACGAGGGCATGTTTTGCAGCATGAGTGAAAGTTGCTTTGTTGTGAAATAGGAAGCCAATTCTAGATTTAACTTTGGATTGGAGATGTTTGATGTGAGTCTGGAGAGTTTACAGTCTAACCAGACACCTAGGTATTTGTAGTCGTCCACATATTCTAAGTCAGAACCGTCCACAGTAGTGATGCTCTGCAGGCGGGCAGGTGCAGGCAGTGATCGGTTGAAGAGCATGCATTTAGTTTTACTTGTATTTAAGAGCAGTTGGAGGCCACGGAAGGAGAGTTGTATGGCATTGAAGCTCGTCTGGAGGGTAGTTAACACAGTGTCCAAAGAAGGGCCAGAAGTATACAGAATGGTGTCGTCTGCGTAGAGGTGGATCAGAGACTCACCTGCAGCAAGAGCGACATCATTGATGTATACAGAGAAAAGAGTCGGCCCAAGAATTGAACCCTGTGGCACCCCCATAGAGACTGCCAGAGGCCCGGACAACAGGCCCTCCGATTTGACACACTGAACTCTATCAGAGAAGTAGTTGGTGAACCTGGCGAGGCAATCATTTGAGAAACCAAGGCTATTGAGTCTGATGCGGTTACCTTGCCAGACTTGGCTTCTATGGGCTGCGGCAGGGTGGTGCCACTCAGACTGGCCAGTAGGGGGCTCTGGTAGGAGTCTCCATCGTAGACGAACAGGTAATCGTAAGTGCATTCTGTCTCCATGAAGGTGAAGTTCAGGACGATACGGTAATTGCTGCTGGGGGCTTGGAGAGAATACAGGAAAGAAACATCAGTCGGATATAATTTAGAATTTACTTAATTTGCCCTAGACAGGATTTTCTTTGGCATATCTTGAGATCTATGTATTCACATCAAACTGACAATCAGCACACACATCATGGTACTGTTTTCCCACCACTGTCTCACTCACCTTTGATGAGCCACTCGCAGTTCCCGTTTACAGAGTAGTTCCCTGGCCCGTCAGTGACGTACCCTGGGGGGCCCCTGAGCACCTGTCGGTGGCCCTTACAGTCTCCTGCCCAACACCCAGGGGCCACAGCCACCAGCAGCAACCCCAGCAAGGGGACATGGAGGAAGGAGGCCATCCTCTCCCCCACCTGGAATAGGTGGAGGAGGTGAAGAAGATGGGGTTGTCCGATTACCTCGCTCACAAGCCGGGAACCTAGAAACGGTTCAAACAAGCAATGCAACTTCAGTGAGATGGATTACATATGCTAAAAATATTTTACAAAGAGGTTACATTTCAACATAGGATGAAAGATGCTCTAGTTTTGCCTATATGTCACATCAGTGTTGCTTTCTGGTTACAGCCCCAAATTTACAGAGTCAAAAATCTAAAACTTTGCAAGGTAGCCTTTTGGCAATAACTTGCAATCAAACATCAGCCAAATACATATTGCAGTCACATACAGAAGTAACCAAACAGGCAACAACAACAAAAAATTGTGCTGGCAGGTAGACAAGAGATTCTTTAATTTATGTCCATGGCAAGGTGACAACTTAAGGAATGTGCTTTTCATATGAGACTAACGTTAGTGTTATTACCGTTCCAATTATTTATGTCTCTAGGAAAGGTAAATTAATGATTCACATTTTGTAAAGTGGCAACGTGTACCCCGCACATTGTAGAAGATTCGGCTTCTGTCAATATGACAAAATCTCATTCATTTGAATTACAGGACATAGTTATTTACACTTGTCAACACATTAAGAAGTTTTCTAGATAGATATTTCATAGCTAATCATCATCGCAGTTATTATGTCTATGGGTGCTGCTCTGTTTCTAGCTTAGTAATTAGCAACAATCTCAATTGAATCACGTTTAGCAAATAATTTTTAAGAAAATTAAACGCATATATAGTTAACGTTAAATGCCATGAAACGGTGAGCGAGCAGCTAGCCACTATCAAACAATGCTTACTATCCGCAGACAAACGATAACTAGCTAGCTAACGTTAACTGTTATTGCTATGGCTAGCTAACGTAATGTCATTAGTTGGCTAACATTAACATAATAGCTAAATACAAACTTTGCACGTTGCTAGTTAGTTATAACCAGCTAGCAAGCGAGTATTGAACGTTAGCTAGCGTAGCGGATTTGCTGTTATCTTGAAAGCGATACCAGTCACCACACTAGCAGAGGACCGTTAGCTTAGCCTTCCATTGATTTGTCTAACTAACCAGATCCCGTGTCTCCGTTCCCATGATATTTTACATTGTCAGTGAGTTATGAGCGGCACAATGCAAAACTGAATGTGAGATAGCTAACGTTAGCTAGCAGTACCAAAGAGGGTCGTCGGACTCCAGTACTCGATGTCCGGAATCACAGGACACAGACCACCCTCCGCAGGGGCTCTCGCTTACTGGATGGCTGCTAGCCAGTTAGCGACCAAGCTAACTTTACTCCAGATGCAAAAGCGCAGTCGTTGGCCATTTAGTCAATGATGGTTAGCTAAATCATAATAATAATAATTAAATACATCTGTCGCAGCTTCAGACACATCTTCATTATTTTTGCCATAAATTATGCTCTTACGCATAAGCACATTAGCCAGCGTGAAATGTTACTTGCTTATTGCCTGACCTCATGTAATGTTTGTTGTTTTTGTATATGACAGCCTCCCACACAAAAGGCTCCTCCTCTTCTTCTTCTTCTTTAAAGTTTTATGGCCTACTACACCTATTCTGCCACCTACTGTACGGGGTATTGAAACAAAAACAAACAATATTCCATTGTATGCACTGCTTCTTCTTATTTTTTTAAGGTTTTATGGCAGACTACACATATTGGTGTATTACCGCCATCTAATGTACAGGGCATTGAAACAAAACATATTCCATTACGGGAAAGGGGGGGGCGAGGGGACCGACAACATACAAAATACAAAGAAAAATAAAATAAAATCATCCCACTCCTTCAGTCACAGATTTCCTCTCTGTATGCACTGTGCTGTTGAAAGCCAATGCAATAAACACTACAAAGTCCACCATCTTAACATGCAACATGTCAGGATCCCTCTGTTGACAAGGAATATTATCTGGTGTCTCTACTCCTACTACCATTACTTCTTCAACTTCACTCCTTTCTTCCACTCTTCTCACCGACTCCGGATAGGAGACATGCTGGACAACCCTTATTCTTGCCACCTCCGTCTCCTTCACCCTAACAGGACACTTCAGAAATTCAGATGTATGTTCACCAACACAATTGCAGCATTTAGGCTCAGCTGGCATATGATACCCATCATATCTACATACACTTGACACATGACTAAATCATTTGCATTTATTACACTGCATGGGTTTGGGCATGAAGGCTCTCACAGGGAATCTCATAAAACCCAAATACACGTGAGAAGGGAGAGACTTCATCAGAAAACAGTAGAACGGATGGAGTAGAACGCATCCACCATGCAAGTCAAAAAGTGTGCACCAAGCACTTCATCCAATTCTTCCCATATACTCTTGGCTTTTACTTTGAGCGCCACCCCACCCTTGATAGGCGAAATGCTTCGAAGATCCACATTCCAAACATTCCTATCTTCTTGAGTCACAGAGCATGCTCCTTCTGTTCCAAATATATCAGTGGAGGCTGCTGAAGGGAGGACGGCTCATGATAATGGCTGGAATGGAGTCAATAGAATGGCATCCAACACATGAAAACCACGTGTTAAATGTGTTGATACCATTCCATTGACTCCATTCCAGCCATTTTTATGAGCCGTCCTCCCTTTAGCAGCCTCCACTGATAGATATACAAAAAAACTAAATATACCCACTTCCCGTTACTCTCATCTACGCCACCTCTTCCAATGCATCCACAATTTTCTTCTTCTTCTTCTGTTTTTAAATGGCGGTTGGCAATCACAAGGTGCATTACAGCCACAAATTGAACTGGAGTATAAATCCATTACACTTTGTAAAACAAAAGGGAAAAAAACAAAACAAAACATGCTTCTGACTAACCCTTCACTCATTAAAAACCCATTACCCCATTCCACTACTTTGACCCTATCTGCTCCTAAATCATGCCAACGGCCTGGGAGGACAGGACACCACCATTAAACACACCCTGTAACTCTACTGAAGTAAAATCTCGTATACCCAAGTACTTCTCTGCAGCCATGAACACTAAGAACCTAACCTTGCTGAAGTATATATCACTCATTGGCCAATCCCTCTGTGCTGGCACAGATCTACTACTCGCAGGGATCCTCTCAGGATTCCTCACCATTGACCCATCCTCTACTTTCTTCATTGCCTCAACAACGACACCTTCTGCACTACTCTGACCCTGGCCACCGTAACCTAAAAAAGGCTCCTCGTCATCTCTACATCACAAAAATCGTAAACCTCAGCATTGCCCTCCAGTGGCGATGTTTGGTAATTGCGTCCTCAGAGAAATTCACCTGAGAAAGTATGAATATTGACAACTAGAAAAGGTGTAACACGAAGTGTGTTAGTTTTGATTTCTAATCAGATGTAGTGTCTATCAGTTAAACATTTATTACCAGAGCTATAGCTGCTGTGCATCACCCGACGAGTGCATTATTCGAAGAGTGCATTGGTGGTGAATCTGGGCTATGTAGACTTCAAAATACTCAATCCATTTATTCATCATTATTTTACGAAATCTGTATCAGTACATAAAACTTATTCCAACATAGATTACTGGTTAAACAAACATTGAATCGTGTCTGAACATCCACCAGAGCAGGAGTTTGACTGATTCAACTGTTTTATCGTTTATACAAAATAATTAAACATTAAAAGACAAAGTCTAGTTTCCCATAGTATGTTTATTATTTTATAATAAATTAATAACATAAATACAATCAATTTGATTGAGAGCAAAACACTTTGGCATTCACTCAAACCTAAGACAATGAAAAGTAAGAAATCGTCATAATGCATTATTTCATATAATCTAATGGTCACTTAAATGTTTCTATGAAACATTACATCAAGTCATTATAATATCATACAACACTGTCATGAAAATATGCAATCATGTGCCTTCCTAGATATTTTTTTTAAACAGATGAACAAATAAAGCATCACATAGAATAGGCTTATACAAAGACTAAGACAGTTTGGCATAGACTAATTAGTAAATTAAAGGTACTGTACCCGAACTACCTGCATTGACTCCATCTTGCACTGACCCTACACACACTCCCTAGACCAGTGGATCCCAAACTTTTTATAGTCCCGTACCCCTTCAAACATTCAACCTCCAGTTGCGTACCCCCTTTAGCATCAGGGTCAGTGCACTCTCAAATGTTGTTTTTTGCAATCATTGTAAGCCTGCAAACACACACTATATGATACATTTATTAAACATAAGAATGAGTTTGAGTTTTTGTCACAACCCAGCTCGTGGGAATTGACAAAGAGCACTTATAGGACCAGGGCACAAATAATAATAATTAATAATTTTGCTCTTTATTTAACCATCTTACCTATAAAACCTAATTTTGTTAATTGAAAATGGTGAATAACTCACCACCGGTTAATGAGAAGGGTATCTTTGGCTTTTCTACAGAAATGTTTGGTGATCGACTTGTAGACATGCTGCTGTGCGTTTTGTTGCCAACCTTACTTTGCTACCTGACAACTTTACGGTTTTTACTTTTTAATTACCGTGTATATTTTTTTTGTTTTTCCCTCACTCAACTTTTTTTTCATTCAACTTTTTCACCCCGGACGTTTAATCTGGACATGGTTCGTCAGGACTTCCACCAGCCGAAGCTAAGTAGTAACATTAACATGATGCCTTCTAATTGCAGTCGCTGTACTCATAATATACAGGAGAACGATCGCCTTACGGCGAGGATAGCTGTGCTGCAAGCCCAGCTTCAGACGCAATCGTTAGGCAAGGGTCATTTCAGTGTAGGAAAGGATGAAACAGCGTCTGTGCCACCAGTAAGCACAGATAGTAACGTTAGTATAAATCCCCTCGCACGGTCCCCGCAGCCGGACAACTTTCTCATGGCTTCTGGAGGGAAACGCTGTAGGAATGCTCAAACGGTGTCGCTCATTCAGCGGACAGAAACTTTCAACCGGTTCTCCTCATTAAGCAGCGAGTCAGAGGCCGAGCCTTCTCTGGTCTCTACTCCACCCGTTACGGGGTCTGAGACGCCGAAGGCTCTGACAAATTGAAAACCCTAGTCATTGGCGACTCCATTACCCGCAGTATTAGACTTAAAACGAATCATCCAGCGATCATACACTGTTTACCAGGGGGCAGGGCTACCGACATTAAAACTAATCTGAAGATGGTGCTGGCTAAAACTAGCGAGTATAGAGATATCGTTATCCACGTCGGCACCAACGATGTTAGGATGAAACAGTCACTTCAAAGGCAGTTATAGTCAATGAACTAATCACTGATCATAATCTTGATGTGATTGGCCTGACTGAAACATGGCTTAAGCCTGATGAATTTACTGTGTTAAATGAGGCCTCACCTCCTGGTTACACTAGTGACCATATCCCCCGCGCATCCCGCAAAGGCGGAGGTGTTGCTAACATTTACGATAGCAAATTTCAATTTACAAAAACCCCGAAGTTTTCGTCTTTTGAGCTTCTAGTCATGAAATCTATGCAGCCTACCCAATCACTTTTTATAGCTACTGTTTACAGGCCTCCTGGGCCATATACAGCGTTCCTCACTGAGTTTCCTGAATTCCTACCGGACCTTGTAGTCATAGCAGATAATATGATCATTTTTGGTGACTTTAATATTCACATGGAAAAGTCCACAGACCCACTCCAAATGGCTTTCGGAGCCATCATCAACTCAGTGGGTTTTGTCCAACATGCCTCTGGACTTACTCACAGCCACAGTCATACTCTGGACCTAGTTTTGTCCCATGGAATAAATGTGGATCTAAATGTTTTCCCTCATAACCCTGGACTATCGGACCACCATTTTATTACGTTTGCAATCGCAACAAATAATCTGCTCAGACCCCAACCAAGGAGCATCAAAAGTCGTGCTATAAATTCTCAGACAACGCAAAGATTCCTTGATGCCCTTCCAGACTCCCTCTGCCTACCCAAGGACGTCAGAGGACAAAAATCCATTAACCATCTAACTGAGGAACTCAATTTAACCTTGCGCAATACCCTACACTGGCTTCCTGTTATGGCAAGGGCTGATTTCAAGGTTTTACTGCTAACCAACAAAGCATTACATTGGCTTGCTCCTACCTATCTTTCCGATTTGGTCCTGCCATACATACTTACACATACGCTATGGTCACAAGACGCAGGCCTCCTAATTGTCCCTAGAATTTCTAAGCAAACAGCTGGAGGCAGAGCTTTCTCCTATAGAGCTCAATTTTTATGGAATGGTCTGCCTACCCATGTGAGAGATGCAGACTCGGTCCAAACCTTTAAGTCTCTACTGAAGAATCATCTCTTCAGTAGGTCATATGATTGAGTGTAATCTGGCTCAGGAGTGTGAAGGTGAACGGAAAGGCTCTGGAGCAACGAACCGCCCTTGCTGTCTCTGCCTGGCTGGTTTCCCTCTCTCCATTGGGATTCTCTGCCTCTAACCCTATTACAGGGGCTGAGTCACTGACTTACTGGTGTTCTTCCATGCCGTCCCTAGGAGGGGTGCGTCACTTGAGTGGGCTGAGTCGCTGACATGGTCTTCCAGTCTGGGTTGGAGCCCCCCCTTGGGTTGTGCCGTGGCGGAGATCTTTGTGGGCTATACTCGGCCTTGTCTCAGGATGGTAAGTTGGTGGTTGAAGATATCCCTCTAGTGGTGTGGGGGCTGTGCTTTGGCAAAGTGGGTGGGGTTATATCCTGCCTGTTTGGCCCTGTCCGGGGGTATCATCGGATGGGGCCACAGTGTCTCCTGACCCCTCCTATCTCAGCCTCCAGTATTTATGCTGCAGTAGTTTATGTGTCGGGGGCTAGGGTCAGTCTGTTATATCTGGAGTATTTCTCCTGTCTTATCCGATGTCCTGTGTGAATTTAAGTATGCTCTCTCTAATTCTCTCTTTCTCTCTCTCGGAGGACCTGAGCCCTAGGACCATGCCTCAGGACTACCTGGCATGATGACCCCTTGCTGTCCCCAGTCCATCTGGCTGTGCTGCTGCTCCAGTTTCAAATGTTCTGCCTGCGGCTATGGAACCCTGACCTGTTCACCGGACGTGCTACCTGTCCCAGACCTGCTGTTTTCAACTCTCTAGCGACAGTAGGAGCGGTAGAGATACTCTATACGCTATGAAAAGCCAACTGACATTTACTCCTGAGGTGCTGACTTGTTGCACCCTCGACAACTACTGTGATTATTATTATTTGACCATGCTGGTCATTTATGAACATTTTAACATCTTGGCCATGTTCTGTTATAATCTCCACCCGGCACAGCCAGAAGAGGACTGGCCACCCCTCATAGCCTGGTTCCTCTCTAGGTTTCTTCCTAGGTTTTGGCCTTTCTAGGGAGTTTTTCCTAGCCACCGTGCTTCTACACCTGCATTGCTTGCTGTTTGGGGTTTTAGGCTGGGTTTCTGTACAGCACTTTGATATATCAGCTGATGTAAGAAGGGCTATATAAATACATTTGATTTGATTTATGTTTGAAAGGATGCACATCACTCTGCAATGTTGAGTTGTATCGGAGAGTCTCAGTCTTAAATCATTTTCCACACACAGTCTGTGCTTGTATTTAGTTTTCATGCTAGTGAGGCCGAGAATCCACTCTCGCACTTTGCAACCACGTACCTATGTATCAGTGTCTTAACAGCGCGGTTTGCTAAAACAGGATACTCTGAGCGCAGGCCAACCCAGAAATCTGCCAGTGGCTTCTGATAAAATAAAATTTTCACAGAACTGCTTGTTGCAATTTCGATGAGACTCTTGTTCAGATATCGGTAAGTGGATTGGAGGCAGAGCATGAAAGGGATAATGAATCCAGTTGTTTGTGTCATCTGTTTCCGGAAAGTACCTGCGTAATTGCGCACCCAACTCACTCAGAGACTAAGCTATATCACATTTAATATTTGCAAACCAAAAAATCATACAATGATGGAAAGACCTGTGTGTTGTCCTTGTCAATGCAGACAGAGAAGAGCTCCAACTTCTTAATCATAGCCTCAATATTGTCCCGCACATTGAACATAGTTGTGGAGAGTCCCTGTAATCCTAGATTCAGATCATTCAAGTGAGAAAAAACATCACCCAGATAGGCCAGTCGTGTGAGAAACTCGTCATCATGCAAGCGGTCATACAAGTGAAAATTATGGTCAGTAAAGAAAACTTTAAGCTCGTCTCTCAGTTAAAAAAAACGTGTCAATACTTTGACCCTTGATAGCCAGCGCACTTCTTCTGTATGTTGTAAAAGCGTTACATGGTCGCTGCCCATATCATTGCATAGTGCAGAAAACACACAAGAGTTCAGGGCCCTTGCTTTAATAAAGTTAAACATTTTCACTGTAGTGTCCAAAACGTATTTCAAGCTGTCAGGCATTCCCTTGGCAGCAAGAGCCTCTCAGTGGATGCTGCAGTGTACCCAAGTGGCGTTGGGAGCAACTGCTTGCACAGTTACCACTCCACCATGTCTGCCTGTCATGGCTTTGGCGCCATCAGTACAGATACCAACACATCTTGACCACCAAAGTCCATTTGATGTCACAAAGCTGTTCAGTACTTTAAAAATATCCTCTCCTGTTGTCCTGGTTTCCAGTGGTTTGCAGAACAGGATGTCTTCCTTAATTGACCCCCCATAAACGTAACTGACATATACCAGCTGTGCCAGGCTTGCCACGTCTGTTGACTAATCCAGCTGTAACTCATATAATTCATTGGCTTGTATGCAAAGCAGTAATTGTTTCAAAACGTCTCCTGCCATGTCACTGATGCGTCGTGAAACAATGTTGTTTGATGAAGTCATTGTATAGTTTTTTTGGCCTTTTCCCCCAGCATTGTCCCAGCCATATCTGCGGCAGCAGGAATAATTAAGTCCTCCACAACAGGATGGGGCTTGCCTGCCCTAGCCACGTGGTAGCTCACCATTTAAGATGCTGCTAGCCCCTTCTTATTAATGGTATCTGTTGCTTTTATACATATTTTACTACTTGAAAGTAGTCTTAATTCTCGCTCAAAAAACTCCTGTGACTTATTTTTCAAATTGGAATGTTTTGTTTAAGTGTCTGCGCAAGAGTGAAGGTTTCATCGAGTTGTTAGGTAGTACTTTTGCACATATAACACACTGTGGCTGAGGAAAGGCACTACTCCCAATATAAGTGAACCCCAAATCAATGTAGTTGTCATCATATTTGCGCCTCTTTGATGGACCAACGTCCCTGTCGGTTGCTCTGTGCTTTCCCGGGTAAGGGGGAAGTAGCTCTTTGGCTGCATCAGATTCACAACTGTCATTGTCCGTGCTAGCTGGGTTAAAACAAATGTATAATTACTGATGCTAGCATTGGATGTGCTCGTGGAAGCAGAATACCTTGTGTCATCAACAGGTGCAGGTGTAGTACTGCTGGTAGTTGTAATACTGTGTCTCTATGGGCCTTACTTTTTTTAACCATTTATCCATTTTTGAGCAAACGGAATGAGCATCAGCTACATACAGACCGTTAGTGGAATTCCCGCAAGAGAGTAACGGTTAACGTGATTGGATGTTAATTATTTGACTAGGCTGCCTGTGTTTGACATATTTTGCTGAACACTAGATGGTTTCATTTTGTTTTTGGCAGTGAAACGAGGCTACTCAGGCGAGAAAAAAAACTCACCCAAATGTCTAGCCCCGTTGGAAAATATAAATGGACTGTTTAAAAATGTGAAGAATTGTTTTCATTTTATTAGGCGTACCCCGACGGCATTGCGCATACCCTAGTTTGGGAATACCTGCCCTAGACACACACACACACACACACACAGTACATTCGGAAGGTATTCTGAAAAGTATTCAGACCCCACATTTTGTTACACTATAGCCTTGTTCTATAATGGATGAAAATGTTTTTAAAAAAATACACAGGATACCCCATCACAACAAAGCAAAACTATTTTTTACTTTAGCAAATTTACAAAAATCAACAGAAATACCTTATTCACGTCAGTCTTCAGAACCTTTGCCACGAGACTCAAAATTGAGCTCAGGTGCATGCTGTTTCCATTGATTATCTTTGAGGTTTCTACAACTTCATTGGAGTCCACCTGTGGTAATTTCAATTGATTGGACAGGATTTGGAAAGGCACACACCTGTCTATATAATGTCCCACAGATGACAGGGCATGTCAGAGCAAAATTCAAGCCACGAGGTCGAAGGAATTGTCCATAGAGCTCCGACACAGGACTGTGTCGAGGCACAGATCTGGGGAAGGGTACCAAAACATTTCTGCAGCATTGAAGGTCCCCAACAACACTGTAGCCTCCATCATTCTTAAATGGAAGAAGTTTGGAACCACCAAGACTCTTCCTAGAGCTGGCCAGCTGGCCAAACTGAGCAATTGGGGGAGACGGTTCTTGGTCAGGGAGGTGACCAAGAACCCGATGGTCACTGACAGAGCTCTAGAGTTCCTCAGTGGAGATGGAAGAACCTTCCAGAAGGACAACCATCTCCACAGCACTCCACCAATCAGGCCTTTATGGTAGAGTGGCCAGATGGAAGCCACTCCTCAGTAAAAGGCACATGACAGCCCGCTTGGAGTTTGCCAAAAGGCACCTAAAGGACTCTTAGACCATGATAAATAAGATTCTCTGGTCTGATGAAACTAAGATTGAACTCTTTGGCCTGAATGCCAAGTGTCCCATCTGGAGAAAACCTGGCACCATCCCAACAGTGAAGCATGGTGGTGGCAGCATCATGCTGTGGGGATGTTTTTCAGAGGAAGGGACTGGGAGACTAATCAGGTACGAGGGAAAGATCAACAGAGAAAAGTACAGAGAGATCGTTGATGAAAACCTGCTCCAGAGCGCTCAGGACCTGACTGGGGCGAAGGTTCACTTTCCAACAGGACAACGAACCTAATCACACAGCCAAGGCAACGCAGGAGTGGCTTTGGGACAAGTCTCTGAATGCCCTTGAATGGCCCAGCCAGAGCCCGGACTTGAACCCGATCAAACATCTCTGGAGAGACCTGAAAATAGCTGTGCAGCGACGCTCCCCATCCAACCTGACAGAGCTTGAGAGGATCTGCAAAGAAGAATGGGAGAAACTCCCCAAATAGAGGTGTGCCAAAATTGTAGTCATACCCAAGGAGACTCAAGGCTGTAATCGCTGCCAAAGTTACTTCAACAAAGTACTGAGTAAAGGGCCTGAATACTAATGTAAATGTGATCAGTTTTTTTTTTTTTAAAGAATGCATACAAACCTGTTTATGCTTTGTCATTATGGGGTATTGTGTGTAGATTGATGGGAAAAAACTATTTAATCCATTTTAGAATAAAGGGTGTAACGTAACAAAATGTGGGGGATAAATCAAGGGGCCTGAGTACTGAATCCAACTGCACTCTGTGTTATGTGTATACACACACAAACCATATATTTGCACTCCCACACATTCACTACATCACACACACACACAGACCGACAACACACATACACCTTTACACTAATTTACTGCTGCTGCTCTGTTCTTTATTTTACTCTTAATCTATCCTGATGCCTAGTCACTTTACCTTGCCTTCATGTACATATCTACCTCGAATACCTCATACCTCTGCACATTGATCTGGTACTGGTTCTCCCTGTATATAGCTCCACATTGATCTGGTACTGGTTCTCCCTGTATATAGCTCCACATTGACCTGGTACTGGTACTCCCTGTATATAGCTCCACAATGATCTGGTACTGGTTCTCCCTGTATATAGCTCCACATTGACCTGGTACTGGTTCTCCCTGTATATAGCTCCACATTGATCTGGTACTGGTTCTCCCTGTATATAGCTCCACATTGATCTGGTACTGGTTCTCCCTGTATATAGCTCCACATTGATCTGGTACTGGTACTCCCTGTATATAGCTCCATTCTTGTGTATATTATTTTATTTCTCATGTTACTATTTTATTTAGATTTTTAAACTCTATTGTTGGGTAGGGATGGTAAGCAAGCATTTCACTGTGTTCGGCACAGTTGTAATTGGCGCATGTGGCAACATTTTATTAGTTATTTTTCGCATAATTCCATACAGAAACATAATTAAATAAGTAAACATATCAATACATCTCAGAACGCAGCAAAATTTGACAGAAAATACATTCTTACCACTGGAACCCCTCTAGTCCTAGAAAATCCCTATGTATAATAGCTCAGCAATCTAAACATACTAGTTAAAGAATCAGGGTCCAAAAAAATCCCTCATGTAATAAATGCCTGCATTATGTACATCCTATGGAAAGCATAGGAATACTGCTATGGCACAATTTCAAATATGATTGTGACCATAAAAGGCCTTGATCCAAACCTCAACACAAACCTATAGCCACAGTAAAACTACTAGAATACAACCAAACCAGCCTGACAGCTGAAACAGTGGAATGCCCCATCTATTCAGGTGCACATATTAGGCTATCTTCTGACCATAACATGTGACGTCTATCCAAGCGAGTACTACTACTGCCCATCGGCTATTGAACCATACACTTAGCAAGCTGTAGTGACTGTCACACTGCCCTGTCACGCAGTATGAATGGTCACCTTGGCCGGGTTAACCTCCATCGGGGTGGTGTGGAGCCCAGGACCAAATATGGGGAACACTCTCTCTGTAAACTCGTGTGTGAAGGTGCACAGGTGCTTCCCACCGTTGCCTGCATCCCAAAATGACACCTCCCCCTTATCCATGTTTAGCTTGACCCGGACCCTCTCTGGCCGACTCTCCACGACCAGCACTGTGCGTTTGCCCGTCAGCGCGTTGTACACCCCTTTGCTCAGCCCGATGGTCCACACGCCCCTGTCTGTGGACACGGTGAACTTCCTCTTGCGAGCCACAGACTCCTTACAGATTCCCAGGATCCACTTCGGGTTGTCTCCCACATGGACCTCCCAGCGGTGCTTGCCGGAGCGGAAGCCCTCAGCTCCAAGGACAAAGACACAGGGGTCGAAGCGCTCAGGGTTGTCCGGGAGGGACTGGCGCTCTGGGCTGTCCCGTACGCTGGCCAGGTCTGGGGACATGGAAAGCCAGGGAGAGGCCGTGTTAGGGTCCATCACCACTGGGACTGGAGAGAGAGAGGGAGACGTGTTACAAAACATTATGACTGAAGTGTAACTGTTGCTCAAAGTGTTTCCTCCTTCATTCAAAACATTGACCCCATTACACATTATATAATGCCATCCACACCCAATTTATTATGTGTCATAACTTATGTAGCAAGTTAAAACCCTAAACTAAACCTTCAGTACATGTACTCACGGCATGTGACGTGAGCCTGCATGCTCTTCCAAATGCTGTAGCCCAGAGAGCCCACGTGTTTGGCCATGTTCAGGAGAGCATCTGAGGGATTCTGGGGGTCTTCACGAGGCCACTGGGCTCTGTGAAAACATGACGTCATAGAAGATGACCATGATATTAGAGGGAGGGTACACAAACTGTTGGGCAACTGATAGGATGTTACTGTACTTACTTTTTCTTTAAGGCTTGGAAGTTCTGAAAAACAACACAATTGAACCCATTAGTTCATTGTGAATAAGATTGACAAATGCTTGCATTCAAAAATGTCTCACTGTCATGCATAGTGACAATGTACAGTAAGGATGAGGGAGGGCGACCCCCACCCCATGAGAGAGAGGGAGACCCATGACCCACCCCCATGAGAGAGACCCCTCCTGCTTACCTGCAAGAAGGTTACATCCTCCGCCCCCATCTCCCTCTTTAGTGTTTGGACCAGCTTAGTGAGGGCAGCAATGTCACGGGTCAAGGAACTGATCCTGTCCTCCATACCGGATCTCTTGTCCTCCTCCTCGTCTGCCAGGGCCTTCAGCCTGGCAGCCTCCTCTGCACACAGCACCTGACGAAGCCTCTCAAACTCTGCCTTGATCTGCTTCTCTGCCTGCTCGGCCTGGCTCTGGGTACGAGAGAGGTTGGAGGAAGAGTGACATTTTGTAATGATACTGACATACCTCTTGCAATTCATATCTCACACAACATTACTCATCTATAGGCTATAATTATAGTTTCCTCTAGAGGCTTTCCTGGAGTTTTTCCTTGTCAGGACTCCAGGCCCTAGGTTTGATCTACAGTCAACTATTTTGTTATTACCAATTCTTTATGGAGGCTCAAGGAATCTCAGTCTGTCCCTACCAGTCAAACAGGTTGGTTCACACATCTCATTACAGAACAATGATGAACATCAAACTGTTGGGCTCTGGATAGGCTACACACATCTGGATAGAACTAGTGAGGGCATCAAAGAGCTCTAACAAATCCCATTATCTTACACAAAACCTTCACCTATCATGGTCATGGATAGGCCCTACAGTGTAGATGTCAGCAGGTCAAGCAGAGACAGTATTATAGTACCTTCATGAAATCAACTGTGTTTGAATATTTCTTTTTCATTCTCTTGAATGTCTCCACTTTCTCCTCCAATATGTTGACTTTAATGGTCAGTTCTTCCTGCAATAGAACACATAAAACACAATTAATATGCATATTAGTTTGTGATCTATTGACTACCAGATAATATAAAACATACAGCAACTTATTTGCAGTACGTGTTTCAGGTCCTAAGCTATTGGGTGTTGACTAAGGGACAATAAAGCCTTGTTCACACTGCAGGCCTAAATGCTCAAATCTGTTTTGGAATACTGATTGTCCAAACACAAAGTTACAAGTGACCAAATTAGATGTGTGTGTTCAGACAGCAGTCATTAGCTGACATGGCTACGCTAGTTGTCATAGTACCGACAGCTGTGTCCACAATGGTGTTGGCTGATTGGTGGTGGTGCTCGTGGTTCCTATCACTCAGAAGTTATGCAGCAAGCTAAGGTGACAACAATGCCTGCTGGGAAAGTTTCATTGTTGTAAGCACTAACTTGGGGAGGGAGAGCAATGGCGGAACCAGAAGCAATGCTTGATTCTGTTGGTGCGAGTGAAGACAGAAGAAATGATTGGAATACTGAAATATCTAAGAATGGAGCCAAAAGGACTAAAGTTGTAAACCAAGATAAGCCTCGGTATGATAATGCCTCATTCCTTGTTGGAGTGCGATTCATGAGCAAGGATGTTTTTTGGGGAAACCCGTTTGGTCACAAAGATGGTGAAGAATGCATTGGGAGAAGTGGAGTCAGTCAGAGTGACCAAGAGTGGTATGATGTTGATTTCATGTGTGTCAAAGGAACAAAAGAAGAACGAACAAAGTGGAATGCTATGATTACCGGAGTAGGTCACCAATAAAAGGTGTCATATCTGGTGTCTCTATAGATAGAGGCTTCATGGTTTAAGATTAACGTGCCAGGAATTGTTGATTCACGTTGCTCAACCCGCACTGTGAATGGAACGGAGAAAAAGCCTTTCTGTGTTACTGATGTTCGATGAAGAATTTCTCCCAACCCATGTAAAGCTGGGATATAGGAGATATGTGGTGCGAGTTCATGTACAAAAGCAACTTCAATGTCATAAATGTAAAAAGTTTGGCTATGTGTCAAGTGTTTGCAAACGGAATATCATTGTTGAAGAGTCTGAGGACGCACAATGTTGCCATTGTGATGGGAATGTTCTAATTTTCAAACGAGTTTTCATTGGGAAGGCAGATAAAGCGCTATTAAACGCAATCAATTTGCATGTTAAAACACAGCATTCTATTAATTACTCCACGTTCTTAACCTGACTTTTTTTTGCCTACTTCGCCGTCGGCCAGAGCCGGGCATCTGGCTCAAGCCCCGGGGGCAAACCGGTTCCAAAACGAATGCAATCACTTTTCACCCAATGCAAACTCATCTCACTTGGGAAACCCGGCCCAGATAATCGAATCTCCTCACTTACCTTACACAACGGCGCCCCCTTGTTGAGTGGCAGCAGCTCGTGTGTCCGATGTAGAGTGACACAGTCAACGCACACGGGCTCCTCGTCCTTTACGCAGTAAAGTTGAAGCTCCAAACGGTGCAGGTTACAAAGAGGCACGTTATTGATTGCGTTCGGTCCCCGCCAGCGCTTCTCCTTCTGAAAGGACTCGGTAGCGGCCATCAGCGCCCGGTTGGAGATTGGTTGCTCCCCGTCACAGCTCTTCCTGCACACCGGACACGTCTGCCCCATCTTTCGGCTTTGCTCCAAGCACTCCTTGCAGAAGCTGTGACTGCAGGAAAGAAGCACGGGCTCCCGGTAAAGATCTTTACACACTGGACAGGTCAGATCTTCCTGAAGGAAGGATGGACCCTCTGACATCTCCTCATTCCAAGCACATTCAGCCATGGTGTCGCTGTCGGCAATGCAGGCCCCTTCTGAAAACGCGTAAAGTTTACTTTCGCTTTCTTCAAAATGCTCCTTTTTATACGCTGACAGTTGTCCAGAGACACTCTTCCGTTCTGTTTGACGGTTTACCTTTATTGTTTGTAGATTTGTTGACGCCAACACAAAACTTCAGTTTGTAAACAGGTAAAATGTGCATTTTTTGAGAGCCATCGCCTACAGTTCCAACTGTAACCTCCCTTCTGACTTCCTTCCTCAGTGGAGTGGGTGTGTATGGTGCGCAACGTTCTTTTTCGATGAGGTTTATTAAAGGCGGTTGCCATCCAATAAACGTTGCATTACCGTGAGCAACGTTCTTCTTCGATGAGGTTTAAAGGCGGTTGCCATCCAATACACGTTGCATTACCGTCACCTACTAGACTGGAGTACAACTCCCTTATACTTTCCTTGAAAAAATTATAAATAAACAAATACCCTACCATCTAACACTACACTCTCCAAGAAAATTATAATAATACAAAAATAACACCACCATACTCCACTATTTAAATCTATTTAGTCCTACCTCAGGCCAACAACCTGAAAGGATGGGACACCACCACTTAACACAGCCTGTAACTCTTCTGATGTCATGTCTTGCACACCCAAATACCTCTCTGCAGCTGCCACCACAACCTCAATTTTCTGTGACTTACATTCCATCCCTGCAGTACAGTTGATAACCATTGCTATAAATGCTACAAATCCAATCTTACTGAATCATCACTTGTTGGCCTTTCCCTCTGTACTGGTACAGATCTACTACTCACACCACTCCTCTCAGGATCCCTCCCCTTGACCCATCTTCCTCTACTTCACTGCCTCAGCATATGACAACTTCTGTACTACTCTAACCCTGGAAACCTCAACCTGCCTCTCTCGCACGGGACATTTCTAATCCCCAGCCTTATGGGCACCCCTACAATAAACACATACCACTACTTTCCCCAATGCTACACATTCCTTTGTCTCATGCCCTTCTGCACACTTTTCACACCTAGTAACCTCCCTCCTACACACTGCTTTCACATGCCCATAAGCTTGACACCTGTAACAACGTAATGTATTCAGCACAAAAGCTCGTGCAGGATAACTTACATATTCTAACATCACTTTGTCAGATAAAGACTCAACATCAAAACTCAAAAGAACAGACAATGACTCTTCTGTTTCACCACTCCCGCCACCCTGTCTGTGTCGCACCAAACGACGACCATCACAAACACTGGGAATCTTCCCCTTCAGTTGGTCAACTTCTACATTTACTGCTACCCCAGTAATCACTCCTTTCAATGGTGTCCTTTTCTTGAGACCATTCGTTTAACTCGGAGCACCTTTTCCATCTGACCAGCAGAACTTCACCACACCTACCACCTCTGATACTTCGTCCTCATTCACTTCCATTTCTCCTCCTGTCTTCAGCTCACTCTGCTTACACTTTCTACCATTCTTCTTTAACAAACCATCTCCATTCTTTTCCTGCCAGTTTTAACCAACTCAATGTATTATACACGTTGCTATGTATTGGTACAAGTTATGCAAAGTAAAGTATATATGATTGAATGCTGTGTCAAGATGCATTTCATTTTATACATTGTGCCAGTGGGTAAATTGCTCCTGTCATTGCTGTCTCCCCCCTTTTCCCCCAATCCATGAAATCCTCCTAAATGGATTTAGGCCTAGAAATAGACTACATGTATGTTCATGATCAATATTTTCTCTCCAACAGAGGGAGCTCAAACATTTGATAAATTATGTTAATAATTGCTCATGAGAGTTTTACCATTGTTTGTGATTTATGAATCACATTTATTTAAATGAAATTGTGAAATAATTTTTCCAGTATCAAATATTTCTAAATGCAAAAAATGAAATGCACATGATATCATTTTTATTATTGTAAGTATATTTGCATTACAAATCAGTGACAGTAAGACCTGAGTTCCACATTATGTGAATGTAAATGTCTCACTGTCGATCAAATTATCTTCATCTGCTGGATGAGTCGCTCCATGGCCCCACTCTGCGTGTCCAACACCATGGAAACTATTTCCAATAATAAAAACTGGTTTTATACATGTTCTCATTATTACCAAAAACAACACTCTTAACGACTAGGCTAACTCCCACCCCTTGTGGTCTGTGAGTAGTAGCCATAGACACAATATGACATAATTGATAGTAATAGCAGTGGTTGACTGAAATACAGTGGCTTGAGAAAGTATTCACCCCCTTGGCATTTGACCTATTTTGTTGTCTTACAACCTGGAATTAAAATTGATTTGTGGGGGGTTTGTATCATTTGATTTACACAACATGCACTTTGAAAATGTAAAATATTTTTTATTGTGAAACAAACAAGAAATAAGACAAAAAAACAGAAAACTTGAGCATGCATAACTATTCACCCCCCCCCCCCCCCCAAAAAAAGTCTGTAGAGCCACCTTTTGCAGCAATTACAGCTGCAAGTCTCAGGGTATGTCTCTAATAAGCTTGGCACATCTAGCCACTGGGATTATTGCCCATTCTTCAAGGCAAAACTGCTCCAGCTCCTTCAAGTTGGATGGGTTCCGCTGGTGTACAGCAATCTTTAAGTCATACCACAGATTCTCAATTGGATTGAGGTCTGGGCTTTGACTAGGCCATTCCAAGACATTTAAATGTTTCCCCTTAAACCACTCGAGTATGCGTAGGGTCATTGTCCTGCTGGAAGGTGAACCTCTTTCCCAGTCTCAAATCTCAAGACTGAAACAGTTTCCCTCAAGAATTTCCCTGTATTTAGCGCCATCCATCATTCCATTAATTCTGCCCAGTTTCCCAGTCCATGCCAATGAAAAACATCCCAACAGCATGATGCTGCCACCACCATGCTTCACTGTGGGGATGGTGTTCTGGGGTGATGAGAGGTGTTGGGTTTGCACCAGACATAGCGTTTTTCTTGATGGCCAAAAAGCTAAATTTTAGTCTCATCTGACCAGATTACCTTCTTCCATATTTTTGGGGAATCTCCCACATGCCTTTTGGCAAACACCAAACATGTTTGCTTATTTTTTTCTGGCCACTCTTCTGTAAAGCGCAGCTCTGTGGAGTATACGGCTTAAAGTGGTCCTATGGACAGATACTCCAATCTCCACTGTGGAGTTTTGCAGGTCCTTCAGGGTTTTCTTTGGTCTCTTTGTTGCCTCTCTGATTAATGCCCTTCTTGCCTGAGTTTTTGTGGACGGCCCTCTCTTGGCAGGTTTGTTGTGGTGCCATATTCTTTCCATTTTTTAATAATGGATTTAATGGTGCTCCGTGGGATGTTCAAAGTTTCTGATATTTTTTTATTACCCAACCCTGATCTGTACTTCTCCACAACTTTGTCCCTGACCTATTTGGAGAGCTCCTTGGTCTTTATAGTGCTTCTTGCTTGGTGGTGCCCCTTGCTTAGTGGTGTTGCAGACTCTGGGGCCTTTCAGAACAGGTGTATATATATATATATATATATATATATATATGTATGTAATAAATAAATAAAGTCCACCTGTGTGCAATCTAAGTGTCACATGATCTGTCACATGATCTCAGTATATATATATATATATATATATATATATACTGAGATCATGTGACAGATCATATATATACTGAGATCATGTGACAGATCATGTGACACTTAGATTGCACACAGGTGGACTTTATTTAACTAATTATGTGACTTCTGAAGGTAATTGGTTGCACCAGATCTTATTTATGGGCTTCATAGCAAAGTGGGTGAATACATATGCATGCACCAATTTTCCGTTTTCTTTTTGATTTAAAAAAAAGAAGTTATTTTTTTCTTTTCACTTCATCAATTTGGACTATTTTGTGTATGTCTATTACATGAAATCTAAATAAAAATCAATTTAATTACAGGTTGTAATGCAACAAAATAGGAAAAACGGCAAGGGGGATAAATATATTTGCAAGGCACTGTAGGTGCCGGTACTGTTTATATTTGGGTGCAGGTGCACCACAATACTTTTGATTTAATAAGAGGAACCGGAACTCAAGCTGTAGAATATTTGAGGCACCGGTAAGCTCCTGCCCAAGTCAAGCACTGAGTAATACTAGTATTTTAACTAGGCAAGTCAGTTAATAACAAATTCTAATTTACAATGACAGCCTATCCTGGGCCAATTGTGCACCACCCTATGAGACTCCCAATCACTGCCAGATGTGATACAGCCTGGACTCAAACCAGGGACTGGAGTGACACCTCTTGCACTGAGATGCAGTGCCTTAGACCACTTCACCACTCAGGAGCCCAAATATGAAACCATCGCTTTAAGCTTAAAAGGCCTCAGGCAAAGAGACACAGGAAACTGACAAAAGTGCAGCAGATAATGTGAAAAGGTTATATGCCTGTGCCACATACACACACACTATAGGGATCACATGCTACAACATCCTCAACACACACACCTAGATCAGACCATATATAGAAATGTATCTATATGGATCCATTGTAGACGCTACAAACTTATCTCTGTCACACAAAGGCTACAGCAGAGCACAACCTACACCCCAGTGGACAAACACACACATACACACCATGTCTGTGGGTGTACAACTGTGTCAAATTGATGATTGGAGACATAGGCATAATTACTCTGATAATGAAGAAATTACTCAGAATAGAATTGATAGCAAGGATATGAGCTCCTGTGCCAGATTAAACAGGGTTCAGATGATTACAGATGACTGGAATGATAAGAAACTGTAGCAGACATGTATGCAAATAATACATTTGTAGGTATTGATATAGTTTAATATCTAGATAGAGCTTGTCATCCCCTTTGATTCTAGCTGTGTCTGACTGTGTCAGTGTGTCAGGTTAGCGGCTGGCTGTGTAGTGTGCTGTGGTGACCCCATTTCTTCCACCAAACAGAAAAATCGAGAGATGAGGGAGGAAAGAGTGGTTTCACGAGAGACCTATTCAAAGTCATACCTTTAGTGCAAATGGTAAAACTCTGGTTTTAAAATAGATTCAGTATTATTTTTCTCAGAAAAAATAAGTTGGTGTGTACACCAATTTGAAAACACTAAGAATATATTAAATAACCTTTTCAACTCGGTCAAATTCAGTCCTAATATTTGTGTTGTCATTGATACGGTTTGTTTGCTACTCAAGCACCATAGTGAACTATAATCACAGCTCATGTGTTTTGTGGTACCAGTTCCTGGAACAACAACATCTATAAAAGAGTTTCCGTTTTATTATTTTTCAGTTCCTGTACCATGTGGAAGTAGTGCACTCAGTCAAACTTGTTACATGTGTAACAACTGCCTTTTTGAAACAATTGCCTTTTTGATATGTTTTGAGAACCTAATATCACGGTTTTCGGTGAAACGAGAAAGATAGACGACAGGCAGGCAGGCGGCAGTGAAAAGAAAGGGGGAGGAAGAGGTGCACATTTAGAGTTTTAAGCGGCACAGTGGATCAGAGTGAACTAAGGGGGGCGAGAGAGAGGTTCCCTTATGACTCATCTTTGACATGAAGAATAACAATAATAATGCATTTTATTTTCATTGTTTTTCACAACACTCAGTCACTTTACATACACAAGAAAATCAGCAGGATAAAAAGCAATACAATCACACAAAGTAAGTCAGTATATAAAAGTAGACTAACCATTGAGAACACAAACCATTATGACAGACCAACCATGGAGAACACTAAACATGATGACAGACTAACCAGGGAGAACACTAAACATGATGACAGACTAACCATGGAGAACACTAAACATGATGACAGACTAACCAGGGAGAACACTAAACATGATGACAGACTAACCATGGAGAACACTAAACATGATGACAGACTAACCATGGAGAACACTAAACATGATGACAGACTAACCAGGGAGAACACTAAACATGATGACAGACTAACCATGGAGAACACTAAACAGGATGGAAAACTAACCATGGAGAACACTAAACATGATGACAGACTAACCAGGGAGAACACTAAACATGATGACAGACTAACCATGGAGAACACTAAACAGGATGGCAAACTAACCAGGGAGAACACTAAACATGATGACAGACTAACCAGGGAGAACACTAAACATGATGACAGACTAACCATGGAGAACACTAAACAGGATGGCAAACTAACCAGGGAGAACACTAAACATGATGACAGACTAACCATGGAGAACACTAAACAGGATGGAAAACTAACCATGGATAACACTAAACATGATGACAGGCTAACCAGGGAGAACACTAAACATGATGACAGACTAACCATGGAGAACACTAAACAGGATGGCAAACTAACCATGGAGAACACTAAACATGATGACAGGCTAACCATGGAGAACACTAAACAGGATGGCAAACTAACCAGGGAGAACACTAAACATGATGACAGACTAACCAGGGAGAACACTAAACATGATGACAGACTAACCATGGAGAACACTAAACATGATGACAGACTAACCATGGAGAACACTAAACATGATGACAGACTAACCAGGGAGAACACTAAACATGATGACAGACTAACCATGGAGAACACTAAACATGATGACAGACTAACCATGGAGAACACTAAACATGATGACAGACTAACCATGGAGAACACTAAACAGGATGGCAAACTAACCATGGATAACACTAAACAGGATGGCAAACTAACCATGGAGAACACTAAACATGATGACAGACTAACCATGGAGAACACTAAACATGATGGCATACTAACCATGGAGAACACTAAACAGGATGACAGACTAACCAGGGAGAACACTAAACATGATGGCAAACTAACCATGGAGAACACTAAACATGATGACAGACCAACCAGGGAGAACACTAAACATGATGACAGACTAACCATGGAGAACACTAAACATGATGACAGACCAACCAGGGAGAACACTAAACATGATGACAGACTAACCATGGAGAACACTAAACATGATGACAGACTAACCAGGGAGAACACTAAACATGATGACAGACTAACCATGGAGAACACTAAACATGATGACAGACTAACCATGGAGAACACTAAACATGATGACAGACTAACCATGGAGAACACTAGAGTGTGTAGTTTTAGAAACAGACGCCTCACAATTCCTCAACTGGTAGCTTCATTAAATAGTACACGCAAAACACCAGTCTCAAAGTCAAAAGTGAAGAGGCGAGTCCGGGATGCTGGCCTTCTAGGCAGAGTTGCAAAGAAAAAGCCATATCTCAGACTGGCCAATAAAAATAAAAGATTAAGATGGGCAAAAGAACACAAACACTGGACAGAGGAACTCTGTCTAGAAGGCCAGCATCCCGGAGTCGCCTCTTCCCTGTTGACGTTGAGATTGGTGTTTTGCGGGTACTATTTAATGAAGCTGCCAGTTGAGGACTTGTGAGATGTCTGTTTCTTGTTATTTGTCCATTGGCCCAGTTGTACTGCAAGGACTTCTGATTGGTCAACCCCAGGCTAGGGTGGGGGGTTATAAGTGGCATCCTGTTTCTTTGTTTTGTGGAGAAAAGCTGAGGACAGGGGGAATGAATGAACATCTAGTGTACCTCCCAGCATAACATCCATGATTTGCCCTTCTCAAATAAATCTATTTTTCTCCCCCTGATTTGCTTTGGGGTCTGTGTTATTGAAGAATAATATTAACTGCTAACACTCACCACCATTTGCCTTGATGACAGCTTTGCACACTCTTGGCATTCTCTCAACAGCTTCACCTGGAATGCTTTGCCAACAGTCTTGAAGGAGTTCCCACATATGCTGAGCACTTGTTGGCTGCTTTTCCTTCCCTCTGTAGTCTGACTCATCCCAAACATCTCAATTTGTTTGAGGTTGGGTGATTGTGGAGGCCAGATCATCTGATGCACCACTCCATTACTCTCTTTCTTGGTAAAATAGCCCTTAAATAGCCTGGACATGTGTTGGTTCATTGTCCTGTTGAAAAACAAATGATAGTCCCACTAAACCAGATGGGATGGGTTATTGCTGCAGAATGCTGTGGTAGCCATGCTGGTTAAGTGTGCCTTGAATTCTAAATAAATCACAGAAGTGTCACCAGCAAAGCACCCCCACACCATAACACCTCCTCCTCCATGCTTTACGGTGGGAAATACACATGCGGAGATCATCCGTTCACCCACACTGCGTCTCACAGCTGTTGGAACCAAAAATCAAAAATTTTAACTCATCAGACCAAAGGACAGATTTGAATATGTGTATGGAATGTGAGGCTCTCACATGGAGAGGGAGTTCCAGAGTTGGCTAAAAGCCTGGTCTCCAATGGAGCGGAGCCTGGTGTGAGGGATGATGAGGCGGCCAGTGTCAGAGGAGCTCAGTGAACAGGTGGGAGTGTAGGCATAGCATAGGCACAGGAAAACATGTCCGGTCAGCTAATAAAGGACTAGCAAAGGCTGTAAAAAAAAAAGAATATATATTTTTTTTTCTGAGAAAAATAATACTGAATCTATTTTAAAACCAAAGTTTTACCATTTGCACTGAAGATATGAATAGGTCTCTTGTAAAACCACTCTTTCCTCCCTCATCTCTCGATTTTTCTGTTTGGTGGAAGAAATGGGGTCACCACAGCACACAACACAGCCAGCCGCTAACCTGACACACTGACACAGTCAGACATTTATATATTTTTTTGTCTGTTAAAATAACATCAAATTGATCAGAACTACAATGTAGACATTGTTAATGTGGTAAATGACTACCGTAGCTGGAAACGGCTGTTTTTTAATGGAATATCTACATAGGCGTACAGAGGCCCATTATTAGCAACCATCACTCCTGTGTTCCAATGGCACATTGTGTTAGCTAATCCAATATTGTCATTTTAAAAGGCTAATTGACCTTTAGAAAACCCTTTTGCAATTATGTTAGCACAGCTGAAAACTGTTGTTCTGATTAAAGAAGCAAAAAAACTGGCCTTCTTTAGACTAGTTGAGTATCTGGAGCATCAGCATTTGTGGGTTCGATTACAGGTTCAAAATGGCCAGAAACAAAGAACTTTCTTCTGAAACTCATCAGTCTATTCTTGTTCTGAGAAATGAAGGCTATTCCATGCAAGAAATTGCCAAGAAACTGAAGATTTCGTACAACTCTGTGTACTAATCCCGTCACAGAACAGCGCAAACTGTCTCTAACCAGAATAGAAAGAGGAGTGAGAGGCCCTGGTGCACAACTGAGCAAGAGGACAAGTACACATATAGACAAAATTAATTACTTTAAAAAATCTGATTTTCTTATGGGGTGCTGCAGCACCCACAGCACCCCAACTTCTCGTTGCTATGAGTGTAGGGGTACAGGAAGTGGGCGGTAAGTGGGCGCCAGTCCATTGAGTGCTTTGTAGGTGAGCATGAGCAATTTGAAGATGATCCTGTATTGAACTGGGAGCCAGTGGATTTTAATGAGAGTGGGGGTGATGTGGTCCCAAGGTCTAATGTGTGTGATGACTCGTGCGTAGGACAGGTACCAAAAGAAAAGCATGAATGAGGGTTTCTGCGGTGGAGTCAGTGAGATAGGGTCTGAGTCCTGAGATGTTTTTGAGATGGAAGAAGGCTGACTTGGTGATATTCCGGATGTGGGGTTCAAATGAAAGAGTTCGGTCAAATGTCACCCCAAGATTCCTGACTTTGGAGTTGGAGTGGCTAGTGCAGTCGTCGACTAGCATGTTGAGTTGAATACTCTGACACACTCAAATCTTTTTCAGTCAAAGGATCAAGGGCAGGGGTAGGCAACCCTGTTCCTGGAGTGCCACAGGTACTGCAGGATTTTGTCCCAACTAGGCACCACACCTGACCAACTGAGCTCATTGATCAGTTCAGTGATTGCCTAAATTCAACATACCTGGTTTTCCAGGTTAGTTAAATCAAAAACATGAAGTGCCTGCAGCAGTCTGGGACCAGGGTTGCCTACCCCTGGTTGTCTATCCCTGGTCTAGCGTCACATCTATCCACCGCTCATCCTCTTACACTCACTGAGACACAGGAAGTCAGACCCCACTGAACCATGTTTTGTTCAAGTCCTGGGTGGGCTTGTTTGCTGTAACAGTAAAAGACAAAGACTCTGAACAATAGTGTTGAGGGAGTCGCACAATAAATTTGAGGTTTTGGTACCGCTTAGTTTTTCACTGTCAGCATGTAGGCTGACAGTGAAAAAGTCTGTATCATGTTTTCTACTTTAGGTGGTCTCCTGTTTCTCATGTCCTTGAAACTGTCTCTTATAGCTAGTGTTAGGAGCCTACAATAATGTCCTGCCATTGCTGTCACGTATACTACCTCTCCGGCCTCTAGGTCATCAGGCTGCTGATCCCGCACACCTGTCACCATCATCTCGCGCACCTGCGCCTCATGACACTCATCTGGACTCCATAACCTCCTTGGTTATCTTCCCTATATCTGTCACTCCCCTTGGTGTGCCTTGGGTCCGGGAACTGCTACAGGGAACTCCCCTTGGGTCTGGGAACTGCTACGGGCTATCATGCCTCAACCAGATCGTCGGGCTTGCCCCCTTCAGTCGATTCGTCGGCCCCCCCCCCACTCAGCCGGCTCGTCTGGCTTTCATGCCTCCGCCGGATCACCGGGCTCTCCTGCTTCCATCTGCTTGTCAGGTTCTCATGCCTCAGCCGGATCGCCAGGCTCCCCTGCCTCAACCGATCTGTCAGGTTCCCGTGCCACAGCTGAATCGACAAGTTCCCACGCCTCAGCTGGCATGACAGGTGTATTTCCCTCATTAAAATGCAAATAATTTTATAACATTTTTGACATGAGTTTTTCAGGATTTTTTTGTTGTTATTCTGTCTCTCACTGTTCAAATAAACCTACCATTAAATTTATAGACTGATAATTTCTTTGTCAGTGGGCAAACGTACAAAATCAGCAGGGGATCAAATACTTTTTTCCCTCAATGTATTGTTTGATACAGTATTTTTATGAATGCAGTATATATCGATGTTCTGAAGTTCTTGTTAAATATCCCATAAATATTGACTGTCTTCCTCTTTTTCTCTTCATTCCTCTCAGATGCATCTCTTCTGGTGGATCACCCACATCTTTCTATCCCTCCCTTCTCTCCTCTCTTGTCCAATCCCTCACGTGCAACAATGAGACACAGTATAATTGGTAAGCCAATGGTGCAGCAACAAATGTCCACCAGGTAAGCCATTTGGAATAAGACGTGTGTGTATAATATACTGTATTGTCCTATGCAGGCCAGCGTATGGTGGGACGCTGCATTGGTCAGAACAGCCCAAACAAGGGTGCTGAATAATCAGAATGTAATTGATAGCAAGGATATCAACACCTATTCCAGATTTAACTGGGTTCAGATGATTAGAGGACATATAATGCTTTGTGATTCAGTATTATTCTCTCTCAAAAAAAGTTACCCACTGGGCACAGATGTCAGTTCAACGTGTAGTTTTGATTTACATTTGGTTGAGTTTTCAACTAATGGGAAATCAACCAAAAATGTCACCCTGTTGGGTGAAGTTGGGTGAAAAAGAAACAGAATTCCCTTACGGTGATGACTTTTTGTAAATCCAATCAGTTTTCCATGTTGATTCAACATCATGACATTACATTTTTTGCTTGAAATTACGTGGAAACAACACTGATTGAACCAGTTTTCGCCCAGTATGTAGTGTGAACGCCAATTACAAAACACTTATATATTACTCTAAGTGTATTACTATATATTAAATAACCTTTTCAACTCTGTCAAAATCAGTCCTATTATTTGTGTAGTTGTAGATACGGTTTGTTTGCTGGTCAAGCTTATCGTCACCATAGTGAAATAAAATCACAGCCCATGTTGTTCAAGGAACTGGTAAGTCAAAACACATCTGTAAAAGAGGTTCCTTTTTACTATTAGCACATTTCAGTTCCCATACCACATGGAAGTAGTGTACTCAGTCAAACTTGTTACGGTACACACAGGTGTAACATCATGGGTATCCAAATGCATTCATCAGCAATGATGAAGCCAAGTTTTATTGTTTCAACTAATCAGAAATCCTGTAATACATTACTCTTGCCTAAATGGATTTGAGTGAAACCTTTTGTTTGATGGTGACTAGGCCCATTCACACCTCTCTGGCCTACAGGATCTCTGCCATAAAAAGAGTAAGTCAACCACCTTTCCATCAGTTGCTGATTGCAGAGGCAAGACACTTCCAAACTCATCTCTGGTAAGAAATAACATTGCTGCAGTTTTTGTGGCTCAATTATGTTTTCATGACTTTTACCGTCAACACATTCATACAATCGTTGGCAGGCAGCATTTGTAAGTAGGTTACACATCTAGCACCACCAGTCATTCAGGTGGTTTATACCAGTATGTGTCCTCACATGACACTTATTACAGACTACCCCTCTACTTCTTCAGTAAGCTTCTCCAGTCCCATGGGAAACAGTGTCCAGCGGCCACATGTTCCACCCTCTTGAAAAAGCTGCAGCATCTTCCTAAAAAATAATACACAAGATCTACACAAAACCTACTGGTTATACTACTTGATTGATACTGAGATGTGTAGTGATTTATGTAATGATAAATTGGGACATTTTACTACTGGTGAACCCTACATATTTCCTATTTAAGTCACTACATATTTCTCCCTTAGTGACTACTGTGTAACTAATGAGCTTTTGGGTATCTAATACTTAAAACCTACACATACATAAACAATTCCTACATGTTCACTACTGAATTACTACACAATTCCTACACATTACTGCTGTATGCCTACTCAATCCCTATTTATACTACTGCCAGTGCCATCTGTGTGTTTAGTGTTGTCACTACTGAATTGCTCCTGATCCTTTTTCCTTTCCTACATAAACCCTTTTGAATTACTATTAAAAACATTTACTACTGTTTGCTTATTCAAAATCACTATTGACATCTTGTTTAACTACTAGACTGGTGCACATGTTGTTTCTAACTGTAGTTATATCATCAAACAAGAAATAATGCGCTTATACAAACTTTATAGCACTTTGTATTAATAAAATGAAGTCCCTTTGAGGCCTTGTTTTCATGCAGCTTTGATAGAGCTATCTTCAGATCCTCTTTTTTTTCTTGCAGACACATTTCTCCACCACGTAACCTTCTTAGAAAATAAAGAAAAGCACAAAAAAACAATCAATTATAAGTCATTATCAATAATCTGCTAACAGAGGTCACATAATACAACAGAAAAACATTTGATAAACAATGTTAATTTTATCAGCAATGGCCTCCAGTCTTCTTACAGATGTAGGATCTTAATTTGAGCTAGTTTGCTACAGCAGGAAAATACATCTGCAGCAACAGGAAATGTGAATTATTTGTATTATAGTTAATGGACATTTGTGTAGGGGTCGATACATTTTCGTAAGGGCAAATCACTGAAACTTCACAGTGGAAATCCAAGCTTTATAAGTCTTTTTAAGCCTCATGCACTACAAGTTTGCATTTCCTGTTGTCCAGGACAATTCTCAGCAACAAAAGGGTGATCAAATTAAGATCCTACATCTGTATGTCGAGGGCTTCCTTGGCAACAGGTTAAAAGAGATAGGTAGAATGGATAAGTAAACCAATGGGAACATACTGTACATTTTCATACAAACACACACACTTATTAGCTAGCATGACAAAAACAGAGGCTACATGGCTACATTTCAATAGGGCTAGCAAACATATAGGCTAATGTAGTGGTCTGGGTGTTGCTGGTGCAGAGGAGTCAGGCGCAGGACAGCAGAGATGAGTAACACACGTAACTTTACTCAAATATTCCAATAACATGTCGTAATACCGAGCCCACAATAACGGACCGAACATACATAAAACAATCACACACAAAAACCATGAGGAAAACAGAGGGTTAAATAATGAACATGTAATTGGGGAATTGAAACCAGGTGTGTAAAACAAAGACAAAACAAATGGAAAATGAAAAGTGGATCGGTGATGGCTAGAAGGCAGGTGATGTCGACCGCCGAACGTCGCCCGAACAAGGAGAGGGACCGACTTCGGCGGAAGTCGTGACAGTCGTGACAGGCTGGAGCCGTGCGTCGACACCGACCTCGGGGACGACCCGGAGGACGAGGCGCAGGGCGATCCGGGTGGAGATGGTGAAACTCCCGCAGCAACAAAGGGTCCAAAACATCCTCCACCGGCACCCAGCATCTCTCCTCTGGACCGTACCCCTCCCACTCCACGAGGTACTGAAGGCCCCTCGCCCGACGCCTCGAGTCCAGTATGGCTCGAACAGCATACGCCGGGGCCCCCTCGATGTCCAGAGGGGGCGGAGGAACCTTCCGCACCTCAGACTCCTGGAGTGGACCAGCCACCACCGGCCTGAGGAGAGACACATGGAATGAGGAGTTAATACGGTAATCAGGGGGGAAGCTGTAACCTGTAGCAAACCTCGTTCAGTCTCCTCAGAACTTTGAATGGCCCCACAAACCACGGGCCCAGCTTCCGGCAGGGCAGGCGGAGGGGCAGGTTTCGGGTCAAGAGCCAGAACCGGTCCCCCGGTGCGAACACCGGGGCCTCTCTGCGATGGCGGTTGGCGCTCGCCTTCTGACGCTCACGGCCCGTTGCAGGTGCACATGAGCGGCGTCCCAGGTCTCCTCCGAGTGCTTAAACCATTCGTCCACCGCAGGAGCCTCGATCTGGCTCTGATGCCAAGGTGCCAGTACTGATACCCCAGTACGCACTGGAAGGGGGAGAGGTTAGTGGAGGAGTGGTGGAGCGAGTTTTGGGCCATATCTGCCCAGGGGATGAACGCCGCCCACTCCCCTGGCCGGTCCTGGCAATAAGACCGCAGAAACCTACCCACATCCTGGTTTACTCTCTCCACCTGCCTGTTACTCTCGGGGTGAAAACCCGAGGTAAGGCTGACCGAGATCCCCAGAGGTTCCATGAACGCCCTCCAGACCCTTGACGTGAACTGGGGACCTCGATCAGACACTATATCCTCAGGCCCCCCGTAGTGCCGGAAGATGTGTGTTAACAGGGCCTCCGCAGTCTGTAGGGCCGTAGGGAGACCGGGCAAAGGAAGGAGACGGCAGGACTTAGAGAATCAATCCACAACGACCAGGATCGTGGTGTTACCCTGTGAGGGAGGAAGAACCGTGAGGAAGTCCACCAATAGGTGCGACCACAGCCGTTGTGGAATGGGTAAGGGCTGTAAATTCCCTCTGGGCAGATGCCTAGGGGCCTTGGACTGGGTGCACACCAAGCAGGAGGAAACATAAACCCTCACGTCCTTGGCCAAGGTGGACCACCAGTACTTCCCACTAAGACAGCGCACTGTCCGACCGATGCCAGGATGACCAGAGGAGGGTGATGTGTGGGCCCAATTGATCAAATGGTAGCAGACAGCAGACGGAACGTACAGACGCCCAGCTGGACACTGGAGGCGAGTGGGCTCTGTACGTAACGCCCGCTCGATGTCCGCGTCCAGCTCCCACACCACCGGTGCCACCAGGCAAGAGGCCGGAAGTATGGGAGTGTGATCTATGGACCGCTCCTCTGTGTCATACATCCGGGACAGTGCGTCTGCCTTAGCGTTCTGGGAACCTGGTCTGTAGGACAGGGTGAAAACAAAACAGGTAAAGAACATGGCCCACCTTGCCTGGCGAGGGTTCAGTCTCCTCGCCGCCCGGATGTACTCCAGATTGCGGTGGTCAGTCCAGATGAGAAAAGGGTGTTTAGCCCCCTCAAGCCAATGTCTACACGCCTTCAGAGCCTTGACAACAGCCAACAGCTCCCGGTCCCCCACATCATAGTTTCGCTCCGCCGGGCTGAGCTTCTTCGAAAAGAAAGCACAGGGGCGGAGCTTTGGTGGCGTACCCGAGCGCTGAGAGAGCATGGCTCCTATCCCAGCCTCGGACGCGTTCACCTCCACTATGAACGCCAAAGAGGGATCCGGGGTAGGTGATTCTGTAATGGTCTGGGTGTAGCTGGTGCAGAGGAGTCAGGCGCAGAACAGCAGAGATGAGTAACACAAGTAACTTTACTCAAATATTCCAATAACATGTCGTAGTACCGAGCCCACAATAAAGGACCGAACATACATAAAACAATCACGCACAAAAACCATGGGGAAAACAGAGGGATAAATAATGAACATGTAATTGGGGAATTGAAACCAGGTGTGTAAAACAAAGACAAAACAAATGGAAAATGAAAAGTGGATTGGCGATGGCTAGAAGGTGTCGACCTCCGAACGCTGCCCGAACAAGGAGAGGGACCGACTTCGGCGGAAGTCGTGACAGCTAAACTCAATACATCTCTATGACAACGGCTAACGTCTAATACCATTTTGGCTAGCAATCTAAAAATATATATTAAAGGCTAAACAACGATTTGAAAGTATTCATAAAACATAAAGGAAAGTTAAACTTACAGATGGTGCCGGCATAAGTGCTATCAAAGACAGGATGATGACGGATGGAAGGTGATTACATTTGGGATTGTCAAAAACAGTAGCTAGCTAACAACAACCAACTACCTCCTGTTTTGCCTTCTGTGGTTTCAAAAAGCCAGTGTAGTCTGGCTGTAGTGTTGTGATACTTATTTGCCAACATCAAGTAGTCAAAACTCTGCCTGATTACTGTTCAAAAGACTGTTTAGGAAAGCTGTAGTGTTTTGGCGAGTTTTGAACTACCAACATAAAGTTATAATCAGGTAGAGGTTTTTACAACTGGAAACACTACTGTTTTCCTACTGAACACTAAACAACTTTACTTGTGTATCTTGAGTAGTGCATAAAATACATATTCACCACACAATCCCTGCAAATCTCTAAATAGTCACAAATGTACAAATAGGTTTTGTGTAGTAATTCAGTAGTACTTTTTCATGAGGGCACTTCATGTTATGGTGAGGATACATTGAGGGAAAAAAGTATTTGATCCCCTGCTGATTTTGTACGTTTGCCCACTGACAAAGAAATGATCAGTCTATAATTGTAATGGTAGGTGTCACAGGGGTTGTTGAAAGGGGACCAAGGCGCAGCGTGTAGAGTGCTCATTCTTACTTTATTTTATGAGAACACTTAAACAAAATAACAAAACGATAGCCAACAGTTCCGTAAGGTACTCATACAAAACAGAAAACAACTACCCACAAACCCCAAAGGAAAACAAGCTGCCTAAATATGGCTTCCAATCAGAGACAACGAAAGACACCTGCCTCTGATTGGAAACCATACCCGGCCAAAACATGGAAAACAAAACATAGAAATAGAATACTAGAAAAACCCACATAGAAACAGAAAACCCAAAATACATACAAAACAAACCCCCCTGCCACGCCCTGACCATATGGCAAATTACCTCTTTCACTGGTCAGGACGTGACAGTAGGTTTATTTGAACAGTGAGAGACAGATTAACAACAGAAAACTCCAGGACCTTAATGTGCTTCTTCTTGAGCCACTCCTTTGTTGCCTTGGCCGTGTGTTTTGGATCATTGTCATGCTGGAATACCCATCCACGACCCATTTTCAATGCCCTGGCTGAGGGAAGGAGGTTCTCACCCAAGATTTGACGGTACATGGCCCCGTCCATCGTCCCTTTGATGCGGTGAAGTGGTCCTGTCCCCTTAGCAGAAAAACACCCCCAAAGCATAATGTTTCCACCTCCATGTTTGACGGTGGGGATGGTATTCTTGGGGTCATAGGCAGCGTTCCTCCTCCTCCAAATACGGCAAGTTGAGTTGATGCCAAAGAGCTCAATTTTGGTCTCATCTGACCACAACACTTTCACCCAGTTGTCCTCTGAATCATTCAGATGTTCATTGGCAAACTTCAGACGGGCATGTATATGTGCTTTCTTGAGCAGGGGGACCTTGCGGGCGCTGCAGGATTTCAGTCCTTCACGGCGTAGTGTGTTACCAATTGTTTTCTTGGTGACTATGGTCCCAGCTGCCTTGAGATCATTGACAAGATCCTCCCGTGTAGTTCTGGGCTGAATCCTCACCGTTCTCATGATCATTGCAACTCCACGAGGTGAGATCTTGCATGGAGCCCCAGGCCGGGGGAGATTGACAGTTCTTTTGTGTTTCTTCCATTTGCGAATAATCGCACCAACTGTTGTCACCTTCTCACCAAGCTGCTCGGCGATGGTCTTGTAGCCCATTCCAGCCGTGTGTAGGTCTACAATCTTGTCCCTGACATCCTTGGAGAGCTCTTTGGTCTTGGCCATGGTGGAGAGTTTGGAATCTGATTGATTGATTGCTTCTGTGGACAGGTGTCTTTTATACAGGTAACAAACTGAGATTAGGAGCACTCCCTTTAAGAGTGTGCTCCTAATCTCAGCTCGTTACCTGTATAAAAGACACCTGGGAGCCAGAAATCTTTCTGATTGAGAGGGGGTCAAATACTTATTTCCCTCATTAAAATGCAAATTAATTTATTACATTTTTGACATGCATTTTTCTGGATTTTTTTTGTTGTTATTCTGTTTCTCACTGTTCAAATAAACCTACCATTAAAATTATAGACTGATCATTTCTTTGTCAGTGGGCAAACGTACAAAATCAGCAGGGGATCAAATACTTTTTTCCCTCACTGTATATTTAACTGTCAATCAGCCCAGAACAATAACAATGTGAAACACCGTACGTTGCTACACAGTAACAAAGAGGAAACATTATTTTGGGAAAACCGCTGTTTCCCTTCACAATTACTGATCACATGCTTCGTTCATTTTTTCAACTGTCTCCATTTATGTGTCTTTGTTAATAAAACCCATCTTGAATGGGTGAGGGGTAGTGAGTGGAAGTGGGCTGCCTGGCAACTGTACTTCACCTTTCAAATGGCAGACCAAAAGGCACATTACTTCCTGTTTATGCTAATAACTCATAATATATCAATCAGGCTGTTTGACCACAAAAATGTTTAGAATACATTGATATCCAATTTCGTGAGTGCATCTGTGCATCTCTCTGTGTGTGTGTGTGTGTGTGTGGTTGGGGGTTGGTGCTGGGTTGCCTTGCTTGTGAACAGTGCTGAGAAGAGCAGAGTTTAGGGCCCATTATAGAAATATATAGAGGACTCATCCTGTATATATAACCTGTTTTAGAATCAACATTGCCATTGAGGGCTTCCACTATGCACTGGCCATGCTGTCACAGACGCTATAATGGCACAGATATAAAGATGAGATCTCTTTGTGTCCCACATGCAGCTTGTTCTATCGATAGCTCACCTCACATACCACAGCTGCACCGGACGCTGCAAAGGTGTGAAAAAAACACTGCAACTACACCATGTGCACAGACCAGACAAGAAGAACAGAGACCGACACTGAAACAAGCCGTGTGTGTGTGTGTGTGTGTGTGTGTGTGTGTGTGTGTGTGTGTGTGTGTGTGTGTGTGTGTGTGCGCGCGCGCGCGAGAGACAGGTGATGTGGTTTGATGACTTCAGTGTGGATCACAACATGAAAGAAAGTAGTAGGAAAAGGATGTAATGAGGGTTAGAAAGTAAGATAAGATTTTTTTTTAATCAAATATGTTGAAATCAAGATAAAGAACATTTGGTTCATTCATAATGAAAACCTTAGCGATCACAATGTCATAATACTAGTTCCACATTTAAGATGCCATATGTCTGTGGCAGAGTTGGTGCGAATTATATCTCTTTTTTCATGGGCCTAATGGGAAAGACGTAATTTAACTGTAAAAATGTGTGACCTTTTAATGTGGCATGAACACAAACAGTCATAATATTTTCATCTGATTGTCAAAACAAATGACTTAGAAAAGCTACTTGCTCAGGTTTGTCCAGCATTCCAAACAGTGCACTGTGTGCACCTGCCATTTGATGAATGGAAAGACACAATTGTTACACATTGCTAAAAAGTCACATTTGACGATTGTCATTAGGTCCACACTTTTGTTGCCTGAATTAATTGATACATTTTCAATTTTTGAAAAAAGCAAACTCAAGACACCTGAAAAGGGGCTGAAATACGTGATTGTCCCAGGATGAAAAGTGCAGCTACATAGGGAAAAACAATGTTAAAACTATGACAGAGAGTTTGGAGTGTTTGTTTCATTTGGAATAATTAGGTTTTCATATTTACCACTGTAGCAGTACAAAATTGCATCTTAAACAAATTGGACAATGGTTAAATTAGCAGTAATTACTTAGAGACCCCCCAAAGTTTGACTTTTGTTGCATTTAAGGGTGCTTATCTCTCATTCAGGGGGGTTTAGTCCCCCGTAATTCCCACTCTGGGGTAGGTGGAGTCTGTTCAGTGTGACTGTGGTTAATTGTGCCAACCTCAGCACAGGATCTAATTATCCTTCACCTTTGTGTTAGAATGTGCAAGCCAACATTTTTTTTATTTTTAAATCTCATCTCTCTTCTTTTGGTTATGGCGTTCAACAATGTGTTTTAATTAATAACACATTCGTTACAAACAACTGGAAAACAAGGCATATGGAATATAATGAATACAAATGAATGCTCATTCACAGATAAACCTGATACAAATCTGTGATCAACATTGGGCCTGTATTACCTATAATAAGACTTTCAGCTTATTTCCTCTCTCTTGGTTCCTCCCCAATTACTGAAAATAGCAGTTCGGTTTGACATCATGCTCACAACAGCACCAGCCATTCATCTCTGTGGAAACTGATTGACAGACTGCATCAATACCATTCAAAGGCATGGTAAGTGTCCCTATATACACATTTTTCAACTGCATATACAAAATATTCACTATCACATTGAATAACAACATTGATTTTGTCCAAATGGGTACAGGTTTATTTTATTTGTCTATTTATTAAAATAAATAAGTTGGGAGCATTAAAGGTATTATAAGCAATTTTATATTACTTTTCACAATGCACATTGTTAATAACAATAGGCTTTCAATTAGTTAAATGCACTGAAAAAATGTTCTAAATTTGAGACAGACCTAAGAAAAGCACCTTAACATTAAGTGTAGGTGTGAACAGTCTGAATGAGTCAAATTGAATTGCCTGAAATGGCATAATCTCGACAGATGATTTTCTGATACCGAAAGCCATAAGTTATCGACATTTGACAACTCCGATACGGCTTTAGGTAGTGTCCCCACATCGCATTTAGCATGTTTCACAGGTGCAGTGCAGGGTATATAATATGTGTGAAAAGAAAGACAGTACCCACACATTTTGTTAAGATGTTCAGATGTTCCACAATAACGCACCAATATTTCGACTCACAGTTGCATTATTGGGGTGCATCTGAAAATATTGTGACTATATTCTCCTTCCTTCTCATAGTATGTTTTGGACATCTAACCCCTTTTAAACATTGTGTGAGCTACAGACTTCTGGGTTGTGCCATTAGATTTGTTTATAGATAGATACCAACCATTAACATGGGTTGAGTGGCATTTGTGAGACAAGGGTGGATCGCTGGTATTTTTACAAAAATGTATGTAAAAGCGATCTATGAAAAACTGAAACTCTCACAAACACACACGTAACATATTTTGCTCTATGACGCTCACAAGCTACACAAGAGTAATTAAAACATAAGGGTTTCTTCTACATAGAAGATCATAGTGAATCCCAGGACATAGTGTCTATAATACTGTAATAAGCTAACATAGTTGCTGTGACAACTCTGAACTCAGCACAGTTGTCACTGACTAGATATTAATTTCCCAGTGAGCAAACATTCTGTACTTACAGCATTCATATAAATTCATTTTTTCATGTGTTTTTTTTGCTTTAGCAGAGTTTAAAACATGTGTTTGTGTAGTTGTTTATGTCAAATAGTTTTGTGTTGTACTTATAGCCCTGGTTGTCCTGAAAATAAAATGTTAAAACATTTCATTGTGAGGAAAAATATAAGGGCTGGACATGCAGATAAAAGCCGATATTTGTTGGGGTCTCTGGACTGATAGGGTTAACTGAAGACGATGTTGGCGATGACACTACAGAAAGCCATTCATATCCAATGGAAGAGAAGCAAAGTGGGCAGCTTCCTCAAACTTTGGTTTCGCCCTGTTCAGACTCCATCACTCATGCTCGCATCGCCCAACGGTCCCCTCGCCCACTTCACTTCCCTTCATTGAAAATGTATGGGGCTCCGTTTGTGTTATGTGGAAATGCACTATAATGGCTGTTGATACCTAGCACTACCTAGCCTGCTTGCTATCACCAAAATGTGGGCGAAGCTAGTGTGGCTATGCAAATGATCGTGTTATGTGTAAATTCACTGCAAGGCAATCAGATCAAGTGTTAACCTGTGATAGTGACACCTGAATAGCTGTTGTTTTGGTGGTGTTCAAATCAAGTCAAATTTTATTGGTCACATGCAGATGTTAATGCGAGTGTAGCGAAATGCTTGTTCTTCTAGTTTCAACTATGCAGTAATATCTAACAAGTAATCTAACAAATTCACAACAACGACCTTATACACACAAATGTAAAGGGATGAATAAGAATATGTACATATAAATATATGGATGAGCGATGGCCGTGCGGCCAAGGCAAGATGCAGTAGATGGTATAGAATACAGTATATACATATGAGATGAATAATGTAGGATATGTAAACATTATTAAAGTGGCGTTATTTATAGTGACTAGTGATACATTTATTAAGTCTGTTTATTTAAGTGGCCAGAGATTTGAGTCTGTATGTTGGCAACAGCCACTCAATGTTAGTGATTGCTGATTAACAGTCTGATGGCCTTGAGAAGCTGTTTTTCAGTCTCTCGGTCCCAGCTTTGATGCACCTGTACTGACCTCGCCTTCTGGATGTTAGCGGGGTGAACAGGCAGTGGCTCGGGTGGTTGTTGTCCTTGATGATCTTTTTGGCCTTCCTGTGACATCGGGTGGTGTAGGTGTCCTGGAGGGCAGGTAGTTTGCCCCCGGTGATGCGTTGTGAAGACCGCACTAACCTCTGGAGAGCCTTGTGGTTGAGGGCGGTGCAATTGCCGTACCAGGCGGTGATACAGCCCGACAGTATGCTCTCGATTGTGCATCTGTAAACGTTTCTTCAGCCTCCTGAGGTTGAAGACGCGCTGTCGCACCTTCTTCACCACGCTGTCTGAGTGGGTGGACCATTTCAGTTTGTCCGTGACGTGTACGCCGAGGAACTTTAAATTTACCACCTTCTCCACTACTGTCCCGTCGATGTGGATGGCGCGGTGCTCCCTCTGCTGTTCTCACTTCGGCTCTTCCATAGTAATGGCGTCTTTTTGTAAGCGCTAACTCCGCCATGGCCAAAGCATATGGATTGTTTTTTATTTATTTGGTGGGGGGTGGTTGGTTAACCTGTTGGGGCTAGGGGGCAGTATTTACACAGCCGGATAAAAAACGTACCCGATTTAATCTGGTTACTAATCCTACCCAGTAACTAGAATATGCATATACTTATTATATATGGATAGAAAACACCCTAAAGTTTCTAAAACTGTTTGAATGGTGTCTGTGAGTATAACAGAACTCATTTGGCAGGCAAAAACCTGAGAGATTCCTTTACAGGAAGTGGCCTGTTTGACCATTTATTTGCTTTCTTTGACATCTCTTCCAAAAACTAAGGATCTCTGCTGTTACGTGACACTTCCCACGTCTCCAATGGGGTCTCAGAGCCCGGGAAAAACCTGAATGATGTAATTCAAAGCCCTGGCTGAAACACACGAGAGCTTTTGCTAAGTGGTCTAACAGAGGACAAAGGCTTAGGCGCGTAACCTGCCCCGCCCCCGTCTTTCTGTTTTTCCCTCAGTTTACAGACACGCAGATTCCCGGTCGGAATATTATCGCTTTTCTACGAGATAAATTGCATAAAAATTGATTTTAAACAGCGGTTGACATGCTTCGAAGTACGGTAATGGAATATTTAGATTTTTTTGTCACGAAATGCGCCATGCGCACGACCGTGATTTACCATTCTGATAGTGTCTAGAACGCACGAACAAAACGTCGCTGATGGAACATAACGATGGATTATTTGGGACCAAACCTACATTTGTTATTGAAGTAGAAGTCCTGGGAGTGCATTCTGATGAAGAACAGGAAAGGTAAGACCATTTTTCTTATAGGAAATATGATTTTGATGAAGGCTAAACTTGCCGGGTGTCTAAATAGCTAGCCCGTGATGGCTGGGCTATGTACTTAGAATATTGCAAAATGTGCTTCATCCGAAAAGCTATTTTAAAATCGGACATATCGAGTGCATAGAGGAGTTCTGTATCTATAATTCTTAAATAATTGTTATGCTTTTTGTGAACGTTTATCGTGAGTAATTTAGTAAATTGTTAGTAAATTCCCCGGAAGTTTGCGGGGGGTATGCTTTTTCTGAACGTCACATGCTAATGTAAAAAGCTGTTTTTTGTTATAAATATGAACTTGATTGAACAGACATGCATGTATTGTATAACATAATGTCCTAGGTGTGTCATCTGATGAAGATCATCAAAGGTTAGTGCTGCATTTAGTTGTGGTTTGGGTTTTTGTGACATTATATGCTAGCTTGAAAAATGGGTGTCTGATTATTTCTGTCTGGGTACTCTGCTGACATAATCTAATGTTTTGCTTTCGTTGTAAAGCCTTTTTGAAATCGGACAGTGTGGTTAGATTAACGAGAGTCTTGTCTTTAAATAGCTGTAAAATAGTCATATGTTTGAGAAATTGAAGTAATAGCATTTCAAACGTTTTAAAAATCGCGCCACAGGATTCAACTGGCTGTTACGTAGGTGGGACGATTTGGTGCCACCTAGCCCATAGAGGTTAAACACCGAAGGTAAACACAGGCTTAGGAGGTCTTATATGTTTTGTTCTGTGAGATCCTCTTCATCAGTTAACATCACTTTTGTGAATTCTGAATAATTTATGTAATAAAAACAAACAAATAAAGACATTTTCCCGAAAGGTCATGTTAACTGTTAGATATTATCTCATAGAACAAAAGGTATAAGATCTCTGTACCTTATTTTCGGTGTTTATCCCAAAACCCCATTCTTTCCCCATTAATTTCCCCCATAGGAATGACTGAACGAACCAGAGGCAACTCATTTCTGTATCAGTCAGTAGACAGCGCCCCCCTGGGTGCACAATGGAGCAGTCTGCATGATCATTTGTCATAAATATGTAGTAATCATCTGAATTACAGTCCCAGTCATCTGAAAATATATTTGTCACACATATATCATACTAAAGCCACATAAATCCTACTGGTGAAACACTCCAGGAAAAACAATAGTTTTGGCACTTTTACTCACACACCGTGAAGCCTAAATCAAACTGAATGTAAAACTGAATTTGTTCTGTTTCCTTTACAGGATTCTCTCATGGCCAATGGTGAGAAATTTACAATTAACATATCTGGCGGTGACCTCGATAATTATTATGACGAGTATAATAACTACACCGATACCAGTGACACGTGCTGTTCTACTGGGGAGGTGTGCAGCTTGGAGGAGGGTATGAGTTTTGATGCTGTGTTCCTGCCCGTGTTCTACTCCCTGACACTGGTTCTGGGGCTGCTGGGTAACGGGTTGGTCCTGTTGGTTCTGGTCCAGAGGAGGCGTGGCTGGAGCGTGACGGACACCTTCATCCTGCACCTCTGTGTGGCTGACATCCTGCTGCTCCTCACTCTGCCCTTCTGGGCTGCTCAGGCCGCTGGGGAATGGAGCTTCGGGACCCCCCTCTGCAAGATCACTGGAGCCATATTCACAGTAAGGGGGGTGGAGGGGAGGGGCTGGTCTGGGAAGCAAGAGTATACGTCTCTGTAATATCACAGAAATAAACTGCAACGAAATTGTTATCAAGATACCCAATTACAGCAGTAGTCTTTGTCTGAACCTTGTAACAGTTGTATAACAGTCATGTTTCCCTCTGTCTCGGTGTCTCTGTCTCAGATCAACTTTTACTGTGGCATCTTCCTGCTGGCCTGCATCAGTCTGGACCGCTACCTGTCCGTGGTCCACGCAGTCCAGATGTACTCTCGCAGGAAGCCCTGGATGGTGCAGGCCAGCTGCCTGTCTGTGTGGCTCCTCTCCATCCTCCTCTCCATCCCCGACTGGCACTTCCTGGAGTCTGTGAGGGACACCAGACGAGACAAACAGGAGTGTGTCCACAACTACCCGTCTCTCTCCCAGTCTGGGTTTGACTGGCGCCTGGCCTCCCGCCTGCTCTACCACATGGTGGGCTTCCTCCTCCCATCTGCAGTGCTACTCTTCTGCTACTCCTGCATCCTGCTGCGGCTGCAGCGTGGCTCCCAGGGCCTCCAGAAGCAGAGGGCCGTCCGGGTCATCCTGGCCCTGGTGCTGGTCTTCTTCCTCTGCTGGACGCCCTACAACATCACCCTCATGGTGGACACCCTCTACTCCAACAGCACCCTGGTGGACACCTGCGAGAGCCGTAAAGCCCTGGACATCTCCCTGACGGCTACCTCCTCTCTGGGCTACCTGCACTGCAGCCTCAACCCTGTGCTCTACGCCTTCGTGGGGGTGAAGTTCCGGCACCACCTGCTGGACATGCTGAGGTCCCTGGGCTGCAAGCTGAAGAGTGGAGTCAGGCTGCAGACTGCCAGCCGAAGGAGCTCCATGTGGTCTGAGTCTGGAGACACCTCCCACACCTCTGCCATCTATTAAGGACTTATCTCTCTATCCCAAGGTCTCCCAAACTATGTCCTAAGGACCCCAAATGGTGCATGTTTTGTTTTTTACCCTAGCACTACACATCTGATACAAATAATTGGCTAATCGTCAAGCTTTGATAATGTGAATCAGCTGTGTAGTGTTAGGGCAAAAACCAAAACGTGCACCCCTTGGTGTCCAGAGGACCGAGTTCAGGAAACACTGCTCTATCCTGTTGCTCTTGAGTTGTCGTTGTCGACTCAATAAGTGGATTATCAATGTGACCTTTAGCCTACTCCAACTTCCCCTCCAGTAGATTTGGGCTGGAGGAAAGGTTGTTAGATCCGCAGCGTTTCACCATCTTTTCCCAATAGAGCACGCTCAGAAAACAAATTATTTTGAAGAATTATTGCCTATTAAAGAAACTCTTTGTAAATAATGGAGCCTATAATGAAGTTACACCTAAGTAAATCAGTTGTACATACAAACAAATTATAACGTGATTACAAAATTACATTTCCACTATAAAAAAAAATATAGACATTTTTTTTAGAGTATGAACAATATCTTATGAGTTTTAAGCTAGTCATTTATCATTTTACTAATCTGCTTTATGTTTTGTTAAATGATAACTGGCATATGTGCTCCGTTATAGTTAATGCATTTGTTATTACTGACACATGCAATGATTTGATGTATATTTTTTCATTAAAAAAATGCACAGTATCCTATGACAGGTTAAAATTTCAAGGAACCATAGTGAAATACTGAATCTCTGTCTTTTAATGGTTGGTTAATAGATGTCTGTACACCAAAAACGAAAACCCTAGAGGAAGCCAGACTCAGATCAGCAGAGATGTAGCCACACCACCAACAAGGGCCTGTTCAGGATGATTCAACATCACAGAACAATCATAGACATGTATGATTGTCTGGCATGTAGAATGGGGAATTGTGTCAGCTCTATACATTACATTTCTATCTGTAAACATTCTGAACATTCCACCTCACTAAACACAACATGGTAGGCCTGCTGGTAGCCTAGCGGTTAAGAGTGTTGCACCGGTAACCAGAAGGTCGCTGGTTTGAATCTCTGTGGAGAGTAGGTAAAAAAAATAGCTCTGGAAAAGAGTGTCTGCAAAAAGATAACATAATTACCCAAATTCTCTGTGATTTCAGCTGAAAAATACATACTTTTACTGTGGCAGGAAGCCAAGTTAAGCTTACCAACATGGGGTGACAAAGCTTTGCACCAAAGGGCTTTGCACACAAAAAAATTAAATATAACACAGGAGTGAAGAGTGATATGAGAAGTCACCACCCAAGATGACAAAGAGACAGTCTGCCTCTCTTCCTGTCCCTTCTCTGCTTTACTACAGCATCTGTGCACCTAAATGTTTATTCTAGAAGGCAACAAAAACGTTCACTTGTTCCATTCAAGAGCTTCATAAGCACTTCAGCCTTTAGTTAGCTTTACTTAATCATCAACAATATTGAGTGACAAGACTTAAATTGACAGCATCACTCAGTCCAACTGAACATCTTGCCTCTACCACCTTTTAGCAAGAAGAGAAAAGTATAATCAACTTTAGCTGATACAGGAAGAGAAACAGGAAGCAGGTCATATCTTGAGTTTGGTGTGTTGCTGTTACTGCCACATGATTTCTCTATCCTCCATATCTCATAGAAAACAAGAGGTGAAATATCACAGTGAAACAAAACCAAAACATGTATGGTCATGAGCGAAAACAGGAAGGAGGAAAAGTGGTTAAAATTGTGCTTAACCAAAATACAAATAGGGTCAAGTTCTGTCATGAATATTCCAGGTCAGTTCTTCTGTTCCATTCCATGTTAAATTTGTTCTGAATCACACACATATATATATATATAGTAACAGTCCAAAGTTTGTACACACCTACTCAATCAAGGGTTTTTCTATATTTGTACTATTTTCTACATTGTATAATAAGTGAAGACATCAAAACTATGACATTTTGATTTGTTTAACACTTTTTTTGCTTACTACATGATTCCATATGTGTTATTTCATAGTTTTGATGTCTTCACTATTATTCTACAATGTAAACAATAATAAAACATTTTGAAAAACCCTTGAATGAGTAGGTGTGTCCAAACTTGACAGTTACAGGATATTTTTTTACAACTAATTTACATTACATAATCTGGTCAAAAAAAGCCCATTGTATTTAAGAGACATGTATTGACTTGTATGTCAATGTTTAGCATTGAAAACAAAGGATTACTGCGTCACACACCGTGCAACCCTAAAATCATCTCTCTTTCTCTATATCTCTCCCCACCCTCTCTCTCCAACTCCTTCTCTGTTTTCTCTTATCTTGCCTTCTCCCACAGTGTGACCTGGTTGACAATGCCCACTACAGTCCTCTCTTAGTAAAATAAACAGTGGAGTATTCAGATGGATACCGATTAACCATGGCTGTGTGTCATCAGGCCTGCCAAGGGCCTAAACAGCCTGTTGCAACAAAGAAATGAACTCAAGCCTGGGATGTCTGGGACGGAGTGGGAAACCCTGTCTCATGCTGCTGTCAGACAGGGTAAAACCAGCCAGTAGAAAGAAATGAACTCAAGCCTGGGATGTCTGGGACGGAGTGGGAAACCCTGTCTCATGCTGCTGTCAGACAGGGTAAAACCAGCCAGTAGAAAGAAATGAACTCAAGCCTGGGATGTCTGGGACGGAGTGGGAAACCCTGTCTCATGCTGCTGTCAGACAGGGTAAAACCAGCCAGTAGAAAGGGTAAAAACAACATTGGGCTTCCCCAGAGTAGGTCAATTTATAGGATATTGTGACACCGACTTGAGGAAATCAAAAGTGAAACAATTGTTGTAAAAAGGGAAACATACTCTTATTTATTAATTATATACAGTAATGGAAAAATAAAATAACAGTATATAATTGGAAAATATAACATTATAGTTACACAATAGAACAGTAACATACACAAGTCCTACTAAAACTTTAATATTATGTGAGAAAAGTTTGGGATTTCTTCATACAGATAATTATGAATGAATCGTGAATAATGTTGAGTGAGAAAGTTACAGATATATAAATATGATACTCAGAAATATCAGAAATGTCATACAGAAAATCCTATGCTCCCCTGTTATTGGTAATGGTGAGAGGTTACCATGTCTTGGGGGCATGATCTTTGTGCATCTAACTTTCTTACTCATCATTAATCATGATTGATTCAGGATTATCTGTAATCATGGTAGCCACTTTAATATAGAAGAAAACACATTCTATTCTGATTTATAATAAAAGTGACTGCAGAATGACACAATACAATATTTATCATTAAATTCTACTGGGCACAAAATAATCTGAAACAAAACCAAAACAAACTGCAAATGCATCCAACAAGTTTGTAGAGTCACATGCTTGATGTAGTCATTGTGTGCTATAATTATGGGACCAAATACTAAACTTTTGACAAAATGTAATACACTAAAGTGAATTTGTCCAAATACTTATGACACCTTCTAATAGGGGGACTAGATACATAAAGTGCATTCATTTCTAAACAGTAAAACAGATACGTATGAAAACACCCTCAAATAAAGGTGACATGCTGTACCATCGCCTAATATAAAACATTTGATCTCAAATCCAAAATGCTGGAGTATAGAGCCAAATAAAAGTTTGTAGGTTTGAATACTTATTGTATGAATCTTTCCAACAGATTCTACAGAGCCAGACGACATCGATAGGTAAAACAAAACGTGAAGATCAGACAACCGACTGACTTTATACAAATATACATTTAGTCTGAGCGTTTTCCATTAAAGTGCAATTCAAAGAAAGCAGTCCTCATAAGGGGCTTTCTACAATGCATGTCTTTCTCTCATGACACAGGTTATGGTCATCCACCAATCCCCAGACCCATGACCCATACATCGACTTCCCCTCAAGGCAGGAAGACATACAATATTAGTCATTAGGATCCTCTTCCTACCCATGAGCTCTGGGTGGACTGTACCTGTCCCATGGGTGTCATTGGGTTCAACGTCCCCTTCTCTGCTTGGTCAGGTGAGTCTTCAACCACACCTGAATCCCACAGTGAGAGTTTCGGATCGTTCTGCACCCCCTCAACACACCTCATCATATCCAGCACGTGTCGCCGGAAGTTTCTACACAGGCCGAGATGGAGGACTGGGTTGAGGCAAGCGTGCAGGCAGGCTAGAGCGAACGTAACCACCAGACTGTTCTCCAGAGCTGTCCTCCCATTCTCACAGGACCCAGAAACAGGCTCCCCGGGTCTCCCCTGAAAGGTGCCCACCATTAGGGTGATGTTGTAGGGCGTCCAGCAGAGGAAAAAGACCAGCACCAACACCAGGATGACCTGGACAGCCCTCTGCTTCTGGAGGCCAACGGAGCCGCGCTGCAGCTGCAGCAGGATGCAGGAGTAGCAGAAGAGCAGCATGACAGATGGGAGGAGGAAGCCCACTGTGTGGTAGAGCAGGCGGGAGGCCAGATGCCAGTCAAACCCAGACTGGGAGAGAGATGGGTAGTTGTGGACACACTCCTGTTTGTCTCGTCTGGTGTCCCTCACAGACTCCAGGAAGTGCCAGTCGGGGATGGTGAGGAGGATGGAGAGAAGCCACACGGACAGGCAGCTGGCCTGCACCATCCAGGGCTTCCTGCGAGAGTACATCTGGACTGTGTGGACCACGGACAGGTAGCGGTCCAGACTGATGCAGGCCAGCAGGAAGATGCTACAGTAAAAGTTGATCTGAGGAGAGAGAGAGATAGAGAGATAGAGAACAGAGAGATATAAACTTGAGAAAGCTCTTGGCTGGAATGAACATTAAGATGAAACAGCTGTGTTCCTCCTCTGTACTTCCTCTTTTCCCAGAAATGTTGACAGTTTATTATTGGACTCAGAGGAAGAGCCCATTAAGAGTACATTAACCCTGATCTGGATTGAATGATGTATTGAAAGTGCATCCGATGACTTAGCAGAATAATAGGATGTAAAAACCCTTCCTCCCCTTCCTATCCTACACTACCCAGCCCTCGGATTTCACAGCACTAGAACCCTCCATCATATACCACACTACTCCACACTAGTCCAAATCCTTTACCCCCTCTCCCCATCCCCAACCCCCAGTTCATGTGTTCATACAGGTATATACACTTGCTTGACCAGTCACCCCCCACAAGTCCTTACTGTGAATATGGCTCCAGTGATCTTGCAGAGGGGGGTCCCGAAGCTCCATTTCCCAGTGGCCTGAACAGCCCAGAGGGGCAGCGTGACCAGCAGCAGAGTGTCGGCCAAGCCCAGGTGCAGGATGAAGGTGTCTGTCACGCTCCAGCTCCGCCTCTTCTGGACCAGAACCACCAGGACCAGCACGTTACCCACTAGCCCCAGGACCAGTGTCAGGGAGTAGAGCATCGGGAGGAACACCGTGCCAAAACGCACCCCAACGCCATCTTCAGGGGAGCATTCCTCTTTATAAACATAGTCCTCATCGTAGTTATAGGTGCTATTCTCTAGAAATATCCCTCCCAGGTCCAAATCCATGTCTGTCTGTAGAGAAGTGGAGAATCAGTTTATCGTTTGGGTAACACAGATCAATCTATTGGGTTTAAGCTAAAAACAATGCGAGCAGAATGTGTGTTGGTGAGGACAACAATTTCCTCTTTCACCAAGTTATACCTAGAGAGATCTGTCTTTAGTCTCCGGTCCTCTGCTCTAACACTGACACGTTTTGTGAGAAAGAGAGGTATCCCCTGAAGTGTCTCATCTGACAATGGCCAGATCATATTATATTCACGCTGCTCACATGATTCCGATGTCACCAGATGAGGCAACACCACACACAGCATAGTAAGAGCGGAAAGTACAGTTCCCCTTACGGGGGCTGTCCACTGCACTGCAGATCATCTGACTGGTGCCATCGACACACTATGGGAGTTTGTCTCGTTGTGCTCGAACCACACTCTCTAACCTCTCTGTAGGTATTCTATACTTATCAGTTTTTCTGTTAAACCAGAAAGACTGGTGGGAGATGGCAAGAGAGAGGGGGAGACAGAGAGAAAGCAAAACAGAGAGAACATGGGAAATATGGACGTATGGGTGCACGAACACATGCACACAAACACACACAAAGCATGAAAGACATAAGCGGAGTAAAGAGAACTTGTGTAGGACAAAGACCACAGACGAAGAGAAAACACATAGACAGTAGAGGGGGTTTGAAATGAGAAATGTACTTACCACATTAGCCGTGTTCTATAGTTAAATAAAGGTTCAATTTAAAATAAAAATAGCCGATCATTCAGTAGTCCCAGTAGCATTGCAGAGACTGGAGACAAACACAGCTCTGTTCGCTTATACTATAAGTAGAGAACAGACAGTTTGTTTGAATGGCTGCATTCCCTGAGCAGGAAAGAGAGAGAACAAATTGAACTAACAGTTCACACAAAACAAAAGTGAAGGAGGTCAAGGAGATGATGCAGGACTTTTAGAAGAGGAAGTATGGTCATTTCAGTCCTCTACTCTCACGGTAGGCAGAGTTGTACAGTACACACGTCACACACCAAGAGAACCAGCGCCAGTATTTTTGGAGCTTTACAGAAGAGAGGTAACACCTACCTCATCTGCTGGTTGTCCGTCAATAACACGTACCTGGCGGGGTTTACGCTCACAAAAGCAGTGCTGTGCGCAGTGTGAACACGGTCGCGAGCCGGTGAGAGTGGATTTGTCAGAATGTATTGTGTCGATGTTGCAGCCTGGCCTCATAGACAAGACTTAACATAGTAAATGTAAATCCGGATCAAGGACACTTAAATTAATATCATATGTTATGTTTGGGATGGTAACATAAGACGGTTACTTAAGGAAACAACGAAAGTATGGTGGTTGGTGGGGTTAGCGTATAACGTGAACGTCTAGTAACCCAAAGGTTGTGAATTCAAATGTCATCATGGCCAAATGTAGCATTTTAGTTAATTCGCAACTTTTCAACTTCATACTACTTTTAAACTACTTTGAAACTACTTAGCATGTTAGCTAACGCTTCCCCTAACATTAGCATTTTTAGCTAACCCTTCCCCTAACCTTAACCCTTTAATCTAACTCCTAAACTTAACCCTAACCTCAAGCCTAGCTAAGAAAGGGCAAGCTAGCTAACATTAGCCACCTAGCTAGAATTCGTAACATATCATACATTTAGCAAATTCATAATATATTTTACATTTTGCAAATTCGTAAAGTAAACATTTTGCAGATTCGTAACATATTTTACATTTTGCAAATTCATAATAATATAGGAATTTTAATTTGTAACATATCTTACGAAATGGGCGATGGACATCCACATATTAATATTTACCATACTAAACGTAACATATCATAATAAATTGAGCGTCCCAGATTTAAATACAGAGTAATACGAAATGCTCTGAGACCAGGTAGGATATGTACTGTATGTATGCATAACCAAGTTGCTTTTAGTAAACTAATCTTGTGTCTTCAGATCAGTGAAGGAGGAGATGAGATGAGATTAGAGCAGGAGGTGTTCTTAGTCTAAACTATTGAGATGGACATGCACCACGAATTTAATATGACTGAAGCACTATTCTGTCAGGCGCAGTGTAGCACAACTACTGCTGGTGAAGCCTAGAATATGCATGCAAACTAGAAGTCTCCAACACGTCATGTTTGGACCTTGGCTCTCATATGAAAAGGAGCGTTGCCTAACAATTCAGAAGCGGATAAACATTTCCCTCGAGGTAACCGCAGCTGCTGATACCAGCAGTATATCTCCTTCTCTATCTCTCCCCACCTCCTTCTTTTCTGTTTCCTCTTATCTTACCTTCTCCCACAGTTTCACCTGGTTGACAATGGCCGCTACAGTCCTCTCTTAGTAAAACAAACAGTGGTGTATTCAGACGGATAACGAGGACACAGACCTGTGAAAAGTGCACAGGTCACAACGAGGAATATTACTGTCTCCCTCTCCCACCACATCTGACCAATGACGTCACTAACCATGGCTGTGTGTCATCAGGCCTGCCAAGGGCCTAAACAGCCTGTTGCAACAAAGAAATTAACTCAAGCCTGGGATGTCTGGGACGGAGTGGGAAACCCTGTCTCATGCTGCTGTCAGACAGGGTAAAACCAGCCAGTAGAAAGAAATGAACTCAAGCCTGGGATGTCTGGGACGGAGTGGGAAACCCTGTCTCATGCTGCTGTCAGACAGGGTAAAACCAGCCAGTAGAAAGAAATGAACTCAAGCCTGGGATGTCTGGGACGGAGTGGGAAACCCTGTCTCATGCTGCTGTCAGACAGGGTAAAACCAGCCAGTAGAAAGAAATGAACTCAAGCCTGGGATGTCTGGGACGGAGTGGGAAACCCTGTCTCATGCTGCTGTCAGACAGGGTAAAACCAGCCAGTAGAAAGAAATGAACTCAAGCCTGGGATGTCTGGGACGGAGTGGGAAACCCTGTCTCATGCTGCTGTCAGACAGGGTAAAACCAGCCAGTAGAAAGAAATGAACTCAAGCCTGGGATGTCTGGGACGGAGTGGGAAACCCTGTCTCATGCTGCTGTCAGACAGGGTAAAACCAGCCAGTAGAAAGAAATGAACTCAAGCCTGGGATGTCTGGGACGGAGTGGGAAACCCTGTCTCATGCTGCTGTCAGACAGGGTAAAACCAGCCAGTAGAAAGAAATGAACTCAAGCCTGGGATGTCTGGGACGGAGTGGGAAACCCTGTCTCATGCTGCTGTCAGACAGGGTAAAACCAGCCAGTGGAAAGAAATGAACTCAAGCCTGGGATGTCTGGGACGGAGTGGGAAACCCTGTCTCATGCTGCTGTCAGACAGGGTAAAACCAGCCAGTAGAAAGAAATGAACTCAAGCCTGGGATGTCTGGGACGGAGTGGGAAACCCTGTCTCATGCTGCTGTCAGACAGGGTAAAACCAGCCAGTAGAAAGAAATGAACTCAAGCCTGGGATGTCTGGGACGGAGTGGGAAACCCTGTCTCATGCTGCTGTCAGACAGGGTAAAACCAGCCAGTAGAAAGGGTAAAAACAACATTGGGCTTCCCCAGAGTTGGTCAATTTATAGGATATTGTGACACCGACTTGAGGAAATCAAAAGTGAAACAATTGTTGTAAAAAGGGAAACATACTCTTATTTATTAATTATATACAGTAATGGAAAAATAAAATAACAGTATATAATTGGAAAATATAACATTATAGTTACACAATAGAACAGTAACATACACAAGTCCTACTAAAACTTTAATATTATGTGAGAAAAGTTTGGGATTTCTTCATACAGATAATTATGAATGAATCGTGAATAATGTTGAGTGAGAAAGTTACAGATATATAAATATGATACTCAGAAATATCAGAAATGTCATACAGAAAATCCTATGCTCCCCTGTTATTGGTAATGGTGAGAGGTTACCATGTCTTGGGGACATGATCTTTGTGCATCTAACTTTCTTACTCATCATTAATCATGATTGATTCAGGATTATCTGTAATCATGGTAGCCACTTTAATATAGAAGAAAACACATTCTATTCTGATTTATAATAAAAGTGACTGCAGAATGACACAATACAATATTTATCATTAAATTCTACTGGGCACAAAATAATCTGAAACAAAACCAAAACAAACTGCAAATGCATCCAACAAGTTTGTAGAGTCACATGCTTGATGTAGTCATTGCGTGCTAGAATTATGGGACCAAATACTAAACTTTTGACTAAATTTAATACACTAAAGTGAATTTGTCCAAATACTTATGACACCTTCTAATAGGGGGACTAGATACATAAAGTGCATTCATTTCTAAACAGTAAAACAGATACGTATGAAAACACCCTCAAATAAAGGTGACATGCTGTACCATCGCCTAATATAAAACATTTGATCTCAAATCCAAAATGCTGGAGTATAGAGCCAAATAAAAGTTTGTAGGTTTGAATAATTATTGTATGAATCTTTCCAACAGATTCTACAGAGCCGGACGACATCGATAGGTAAAACAAAACGTGAAGATCAGACAACCGACTGACTTTATACAAATATACATTTAGTCTGAGCGTTTTCCATTAAAGTGCAATTCAAAGAAAGCAGTCCTCATAAGGGGCTTTCTACAATGCATGTCTTTCTCTCATGACACAGGTTATGGTCATCCACCAATCCCCAGACCCATGACCCATACATCAACTTCCCCTCAAGGCAGGAAGACATACAATATTAGTCATTAGGATCCTCTTCCTACCCATGAGCTCTGGGTGGACTGTACCTGTCCCATGGGTGTCATTGGGTTCAACGTCCCCTTCTCCTCTGCTTGGTCAGGTGAGTCTTCAACCACACCTGAATCCCACAGTGAGAGTTCCGGATCGTTCTGCACCCCCTCAACACACCTCATCATATCCAGCACGTGTCGCCGGAAGTTTCTACACAGGCCGAGATGGAGGACTGGGTTGAGGCAAGCGTGCAGGCAGGCTAGAGCGAACGTAACCACCAGACTGTTCTCCAGAGCTGTCCTCCCATTCTCACAGGACCCAGAAACAGGCTCCCCGGGTCTCCCCTGAAAGGTGCCCACCATTAGGGTGATGTTGTAGGGCGTCCAGCAGAGGAAAAAGACCAGCACCAACACCAGGATGACCTGGACAGCCCTCTGCTTCTGGAGGCCAACGGAGCCGCGCTGCAGCCGCAGCAGGATGCAGGAGTAGCAGAAGAGCAGCATGACAGATGGGAGGAGGAAGCCCACTGTGTGGGAGGCCAGATGCCAGTCAAACCCAGACTGGGAGAGAGACGGGTAGTTGTGGACACACTCCTGTTTGTCTCGTCTGGTGTCCCTCACAGACTCCAGGAAGTGCCAGTCGGGGATGGTGAGGAGGATGGAGAGAAGCCACACGGACAGGCAGCTGGCCTGCACCATCCAGGGCTTCCTGCGAGAGTACATCTGGACTGTGTGGACCACGGACAGGTAGCGGTCCAGACTGATGCAGGCCAGCAGGAAGATGCTACAGTAAAAGTTGATCTGAGGAGAGAGAGAGAGAGAGAGAGAGAGATAGAGAGATAGAGAACAGAGAGATATAAACTTGAGAAAGCTCTTGGCTGGAATGAACATTAAGATGAAACAGCTGTGTTCCTCCTCTGTACTTCCTCTTTTCCCAGAAATGTTGACAGTTTATTATTGGACTCAGAGGAAGAGCCCATTAAGAGTACATTAACCCTGATCTGGATTGAATGATGTATTGAAAGTGCATCCGATGACTTAGCAGAATAATAGGATGTAAAAACCCTTCCTCCCCTTCCTATCCTACACTACCCAGCCCTCGGATTTCACAGCACTAGAACCCTCCATCATATACCACACTACTCCACACTAGTCCAAATCCTTTACCCCCTCTCCCCATCCCCAACCCCCAGTTCATGTGTTCATACAGGTATATACACTTGCTTGACCAGTCACCCCCCACAAGTCCTTACTGTGAATATGGCTCCAGTGATCTTGCAGAGGGGGGTCCCGAAGCTCCATTCCCCAGTGGCCTGAACAGCCCAGAGGGGCAGCGTGACCAGCAGCAGAGTGTCGGCCAAGCCCAGGTGCAGGATGAAGGTGTCCGTCACGCTCCAGCTCCGCCTCTTCTGGACCAGAATCACCAGGACCAGCACGTTACCCACTAGCCCCAGGACCAGTGTCAGAGAGTAGAGCATCGGGAGGAACACCGTGCCAAAATGCACCCCAACGCCATCTTCAGGGGAGCATTCCTCTTTATAAACATAGTCCTCATCGTAGTTATAGGTGCTATTCTCTAGAAATATCCCTCCCAGGTCCAAATCCATGTCTGTCTGTAGAGAAGTGGAGAATCAGTTGATCATTTGGGTAATACAGATCAATCTATTGGGTTTAAGCTAAAAACAATGCGAGCAGAATGTGTGTTGGTGAGGACAACAATTTCCTCTTTCACCAAGTTATACCTAGAGAGATCTGTCTTTAGTCTCCGGTCCTCTGCTCTAACACTGACACGTTTTGTGAGAAAGAGAGGTATCCCCTGAAGTGTCTCATCTGACAATGGCCAGATCATATTATATTCACGCTGCTCACATGATTCCGATGTCACCAGATGAGGCAACACCACACACAGCATAGTAAGAGCGGAAAGTACAGTTCCCCTTACGGGGGCTGTCCACTGCACTGCAGATCATCTGACTGGTGCCATCGACACACTATGGGAGTTTGTCTCGTTGTGCTCGAACCACACTCTCTAACCTCTCTGTAGGTATTCTATACTTATCAGTTTTTCTGTTAAACCAGAAAGACTGGTGGGAGATGGCAAGAGAGAGGGGGAGACAGAGAGAAAGCAAAACAGAGAGAACATGGGAAATATGGACGTATGGGTGCACGAACACATGCACACAAACACACACAAAGCATGAAAGACATAAGCGGAGTAAAGAGAACTTGTGTAGGACAAAGACCACAGACGAAGAGAAAACACATAGACAGTAGAGGGGGTTTGAAATGAGAAATGTACTTACCACATTCGCCGTGTTCTATAGTTAAATAAAGGTTCAATTTAAAATTAAAATAGCCGATCATTCAGTAGTCCCAGTAGCATTGCAGAGACTGGAGACAAACACAGCTCTGTTCGCTTACACTATAAGTAGAGAACAGACAGTTTGTTTGAATGGCTGCATTCCCTGAGCAGGAAAGAGAGAGAACAAATTGAACTAACAGTTCACACAAAACAAAAGTGAAGGAGGTTAAGGGGATGATGCAGGACTTTTAGAGAGTTAACGCCTACTACAGCTTCCGATTGTCGGTCAATAACATGTACTTGGCGGGGTTTACGTTCACAAAAGCAGTGCTGTGCGCAATGTGAACACGGTCGCGAGCGGGTGAGAGTGGATTTGTCAGAATGTATTGTGTCGATGTTGCAGCCTGGTCTCATAGACAAGACGTAACATAGTAAATGTAATTCCGGAACCGTGACACAAAAATATGTATGACATGTTACGTTTGGTATGGTTAGATAAGACAGATGGCTACTTAAGGAAATAACTAAAGTATGGTGGTTGGTTGGGATCGGCGTATAACGTGAACGTCTAGCATCCCAAAGGTTGTGAATTCAAATCTAATCATGGACAAATTTAGCCTTTTAGCTAACTACTTTTGAGCTACTTTGCAACTACCAAGCATGTTAGCTAACCTTAACCCTAGCCTTACCCCTTTTAGGTAACCCTTCCCCTAACCCTAACCTTAACCCTTTAATCTAACTCCTAACCTTAACCCATAGCGTAGCTATCGTTAGCCAACAAGCTAATGTTAGCCACATAGCCAAAAATTGTAACATATTATACTTTTGAAAATCTGTAACATATTGTACGTTTTGCAAATCAAAGCATATAATAGGATTTGCAATTGGTAACATTTCATAAGAAATGAGTGATGGACATCCACAAATTAGCCCAGCGTTGTCCGGGTGTGGCCGAGGTAGGCCGTCATTGTAAATAAGAATTTGTTCTTAACTGACTTGCCTAGTTAAATAAAGATGAAATAAAAATAAAATAAATACAAATCATACTAAATGGAGTTCTTCGGTACATACAGAATAATACGAAATGCTCTGAGACCAGGTTGGCAGATATACTGCTGGTATCAGCAGCTGTGGTTGCTTTGCGGGAAACTTTTATCCACTTCTGTATTGGTAGGCGGCACTGCTATTCATATGAGCAGGGGCGGAAATCCCGGGGGGGACGGGGGTGACACGACCCCCCCATCCTGGGAAAAATATGATTTGTCCCCCCCAATATATCACTGAAACATAACTATGTAATTTAAATAATATTAATAATACGCAATGAAAGCCATTGTGCTGATTATAGACACTTAATAGCTCGTTTTTAAGTTTCAAAAGATTGCGACCCCCCCACCCTTTGCCTCACAATGGTTTGATCCACTGCCAGTTCCTTAGCTTGCGAGGTAACGTAGAGGTCGTATCTACTGTCTGAAAGGCACTCAATGCACGTAACTGACTCAATGCACGTAACTGACGTGAGGTTAATCCAGTCAATCGCGCACACACACACTAGCTGAATATGTAGAGCTAGCGCGCAAATATGAACTATTAAGCTAGCTAGTACCTATTCCATTTATGTGGCGTCGTCAAAGATGGAATCTTTGCTATCGTCAATTTATTCCAAGATCAGCATGCATGTAAGTTAGTGCTTCAAAGTCCCTGTGATAAGGTTAGCGATAAACTGAACAGAACTACACTCTCTTCTACCATTGTTTTAAATATATTTAATGGTCTCGTTGCAAAAGCTAAATTGTCGCAAGGGAACATTTATTTATATATTTTATTTCACTTTTATTTAACCCGGGTAGCAAAGATTATAGCAAACACCACTGAATTGGTGCTCGCTAGCTTTGCAAATTCAGCTATTGTTAGAAGCCAGCCAATATGAAACAAACGATTAAAATTACAAAAGGTTGCAGCATATGTTGTGTAAATGGTGAACTCATACAGCTGTCAACTCTTGTCACTGCAATCCGTTTCACATTTGCTAGCTACCTTTTAGATCGAAGCCCATATAGAATGATAGAAGATAAGATGATAGAAGCCCATCTCCTACTGTAAATAACCTACATACTGTGTGTGTAGCCAACCAGGTAGAAAAATGGCAGAAAAAAGACGGACATCAGAGTATTTTTCAGTACACCAAAACGCAAAGTAAGAACCCTAGTAGCCTAATATCTCAAAGACTAGTTGATAAAATGTTCATAAGAAAGAAATGAAATTCTAATGGAAATGTTTCACAATGATGTCATTAGGCAGAGCAGGCAACAGATGGCACACAGACAGCAGAGTTGGGGACAGATATGCAGGGACAGACTGGCAGAGACAGGGAGTCTCAGGTAAGTTTGTTGAGTCTTTGTTTGGCAACATTATGAAAGGTTCTCAATTTTTTTTACTTGTAAAATAGGAACATAATTGGAAAATGCCATGGATACCCCCACTCTCAACTTAAACTGGTGACTGAACTAAGATTTGTTAAAGGCAATGGTATTGCTGTTGTGATTAGTTGTGTAGTTTTGGGTACCGGTAGTTAGGAGTACGGCAAACACCTTATTTCTTTGGTTCCTCAATATACATTTACCATATTAAATGTAGGCTATGTGTTACAGCACTACTTTTGGTGTCCCCCTCAGGAATTGCTCTTGAGAAAATGTCCCCTCCAAAGTTGATATCAGATTTTCGCCCCTGCATATGAGCTCCAAGGTCCAAACATGAAGTGCTGGAGACAGTTCTAGTTTGCATGCTTAACCTAGGCTTCAACCGTGGTAGTTGTGCTACATCGGGGCCTGACAGAATAGTGCTTCAGTTATATTACATTCGTGGAGCAAGTCCATCTCAGTAGTTTAGACTAAAAACGCCTGCCCTAATTTAATCTCCTCTCCTCCTTCACTGATCTGAAGACACTACTAAAAGCAACAGGGTTATGCATGCACACATTTCATATCCTATTGCCCAACCTGGTCTCAGAGCATTTCGTATTATTCTATATGTAATTCTGAGAGATGCAATTTAGTTTGATATGTTTCATTTAGTATGGTCAGTTATAGCCTACAGTATATACCGATACTTTTTTCCAGTGTTGTTCACCTTTCTCTCAATCTGACTGGACTGCGTCATCACTGAAAACCCTACTGTGGTTGGCGCATGCCGCTTGTGGAATGTGGGACAAGTAGTTTTTAAATAATTAGCAGTGGGGGAAAAATAGATTACGGTAGGTTGTAATCTTTACTCGCACGCTGTGCTCGTAAATCATTTTATTTTTAGGGGCAAATACGAGTGAAATACTCGCACTGTAGAGCCCTGCTACTGTTCAAAAGTTTGGGGTCACTTAGAAATGTCTTTGTTTTTGAAAGAAAAGCAAATAATTTGTTTATTAAAATAACATCAAATTGATCAGAAAAACAGTGTATACATTGTTAATGTTGTAAATGACTATTGTAGCTGGAAACGGCTGATTTTTAATGGAATATATACAATGGGCTTACAGAGGCCCATTATCAGCAACCATCACTCCTATGTCCCAGCGGCACGTTGTGTTAGCTAATCCAAGTTTATCATTTTAAAAGGCTAATTGATCATTAGAAAACCCTTTTGCAATTATATTAGCACAGATGAAAACTGTTGTTCTGATTAAAGAAGCAATAAAACTGTCCTTCTTTAGACTGGTTTAGTATCTTGAGCGTAAGCATTTGTGGGTTCGATTACAGGCTCAAAATGGCCAGAAACTAAGAACTTTATTCTGAAACTCGTCAGTCTATTCTTGTCCTGAGAAATGATGCTGGCCTTCTAAGCAGAGTTGCAAAGAAAAAGTCATATCTCAGACTGGGCAATAAAAATAAAAGATTAAGATGGGCATAAGAACACACGCTGGACAGAGGAAGATTGGAATAAAGTGTTAAGGACAGACAAATCTAAGTTTGTGGTGCTTGGATCACAAAGAAGAACATTTGTGAGGTGCAGAAAAAATGTAAAGATGCTGGAGGAGTGCTTGATGCCACCTGTCAAGCATGGTGGAGGCAATGTGATGGTCCTGGGGTGCTTTCATGGTGGTACAGTGGGAGATTTGTACAGGGTAAAAGGGATCTTGAAGAAGGAAGGCTATCGTTCCATGTTGCAACGCCATGCCATATCCTGTGGACGGCGCTTAATTGGAGCCATTTTCCTCCGACAACAGGACAATGACCGGAAGCACAGCTCCAAACTATGCAATAACTATTTAGGGAAGAAGCAGTCAGTTGATATTCTGTCTATAATGGAGCGGCCAGCACAGTCACCGGATCTCAACCCGATTGAGCTGTTGTGGGAGCAGCTTGACCGTATGGTAGGTAAGAAGTGCCCATCAAGCCAATCCAATTTGTAGGAGTTGCTTCAGGAAGTATGGGGTGAAATCTCTTCAGATTACCTCAACAATTCACAACTAGAATGATAAAGGTCTGCTAGGCTGTAATTGCCGCAAATCGAGGATTCTTTGACGAAAGCAAAGTTTCAAGGACACAATTCTTATCTCAACTAAAAATCTATATTTATAACCTTGTCAATGTCTTGACTATATTTCCTATTCATTTTGCAAATAATTTAATGTATGTTTTCATGGAAAACAAGGACATTTCTAAGTCACCCCAAACTTTTGAACGGTAGTGTACATATATATATTTTTTGCTATAAATGTGGGGCTCAAAACAGGTGAGGTTCTGCCCCAGCTGCCCTGAATGACGGGTCACCACTGAATATGGTATTTATTCATTTGTGGACGTCCATCTACCATTTTGTATGATATGTTACGAATTACAATTCCTATTATATGTTACGAATATGCAAAATGTAAAATAAGTTATGAATTCGCAAAAGATATTATATGTTACAAATTTGCAAAAATATATTATTATATATATTATGAATTTGCAAAATGTATGATATGTTACAAATTCTGGCTAGGTGGCTAACATAAGCTAGCTTGCAAATGTTAGCCAGGCTAGGGGTTAGTGTTAAGTTTAAGAGTTTTTTTATTTATAATTTAACCAGGCAAGTCAGTTAAGAACAAATTCTTATTTACAATGACGGCCTAGGAACAGGGGGAACAGTCTGCCTTGTTAAGGGGCCGAACGACAGACCTTGTCAGTTTGGGGATTTGATCTAGCAACCTTCCGGTTACTAGCCCAACACTCTAACCACTAGGCTACCTGCCACCCCTAGGTTAGGTTAAAGGGTTAAGGTTAGGGTTAGGGTTAGGGTAATGGTTAGCTAGCATGCTAAGTAGTTTCAAAGGTGCTAAAAAGTAGTAAGTAGTTGAAAAGTTGCTAATTTGCTAAAATGCTAAAGTTTTCTGTGATGAGATTCGAACTCACAACTTTTGATTTTCTAGACGTTTGTGTTTTCAAGTTGCTACTTAGCTAAAATGCTAAAGTTGGCCGTGATAAGATATGAACTCGCAACCTTTGGTTGCTAGACATTTGCATTATACATAGTTGCAAAGTAGCTTAAAAGTAGTATGTAGTTGAAAAATTGCTAATTAACTAAAATACTAAGTTGTCTGTGATGAGTTTCAAACTCGCCCACCCATCCACCCCGACCAACCACCCTTAAGTAACAATCTGTCTTATGTACCCATCAGTTGCGGTCGGTGCCATTTAAGATGAGGGAGGACAATTTTTACTTTTCATGAGAATAGCTTATTTCTATTACAGTACATTGGATGACTGTCATTCATATTCCATTTATCCAGTTCAATGTGACAAGTTTAGGCTACTACATGATTCTGACATTTTCCATATACACATCATGAGGTTGCTACAACCTAGCCTATGAATGAAAGTTTACAATGTAGGTGCACACAGGTTGAGATAATTTTTTTAGGTGACACATGGACAGACAGTGACACATGGACAGACAGTGACACATTCAATATCGCATTGCGCACTCTTCTTGCCTGCATTTAGCTGATCTAGGGTGTAATCATTAGTCCAACAGTTGCATATAACAGTTTATATTAGACAAATTCAGGTATGTTTATCCCAGTTTTGTTCCTTTTGCTTCCTTTTAAGAAACTTATTTTCCACCGAATCGGCGGAATGAATACACCCCCATATGATTCACTTTTATAGCAGCCATTTTGTTTTCCTTTTCGCAACCCTCCTCTCACCGTTTCCCTTCCCTTGTAGACTTCACTGCACTACACATCAGCTGTATGTGACCAGGCAAAAACACCTTTACAAGCAAAACCATATCACAACCCCTACATACAGCCTACATCGTTGTCACCATATTGGCTAAAATAACGTCATAGTCAGCATAGCTAATACTAGAACTAACATGTTATTTAACCTGCTACAATCATTGTAGCAGTTACCTCAGCGAGCCCTGGTGGCAATAAATTAGTAAAACCAAAAGCTTACCTTGACTTGGAAGTGTTCCAGTGTTGTGTTGGATAGTCATCGCCAGCTAGCTAACATAGCATCCCTCTATTTGAGCAGGGTGTTTGAGTAGGCTAAACTAGCTCGCTGCATTTGCTAGCTAAGTAAGTGAAACAGAAAGTGAAAAAGACATCTGGAAATCTCTATCTTTCTCTTGCTTCTCCTACATTTTGGAAGAAATTAATTTGTTCAAAACTGTGAAACTATTGTCTTACTCTCTCTTTGAGTCAACTACTAACCACATTATATGCACTGCAGTGTTAACTAGCTGTAGCTTATGCCTTCTGTACTAGATTCATTATGTGATCTATTGATTGGGTGGACAACATGTCAGTTCATGCAACAAGAGCCCTGATAGATTGGAGGATGTCCTCCGGAAGTTTACTGTGTAAGTCTATGGAAGAGGGTAAGAACAATGAGCCTCCTAGATTTTGTATTGAAGTCAATGTACCCAGAGGAGGATGGAAGATAGCTGTCCTCCGGCTGCACGATGGTGCTACCCTACAGAGTGCTGTTGAGGCTACTGTAGACCTTCATTGCAAAACAGTGTGTTTTAATCAATTATTTGGTGACATGGGAATATTATTAATATAGTATTATCTAAAAAGGATAACTTTTGAAATGTTTTATTTGTATGAAATTCACTGAGGAGGATGGTCCTCCCCTTCCTCCTCTGAGGGGCCTCCACTGGTACCCATACCAAACATAACATATCATACTAAATGGAGTGTCTCGGATTTACATACAGAATAATACGAAATGCTCTGAGACCAGGTTAAATGACCTGGGAATTTGTTTTCACCTGCCATGTTGTTTCGAAGTAGAGATAACGTATGCTACAGATTAAGAGGATAAGGAAAGAAATATAACATACATTGTTTTATACGTTGTCCACCAGATGGCGAGATTGGCCTTTTTTGGTAAGTACTACTTGAACGTTTCCTGATACTACTTGCTACATTAATGCAGGTAAATTAACCTTGAAATGTTGTATAGCCAAAAAATATCTAGAGATGTAACAAGATATTTGCATATCATTTATTTATTGATATATGAAAAGTACATTTCCCCCAATGTTTTATTTTACTTCCTCAAATGTCTACAATATAGAAATTACATGTATACAACATTACAAATACATGTATACAATCCTATGTACATATCTGTTGTGCTGACTGATTTATAACAATCTCATCTAAATAAGTAAATTAGCAAATGCTGAATAACAGTCTGGTACCAAAGGACACGTGGACAGTTTGCCATAGGTAAAGCTGCATGTCTGTCATGACTTAACACCTTTGTTTCCCCTCTTCAGCAAGTGACAAAATGAAGCAATCAACCAAAGAAAAAATTATTGCTGCGAGGATTTGAAATGTATAAGTATTTGCTGCCTTCAAAACTACAAGGCAATATATGAGTAACACATATAGTGATGACTTGGCCCTTTTGAGGGAGTGGGTTTCAAACATTTAAAAAAAAATCTATTTCGCAAGAGATTATCCAGTTCCTTGAAATTATAGTCATCAATTTATCATAAAGCCAAACACTAGAGGATATTGGAGTTAACATGGTCACACTAGAGGCAGATGGGGTTTTAACATGGAAGGCTATGCGATTGGATGGACTGTAGAATCTCATGAACAAAAATGACCCCAAAATTGTATTTACAAGAAGAGAGCGAAAGTAGGCTACTATATGAAAAATGCCCCGTCCTGAGAAGGTGTGGTCTTTAAAAGCACCGTCATTTTGAGCTACTAGGAGCAAGGCCACTATCAGGAAGCACCAGAGGAATGAATCACAACAAAATAACATACTTTTTTTTCTCACTTTGACACAATGTGCACATCTGTATTTCTTCCCCATTTTGTCATTTTCACAATCATTCCAATTTCTGTTCCCTCTTTTCATGACTCCCTGTCCCCCTTTTGTCTTGTATTCTCTCTTCCTCTCTCTTTTTCTGTCAGTCTCCACATCCCCCGATCCCTCTCTCTCTTTCTCCCTCTCTCCAGACTCTCACCAGGGCCACGATGCACAGACCTTTCACAGTCGTCACTAGTTACCAGAGACACAAAGTCATAATTATGGCTGAACCCCGCCTATTTCTACAATTCCTCTTCTTCAAATCTGATTTTAAACCTAACCTTACCCCTAAGCACACTTTTAACCTTATACCTAACCCTAACCTTAATTTAAGACCAAAAAGTTAATTTTTGTTTTAATTAATTTTTACATTAGAGCCAATTTTGACTTTTTGGCTGTGGTAACTAGTGACAACCACCTTTAAAAAAGTATATCTCTAAATTCATAACATACTACCTGCCTTTGTAGCGATAAAAAAAAACATAAACCTATTTATTTCTGCAACAACACACTCACTCATCAAAAATTGTAAGTATGCTACTTACAGTGCCTCCTAAACACATGATTGACATCGGTTAAAGAGGATAGGCTATCAGCTGATCATTGTGTTGATGATTGATGTAAACCTGATAGTTAACCAGCATTTTTTGAGATTGCTCTTCAATGCTCTTAAATAATAACTTCATTATATACTATAATATTCATACTCTTCTAACTCATGCTATGGTATATGGCTGGCTGGCTGGTGGCTTGTGTGGATATTTTAGTATATGGTGGTTAGCTAAAGTCCAGACTACCTGTGTTGCTGCTGCCCTGACACACATGTGCAACACCCGATTGATGAAGGGATTGAGTTGGGTCATAGAGCCTGAATGCAGCTGCTCCTCTCTATGTCTTCTGCCTCTCTGCTGCGCGTAGGCAATGTAGGCCAAACCAAATATTGATGATGATGTAGATCAAATGTTATGCTGCTGTGGCAGTACTGTTGATATTTAAACTAGGTAGCTTTCTACACAGACCCGACCGGTGACTGCATCTCAAGCCATGCATGTTTGGATACCAGGCACACGCAAGCGCTGTACAGGGCAGACCAATGGGATGGGGAGTGGGGGGTGGTGAACTTGACGACTTTACGATGACTTGTGGGTTCAGAACAACAACAAAAAGGTGCTCGGGTACAGGTAGACCCCTCTCTGTGCACGTGGCTGGCTCACGCCATGACAGAGAAATGGGAGGTGTTCTCGCTCTCTGCTGAGCTGAAGGACCCAGTGGTCCTCCGTGCTCTACTCTGTCCTCCCCATCCATTCATCCCTGTATAGAACCTTTGTCCCAGCAGCCCCTTACACATTCTAGTCAGCTCCCTCCTAAACTTCACCCCCACAAAGCCGTACAGCAGCGGGTTCAGGGCACAGTGTGACAGCCCCATGCTCTCAGACACCAGGATCCCGATGTCCACCGTGCGGCCAAACTGGCAGCCTCCACTAATCACGCCCAGCTTCTTCAGGCTTTCGGCCAATTGGAAGGAGTTGTAGGGTGCCCAGCAGAGCACAAACATGGACACCAGGGAGACGATGAGGTGAAGGGACTTCCTCTTCTGGCGGCGCGAGGCGTTGCAGAGGGAGCGGAAGATACGGATGTAGCAGTAGAGCATGACCAGCAGGGGCAGCCCAAAACCCAGCACCAAGTTGACTAGCGGCATCCCCACCTCCCACTGCAATGAGCTGTGGGGGAACACCGTCTGGCACACCAGCAGGCCCTGATGATCCCTCGAGCGCCCCACTTCCACCTTCACCACCTGTCTAAAGGCGATGTCCACCCCACTCAGGCCAAAGCACACTATCCAGATAAGTGCACAGGCAATCTGGGCATGGCAGGTGTTGCGTTTCCATCCGGTGCTGACGGCGTGGACGATGGCCAGGTAGCGGTCGAAGCTGATGCAGGCCAGGAACAGGATGCCGCTGTAGCGGTTCAGAGAGAACAGGGCTCCGGAAATCTTGCAGGCGGTCACGCCGAACACCCACAGGTGGGCCCACTGGACGGCGAACAGGGGCAGCGTGAGGGCCAGCAGGAGGTCGGACACGGCCAGGTGGAGCAGGAAGGTGTCGGTGAGGGAGAAGGAGCAGGCCCCGCCTGTCTGAGAGGTGCGGTAGCGCATCAGCACACACAGCACCAGGATGTTACCCAGCAGCGCCAGCACAAACACCAGGCTGTAGACCACAGGGGAGTAGCTCCGGGTGAAGTCCATGATGCCATCCTGGTTGCAGGGCACGCCACTGGATTGGCTACTGCCTGTTTCAGGTGAATAGTTGTAGCTGTCTTCATAAATCTGGAGACATAGGAGAGGAAAAGAGAGTTTGAGGATGGAAAATTAGCTAACTACAACAATGTTCTGGGTCCGTATGCATGAAGCATTCCCCCCTGCCCATAGAATCTTGTTCATTATGATCTAAAAGGTAAAACTGATCCTAGATCACCACTGCTACTCTGAGACGCTTTATGGATACAGGCCCTGGATTCTCCTCATAGGACAGAGTGCATTTGTATCTCTGACTAAACTCAAGATGATGCAGTGCTAAATTCCTATTACACATCTTAATTTGACCTATATAGTCAGAGCAAAATTGTCCTGAAGCCACAGGATATGAACATTTAGTCCATAATGGTGCTTGATCGGTGGTTAGAATATTAGCTGGACAAAAGTAGTCTACATGAAAAGTAACGTCAATATAACCCTGTGTTAGTGTAAGTTTTCAGTGAATTTATGTAAATTACAAAGCTTATCTGCGTTTCCTGTGGTGCAGGAAAATTCTCAGCAACAAAAGCATGATCAAATTAAGATCATACACTTACTTGTAGCTTCTATGATTTTGAACAATATTTTAAGTGGCTTCAGACTCTCTAACCATTGTTTTAAAAGAAAAGTTTTAATGTACAGTTATACATTGTCATATTTATTTTTATTCTGTTCCTTTCTTGACCAACCATGTTGTTGTAAAATATCATTTCTTATTTGACTTACTTGGCTAATAATTTTTTTTGGTGTGCTACTCCCAATTATTTCTTGCAGCGTCTATTGGTCTTGTAGTCATAAAGAATTACATTCATCAGTATATGGCATAACAAGATCGTTACTCACATAGTAATCTGTGGTTGCCTTGACGTGATCCATTGTTACGAACAAAACAGCAGAACACCTGAAACACCTTCACAGACTCAGAACACTCTTCTCGTAGACTCACCCGCGTTCCTCTCTTCTTTTGCCACTCTGAACCAAATAAAAAGGAGAAGTTAATAATTCAGGAACCGAATTATATTTTAGGCCAAGCAGACCTATTCAAAGACAGATGTTAGGAACCGATGACTGTCCAAAGGGGATTGTGACATATCAAAGGTAAAAAACTAAATGTATGTGGCTGACTCAACAGAGGCAGACAGTGCATAACTATAAAAACGTTTCTCTGTCTATCTCTGCTGTTATTTCTAGCTTATATTGGCGATATGTAGTACATTGCACATGTACAGTACACATAGTGCCTTCGGAAAGTATTCAGACCCCTTAACTTTTATTACATTTTGTTAAGTTACAGCCTTATTGTAAAATAGATTTTTCCTCAGCAATCTACACACAATACCCCATAATGATGACGTTTTTGCAAATTTATAAAAACTAAAAAACAGAAATACCTTATTTTCATAAGTATTCAGACTCTTTTCTATGAGACTCGAAATTGAGCTCAGGTGCATCCTGTTTCCATTGATCATGCTTGAGATGTTTCTACAACTGGATTGGAGTACACCTGTGGTAAATTCGATTGATTGATCTAGAAGAAAAAGAAACACACACCTATTAGGGCGAGGTGCTGGCTAGCTGAGTAGAAAACTTGAAAATAAGGGAGAGCCGCACACCCTAGGAGCTCAGATGCAAAAATGTAATGCCCAACGTTTCGACAGCCAAGCTGGTTTCATCAGGGTATGGTCACAAACACTGTGAGATGACTCGTTTATATAGTGTCAAAAAACACACAGGTGTTTGTAATCATGGCCAAGTGTGGCCTAATATCATTGGTTAACTCTGGAATATAAAAATGGCATACAAAGAACATACAAAAAAACAAATGGATAGCATACGATCATATATTCATTTTAGACTACGCAAGCTTACAAACAGAGGGAGAACCAAGTCAGGGATCCATCTTGACTACAGGACAGAAAGGGATACAATGCTCTCTGTGCAGGAGTCTGCCTGAGTCCTCTGAACAACCCCTGTTTCTAGCTAGGCTCATTCAGCTTCCTAAAGAAATCTAGCTGCATTAAGTCTCTCCCTCTCTCTCTCCCTCCCTCCCTCTCTCCCTCTCCCTCTCCCTCTCCCTCTCCCTCTCCCTCTCCCTCCCTCTCCCTCCCTCTCCTCAGACAGAACCAATGTCTCTATATCTATACTAAATGGACAAAGTCATCGATCACGTCACATCATTCATTCCTATATGAAGACCAGTAACGGGAATTACACTGAGACTCAAGATTTTTCACCTTAAAAAAAAACTGTATTCCAAGCAATGGATATTGTTTTATATACATTTCAACGTGAAAAGTCATTGAATTGCACGCATTTGAAGTCAAGGAAGTGATATTGCAGGCTAGCTCAGTGCTGCCCCCCATCTCACTGAATAACTCTAGTTAAAGGCCGACCAGGGTACTGCAGGCTAGCTCAGTGCTGCCCCCCATCTCACTGAATAACTCTAGTTAAAGGACGACCAGGGTACTGCAGGCTAGCTCAGTGCTGCCCCCCCTCTCACTGAATAACTCTAGTTAAAGGCCGACCAGGGTACTGCAGGCTAGCTCAGTGCTGCCCCCCCTCTCACTGAATAACTCTAGTTAAAGGCCGACCGGGGTACTGCAGGCCTGTAATTGTTTGTAAGCTTGTGTAGTCTAAAATGAATCTATGATCGTATGCTATCCATTTGTTTTTTTGTATGTTCTTTGTATGCCATTTTTATATTCCAGAGTTAACCAATGATATTAGGCCACACTTGGCCATGATTACAGACACCTGTGTGTTTTTTGACACTATATAAACGAGTCATCTCACAGAGTTTGTGATCATACCCTGATGAAGACAGCTTGGCTGTCGAAACGTTGGACATTACATTTTTGCATCTGAGCTCCTAGGGTGTGCGGCTCTCCCTTATTTTCAAATTCGATTGATTGGACATGATTTGGAAAGGCACACACCTGTCTATATAAGGTCCCACAGTTGACAGTGTATGTCAGAGCAAAATCCAAGCCATGAGGTCGAAGGAATTGTCCACAGAGCTCCGAGACAGGATTGTGTCGAGGCACAGATCTGGGGAAGGGTACCAAAAAATGTCTGCAGCATTGAAGGTCCCCAAGAACACAGTGGCCTCCATCATTCTTAAATGGAAGAAGTTTGGAACCACCAAGACTCTTCCTAGAGCTGGCCGCCCGGCCAAACTGAGCAATCGGGGGAGAAGGGCCTTGGTCACGGAGGTAACCAAGAACCCAATGGTCACTCTGACAGAGCTCTAGAGTTTCTCTGTGGAGGTGGGAGAACCTTCCATCTAAAGGAATCAGACCAAGAGAAAGAAGATTATCTGGTCTGATGAAACCAAGATTGAACTCTTTGGCCTGAATGTCATGCGTCACGTCTGGATGAAACCTGTCACCATCGCTACGGTGAAGCATATCCTTGATGAAAACCTGGTCCAGAGCTCTTAGGACCTTAGACTGGGGTGAAGCTTCACCTTCCAACAGGACAACGACCCTTAGCAAATAGCCAAGACAATGCAGGAGTGGCTTCAGAACAAGTCTCTGAATGTCCTTGAGTGGCCCAGCCAGAGCCCAGACATGAACCCGATCGAACATCTCTGGAGAGACCTGAAAATAGCTGTGCAGTGATGCTCCCCATCCAACCTGATAGAGCTTGGAAGGAGAGAAGAATGGGAGAAACTCCCCAAATACAGGTGTGCCAAGTTTGTAGCGTCATACCCAAGAAGACTCAAGGCTGTAATCGCTGCCAAATGTGCTTCAACAAAGTACTGAGTAAAGGGTCTGAATCCTTATGTTAAGGTGATATTTCTGTTTAAAATACATTTGCAAACATTTCTAAAAACCTGTTTTTGCTTTGTCATTATGGGGTACTGTGTGTAGATTGATGAGGGGGAAAAACTGTTTAATCCATTTTAGAATAAGGCTGTAACGTAACAAAATGTAGAAAAAGTCAAGGGGTCTGAATACTCTCCGAATGCACTGTATGTTTTATGTGCAGTGCAGTAGCCTACATTCTAAGAAAAAACACACACAAACATTGAGAAAATTCCCGAAAGAAAGTGTATTCAAATGTCTATGAGCGGACTAGATGCAGAGACAGATATGCAAATCCCTGACTGCTTGCCAGTCTAATTGAGTACAGAGAGACTGAATGTCTGATACACATTCCCATAACATTGGGAAATGTTTTGAACTTTCCCCATCTGGGGAAGTGAAATCTGTGTTTTGCAGGAGTTGTGTTTTTACTGTCTGTACTGTGGTATTATTCAGTTTCGACCCTATCTACTGTGGCTAAAACCAGAGAAACATTTGCATTGTTTGTGGATATGTGTCAAGGGTGTGTACGCGAGGCAAAGTCAGGTGCAGGAGAGCAGAGTGTAGTGAACAGGCACACTTTAATTCTGTTCCAAAAATGACAGCACATAAAAACAATAACGTGCCAAAAACACGGAACATAGAAAAAGTAAAGCGCCTGACAATAATCCACATAACAAACAAACAATTACACACAAAGACAATGGAGGGGAACAGAGGACTAAATACATGCAGTAATTATGAAATGAAAACCAGGTGTGTAACGGAACAAAACAAAACCAATGGAATATGAGAAATGGAGTGGCGATGGCTAGAAAGCCGGTGACGTCGATCGCCGAACGTCGCCCGAACAAGGAGAGGAGCCGACTTCGGTGGAAGTCATGACAGTGCCCCCCCTTGGCGCGCCGACACCGGCCTCGGGGACGACCCAGAGGGCGAGGCGCAGGGCGATCCGGCCGGCGATGGTGAAACTCCCGCAGCAGTTCGGGGTCCAAAACATCCGCAACCGGAACCCAACACCTCTCCTCCGGACCGTACCCCTCCCACTCCACGAGGTAGTGAAGGACCCCTGCCCGACACCTCGAATCCAGGATGGAACGAATGGAGTACGCCGGGGCCCCCTCGATATCCAGAGGGGGAGGAGGGACCTCCCGCACCTCAGATTCCTGGAGCGGACCAGCCACCACCGGCCTGAGGAGAGACACATGGAACGAGGGGTTAATGCGGTAATCAGAGGGAAGCTGTAATCTGTATCATACCTCGTTCACCCTCCTCAGGACTTTGAATGGCCCCACAAACCGCGGATGCAGATTCCAGCAGGACAGGCGGAGGGGCAGGTTTCGGATCGAGAGCCAGACCCGGTCCCCCGGTGTGAACACCAGGGTTTCATTGCGGTGACGGTCCACGCTGTTTTTCTGGCGGAGCGCGGCTCCCTGGGGGTGAACATGGGCGGCCTCCCATGTCTCCTCCGTGCGCCTGAACCAGTCGTCAACCACAGGAGCCTTGGTCTGACCCTAATGCCATGGCGCCAGAACCGGGCTGGTACCCCAATACGCACTGAAAGGGGGAGAGGTTAGTGGAGGAGTGGCGAAGCGAGATCTGTGCCATCTCGGCCCAGGGCACGAACGCCGCCCACTTTCCCGGCCGGTCCTGGCAATAGGATCGCAGAAACCTGCCCACATCCTGGTTGACTCTCTCTACCTGCCCGTTACTCTCGGGGTGAAAACCTGAGGTATTGCTGATCAAGACCCCCAGATGTTCCATGAACGCCTTCTAGACTCTCAATATGAATTGGGGACCCCGATCAGACACTATATACTCAGGCACCCCGTAGTGCCGGAAGACGTGAGTAAACAGGGCTTCCCCAGTCTGTAGGGCCGTAGGAAGACCGGGCAGAGGGAGGAGACGACAGGACTTAGAGAAACGATCCACAACGACCAAGATAGTAGTGTTTCCCTGTGAAAGAGGTAGATCAGTTAAAAAATCCACAAACAGGTGTGAGCAAGGTCGTTGTGGAATGGGTAAGAGGTTACCTTTGGGCAGGTGTCTCGGAGCCTTACACTGGGCAGGAGGAAACATAAACCCTGACGTCCTTAGCCAAGGTGGGCCACCAGTACTTCCCAGTCAGACAGGGCACCGTCCGGCCGATCCCCAGATGACCAGAGGAGGGTGACGTGTGGGCCCAATAGATCAACTGGTCACGGACAGCAGACGGAACGTACATACGCCCAACAGGACACTGGAGGGGAGCAGGCTCTGTACGCAACGCCTGCTCAATGTCCGCGTCCAGCTCCCACACAACCGGCGCTACCAGGCAAGAGGCCGGGAGTATGGGAGTCTGGTCCTCTGTGTCATACAGCCGGGACAGAGCGTCTGCCTTCATATTCTGGGAACCTGGTCTGTAGGATAGGGTAAACACAAAACGGGTAAAGAACATGACCCACCTTGCCTGACGAGGATTCAGTCTCCTCGCTGCCCGGATGTGCTCCAGGTTGCGGTGGTCAGTCCAGATGAGAAAAGGGTGTTTAGCCCCCTCAAGCCAATGTCTCCACGCCTTCAACGCTTTAACCACAGCCAACAGCTCCCGGTCCCCCACATCATAGTTACGCTTCGCTGGGCTGAGCTTCTTCAAGAAGAAAGCACAGGGGCGGAGTTTTGGTGGCGTACCCGAGCACTGTGAGAGCACGGCTCCTATCCCAGCCTCGGATTCGTCCACCTCCACTATGAATGCCAAAGAGGGATCCATGGGCCAGCACGGGAGCCGAAGCAAACAGAGCTCTTAGCTAACCAAAAGCCCTGTCCGCCTCAGCCGACCACTGCAACCGTATGGGACACCCCTTCAGCAGTGAGGTAATGGGAGCAGCCACCTGGCCAAAACCCTGGATAAATCTCCGGTAGTACTTGGCAAATCCTAAAAATCGCTGCACCTCCTTTACCGTGGTGGGAGTCGGCCAATTACGCACGGCTGCAATGTGGTCACTCGCCATCTCCACCCCTGATGTGGAAATGCGACACCCTAGGAAGGAGATGACCTGCTGAAAGAACAGGCATTTCTCGGCCTTGACGTACAAGTCATGCTCCAACAGTCGTCCAAGTACCTTGCGTACCAAGGATACATGCTCGGCGCATGTAGCGGAGTATATCAGAATGTAATCGATATACACCACTACACCCTGCCCGTGCAGGTCCCTGAAAATCTTGTCTACAAAGGACTGGAAAACTGATGGAGCATTCATCAACCCGTACGGCATGACTAAGTACTCATAATGCCGTGGCGAGAAGAGGTAGCGGGTAACTGTACCTCACTGTGATTTGATTTAGACCTCTATAGTCAATGCACGGGCGTAGACCTCCATCCTTCTTCTTCACAAAAAAGAAAACCGAGGATGCGGGTGAAGTGGATGACCGAATGTACCCCGGACGCAGGGATTCAGAGACATATGTCTCCATAGCCACCGTCTCCACTTGCGACAAGGGATACACGTGACTCCTGGGAAGCACAGCGTCTACCAGGAGATTTATCGCACAATCCCCCCGTTGATGAGGTGGTAATTGAGTCACCTTCTTTTTACAGAAGGCGAGAGCCAAATCGGCATATTCTGGGGGGATGCGCACGGTGGAGACCTGGTCTGGACTTTCCACCGTGGTAACACCAACGGGAACCCCTATACACCTCCCTGAGCACTCTCGGACCACCCTGTGAGAGCCCTCTGTTGCCAGGAGATAGTGGGGTTATGCTGAGCTAACCAGGGAAAGCCTAGTACCACGGAAACGCAGGAGATGAGGAAGATGACTGATCCTCTCCTCGTGACCCCCCTGCGTCACCATGCCCAAGGAGATGGTGGCTTCCCTGATTAGCCCGGACCCTAATGGTCGACTATCCAAAGCATAAACCAGGAAAGGTCTAACTACAGGAATAATGGGGATCCCTAAACTAAGGGCTAACGCTCTGTCGATAAAATTCCCAGCTGCGCCTGAATCGATGAGCGCCTTATGCTGGGAATGCGGGGAAAAATCAGGTTAACAAACACCTGGGGGGATGCCAGAGTGCCCTGCCTGTTGCCTCTACTCCCAGAGGAACCGACACGGCACCGACCAGCAGTGTGCCCTCTGCGGCCACAGATGGTGCACGTGTGGCTCCTCCTCCAGTCTCCCTACGCGCAGCCCCTCCCAACTCCATGGGCACCGGAGCGGGGGTGCTGGAAAATGGTACCGACAGAGCCCTCTCTGGACGTCCGCGGGTGACCAGCAGGTTATCCAATCGGATGGACAAATCCACCAGTTGGTCGAAGGAGATGGTGGCATCCCTGCAGGCCAGCTCACGTCGGATGTCCTCGCGCAGGCTGCACCAATAGTGGTCGATGAGTGCCCTGTCGTTCCAGCCTGCTCCGGTGGCCAAGGTCCGGAATTCCAAGGCGAATTCCATGGCGCTCCTCGTCCCCTGTCTCAAATGAAAGAGCCGTTCCCCTGCCGCTCTACCTTCGGGTGGATGGTCAAAGATGGCCCGGAAGCGACGGGTGAACTCCCCGAAGTGGTCCAACGCCGCGTCTTCTTCTCCCCACACGGTGTTTGCCCACTCTAGAGCTCTCCCCGAGAGGCATGAGACGAGGGCAGACACTCTCTCCCTTTCCAAGGGAGATGGGTGCACAGTGGCCAGGTAGAGGTCCAGTTGTAGCAGGCACTGTGCTGTCGTCCCATCATACTCCCTGGGAAGGGAGAGACGCATCCCACTGGGACTGGTTCCGGACGGGACGGGACGGGTAGAGGTAACCTCGGTTGTGCTGGTCGAAGCACTGGGGAGACTTCCTGTCTTTTCCAGTGGTCCATAGTCTGGACAACGCGATCCATCATGGCACCAAGATGATGTAACATAGCAGAATGTTCCTGGACGTGCTCCTCGACTCCTCTAACTGGGGTTCCTGCTCTTGCTGACTCCATGGTTCGGTGAGAACAAGGAGAGGAGCCGACTTTGGTGGAAGTCGTGACAATATGAATCTGTTGGATGGATACATTCAGACGTGCTTTGATTTCTTTAAGCATTTCTCTGAGCTCACTTTGATATCCAGTTATTTCTAAACCTTGCGGCCATGCGATACAGTATTCGATACAGTTTCCAAAAGCATGAAAATCATTCTAAAGATATTCCCCACTGTGGAACCATGGCATAAATAGGATAATGAAAAAGACAGTGTCTAGCATAGAACAATCTGTCAAAGTCTTTACACATAACTAAATGCAAAGATGTATTATATCATTACTGATGTAAAAGCCTTTCACCTGCTCTCTCTCGGAGTGTTGATGTGTTGGGGACCTGGACCCCTGAGGAGATTGAGCAGGTTTGATATCGCTTGCAGTTAGGTGAGGAAGAAAATGTACCTCTGTTTCAGGTCACAGAGTTACCTCTGATGTGCTTTCACACTGTGTCACCCATGCAACGCCCCTTGGAACTGGAAAAGATCAGCTATTTACTGGTTTCCTCACTATTTCCCTTAAACATAGATACTGCATGTATATCTGTTATCTAGAATCTGGCCTTATTCAGATGGTGTGATCGTAAATAGTCATAGAGCAACTATTATCCAGTGGCAAGGAAATGTTCATTTTTCTGTCCACAACCACACCATGTAGTGAGCTTCAGTGTGAAGAAAATGTCACACCTTATTTATTTATTTTTACCACTGCTGGGGTATCAAAGTAGCATGTCACCATGTGCAACAATGACCTCTAACTGAGGGTAACGATCTCAATCCACATAGATACTTTTTGTGCGGATGGATGTCGTAGGTGTTCAGATAAATTACGTTCGGTGGTGGAGCTGTCAGGTTTTCTTTATTCACTTGGGTAAAGAATAAAGACGCTACAACGTTTTTACTCTTGATTGTAAGGTCAATACTACACAGGGGGTGGGGTATGTAGAGGCACTAAACAGGAGCACAAATGGAAGAAGCAATCATCTGAAAATACCTGCAACACCTTTGCTCTTAATCTTAGTAGAAACTCATTACATAGCATACACAAAATTAGACCTTCTTATTTTTAAAGCAGTGCAGAGACAAGGCTGAATTTGAGAGGAACATTATAGCATGTTGAGGTTGTTACTGTTTGGAGTGGTGGCTTATACTATTATTGTGCAACTTCCTAGCTGCTGTTTCCTTCCTCTACACCTGTGACTCACAGGGCTGTATGAGAGCTGTGATGTTAGTCAAAGGAAAAAGGCAACAGATTGTTGGACATTGAGAGTAAGATAATGTACAAAGTATGTTTTGGTAAACTATTCAAGGTATGTGGGGAAAAAACGTTCTTATTATATTAATGGGTAATTAGTTGGTGTTATTAGTCATAGGTAAAGTTTAAAAGGGATCATGTAAACGTTGGTTGAAAATCTTTAAAACTCTCAGGCTGGGTGTTTCTTTTCTATCCAATATTATAAAGCTTTTCGCTTTATCTAATAGTGTATCAACATAGACTACTATTTGTTTAAGGAAACCAACCGGAAAGCAACTACATTGCACACACAATAGTGTAAGATTTCACATCCTTAATTTTATCGAGAAAGACGAAAAAGTCACTGCACACTTCCAGTCAAATGCAAATGTATTTTAATTATAGCTGAGCTTTCGGTCAGTCGACCTTCATCAGAGCATATCTCCACAAACAATATTCAGACAGATAAGGCCACACAGAGAGCCTTTTAGCGAAAATATATTTAGAATGAGTCAGAGCGAGAATGAAAGAGGCCACCACATGCTCCTGCTCCATGTGTTTTCAGTGTCACGTGACAAAAACTCACTGCAGAAAAGCCCTCACAGAAGTTGCACAGCTGAGTTCTCATTTATCATCCTATTCAAAGGTTTGCATTAGTACTATGAGCCGTGCACAGGGCCATGCACAGACCTTTCAGGGGGCAAGTGCTCAAAATGAAAAAAGGGCACTCCCCCTTATTTAAAAGAAAAATCTACTTTCATTTTTATTTAAGCATAGAACTGATTATTTCTGCAACAACACCCTCACTTACAATCACAAATTGTAAGCAAGCTAGTTACAATCATGGCAGAGGGAAGATATTTCGGGGTGGGGGTGCTGAGGAAAACGGGGAGCTGGTAGAATTTGTTTCTCCCCACGCTGCTGACCAATATTTTTGTCTGCTCATACAGGAGTAATAAAGGCCCAGTGTACTAATTTGGTGCGATTTTTTTGTTATTGACATTTTATTTCAAAAATATATGTTATTCTTATTCAGGGGGTGCTGTAGCATCCTCAGCACCTCTACTTCCCGGTGCTATGGTTACAGTGCCTCCCAAAGACATGATTGACATCGAGAAAAGAGGGTAGGCTATAAGCTGGTCATTGATGTTAATGATTGATGTGAATCTGGTAGTTAGCTAGCTAAATATTTTGTTTTACTGATTGTGATTTATCTTCAATGCTCACTAACGTCTAATATTCAGAGTCTTCTAACTCATGGTACAGTGCCTTGCAAAAGTATTCATCCCCCTTGGCGGTTTTCCATTTTTCCTTTCTTGCATTACAACCTGTCATTTAAATGGATTTTTATTTGGATTTCATGTAATGGACATACACAAAATAGTCCAAATTGGTGAAGTGAAATGAAAAAAATCACTTGTTTAAATAAAAACATTTAAATAACAAACAGAAAAGTGGTGCGTGCATATGTATCACCGCATTTGCTATGAAGCCCCTAAATAAGATCTGGTGCAACCAATTACCTTCAGAAATCATATAATTAGTTAAATAAAGTCCACCTGTGTGCAATCTAAGTGTCAGATGATCTGTCACATGATCTGAATATATACCTGTTCTGAAAGGTCCCAGAGTCTACAACACCACTAAGGGGCACCACCAAGCAAGCGTGAAGACCAAGGAGCTCTCCAAACAGGTCGGGGACAAAGTTGTGGAGAAGTACAGTTCAGGATTGGGTTATAAAAACGTATCTGAAACTTTGAACATCCCAAGAAGCACCATTAAATCCATTATAAAAAATTGAAAGAATATGGCACCACAACAAACCTGCCAAGAGAGGGCCGCCCACCAAAACTCACGGACCAGGCAAGGAGGGCATTAATCAGAGAGGCAACAAAGAGACCAAAGATAATCCTGAAGGAGCTGCAAAGCTCCACAGTGGAGATTGGAGTTTCTGTCCATAGGACCACTTTAAGCTGTACATTCCGCAGAGCTGGACTTTATGGAAGAGGGGCCAGAAAAAAAGCCATTGCTTAATGAAAAAAATAAGCAAACATGTTTGGTGTTTGCCAAAAGGCATGTGGGAGATTCCCCAAACATATGGAAGAAGGTACTCTGGGGTGATGAGACTACAATTGAGCTTTTTGGCCATCAAGGAAAACGCTATGTCTGGCGCAAACCCAACACCTCTCATTACCCCGAGAAAACCATCCCCACAGGGTAGCATGGTGGTGGCAACATCATGCTGTGGAGATGTTTTTCATTGGCAGGGACTGGGAAACTGGTCAGAATTGAAGGAATGATGGATGGCGCTAAATACAGGGAATTTATTGAAGGAAACCTATTTCAGTCTTCCAGAGATTTGAGAGTGGGACAGAGGTTCACCTTCCAGCAGGACAATGACCCTAAGCATACTGCTAAAGCAGCACCTGAGTGGTTTAAGGGGAAACATTTAAATGTCTTGGAATGGCCAAGTCAAAGCCCAGACCTCAATCCAATTGAGAATCTGTGGTATGGCTTAAAGATTGCTGTACACCAGCAGAACCCATCCAACATGAAGGAGCTGGAGCAGTACTGCCATGAAGAATGGGCAATAATCCCATTGGCTATATGTGCCAAGCTTATAGAGACACATTGCTGCAAAAGGTGGCTCTACAAAGTAATGACTTTGGGGGGGGGGGGGGGGGGTGAATTGTTATGCACACTCAAGTTCTGTTTTTTTTCTCATTTTTTGTTTGTTTCATAATAAAATATTTTTTGCATCTTCAAAGTGGTAGGCATGTTGTGTAAATCAAATGATACAAACCCCCCAAAAAATCTATTTTAATTCCAGGTTGTAAGGCAACAAAATAGGAAAAATGCCAAGGGGGGTAAATACTTTTGCAAGCCACTGTATATGACTGACTGGCTAGTGGCTTGTGTGGATATTTAAGCTAGAGTCTAGACTACCTTGTTCAGTGCTTAAGTTTTTATCGGGAGGTGCCCGAGCAAAAGTGAAGCGAGAGGGGGGTGACCTGGGGAGCACTGAGGTACCTTTATAATAAGACATTGCATGCATGTCATCACATTTGCGTGTTGGCATGGAGAAGTAGAGTAGAGGCGCTTACAGGAGTTTGCACACATGGGGACAATTTTTAGTAGCCTAGGGCCCAGTACAAATGGCCTTATTTCAATGCCTTGGCCTTACATGACTGAATTTTATTTGCCAGGGTTAGGTAGGTTACTTTCTAAATGTAATCCGTTACAGTTACTACTTACCTGTCCAAAATTGTAATCAGTAACGTAACGTTTGACCTACCCAAACTCAATAACGTAATCTGATTACTTATCTAGTTACTTTTAGATTACTTTCCCCTTAAAGGAAAATTCCACCCAAAAAGTATATTTTGGTATTTGTTTCATTATTCCATTGTCGACATAGTCCTAAAATGTTTTGCTTGTCAGCAATCATTGTAACATAATAGACTTATTTTGACTGTGATTAGTGCATGGGAATATAAGAGCACCTGCTGGGCTAAATAAACAAACTAGGCATGCATATCTCACCGCAGACCCTCAAACCGCAGACTGACCCTCACATACCCCCTCAATTACAGCCATGGTTTTTAATTTAACACACCAAGCTCTTCACTGACAACTAGATATTTAAGGAGTGCATGTTGATTGAAGGAATTTTCTGACAAAATGAATAGTAGACTATAATTTCAACTGTCTAACCAGTAGCTAATATCTCTTATTTATTGAATAGGAATAAATAGGCTCCAACACAAAGGCCTCTTGTTGTTAGTAGCTAAAATCAAATCAAAATTAAGAAGTTCCAATTAATTAAGCTTTCTTGAATTAGCCTAGTTTCAGCACCCATGCTCTGTCCATATCTGCGGCTGCCAATTCATAGTAATGTAAGTTATGTAAATTACTCAAATATGGCTTATTTTGAGGTCAATATCTGTATATCTCGGATAAAAATCTTTATTATGGGCAATGTTTTTATTGAAATAAATTATAGCAGTAGCAAGCTTACCGCTGGTTCTTCTTCTCATCTTCACACTGTCTCTCTCAGTAGGCCTAATCCACACACAGATATAGAATGTTTTGGACAAATACAAAATTATTTTAAGAAGCCTTTGACTCGCCTGCTGAAGTGCCACCGTACAGAGCACAGTCGTTGGTTAGGCAGCAAAAGGGTTTACATCAGCAAGAGCAGGGCAGGCCGGGGCTCATGTTTGGGAACGCCTATCCATTGCAATGTGTAATGCAGTGTAGCCTAGTTTTATATACACTATCCCAGTAGCGCATAAACTCGGGAAGGAAGTACATTTTGTTAGAAATATAACTTTTCCCAGTGCTTCTCCCAGCATCCTCTTCGTATAGTCTGGGCCTATAGTCTATGGAATAGGCTTTGGATCATTTTTATTGAGACCACACTAGGCACACTTGATATTGCTCGCCCAGCAGAGAATCAGGGATGGGGGAATCATCGGGCACACATCAATATACTATAATAAGCAACTCATTCTCAAACCCTGAGCAATATGACATTTAAATGAAAATTACAGGACCCTCCCCTGGACTAAACAAAAAAAATACTAAACCCTCACCCTGACTGAAATTTAAAAAGCATGACCCTCCACAATTTTCGCTCCCTTAGTGCAGAATTGAAACCTTTTTTGGTGTTGTTTTCTCTCTCTAAAGCTCCTGAGCACTATTTTGGTGTTACGAGTTCTGTGTACTGCAGAATTGGAACCCTTTATTTTGGTGTTGTTTCCTCTTGAAAACCCCTGAACACTAGCAGAGTTAAAGTGTCACTCCACAATGATACATCAATTGACTATACAAAATACAGAAGGAAAAAAAACACACATTGCAGACTGCTCAAAGAGTTGTGAGACACTAAAAACCATCACAGTCAAACATGGTACAGTATTTCCTTTGGCATCATCTATAATACATTATATCATATATACATTATTGGTACATTACATCATCTATACACACGTTTGCATAAACAAACAAGAAGTACAGTACTAACTTCAACATGATAAAAGAGACATGGTATACAACATTTAATCTGGAATGACAAAAAGTATCAAACTCTATTCACAATATTTCTAAACATAAATTAACTGCCTCCAGCCTGCCTAACTTTAATACTCAAAATTATATATATAAAAAATAGCAAATTAAAAAAGTGTTTCTCCAGACCTGTTTTTGAAGTTGGCCTTTTCAGTATCTGCACCTGTATACATTTGAAAGTACAGTCACACTTATTTGGGTATAGCATCCAAAATATGTCAAATTAAAATTATAATGCTGCAATAGCATTCACAAAATCATGCAGAACAAGTACTGCTTTGTTTTCCACCCCTAAGTAGAAACGTGTTGAAGAATGGACTGAGCCAATACTCGCAACATAGGGAGATTGAGGTCCTGTGGTGACATCAGATGGTGTGGAAGTCTCCTTAAATGAATAAAATACAATATATTATAAAATTGAATGAAAAAGAATGTAGCATACGCCAATACATTAAAAACCATAAATAGTAACTTAATGAAAACTCCTTTAGAAAAAGTGTACTGTCTTCACCAAAAGGAGATGGGGAAGCATTGGGAGGCCAGCTACTGAATGGTGCCGTGTTACCGTCCCTGTGGCTCAGTTGGTAGAGCATGGTGTTTGCAATGGTGTTTGCAATGCCAGGGTTGTGGGTTTGATTCCCATGGGGGGCCAGTACGGGGAAAAAAATATTGACAAAAAAATGTATGAATTGAAATGTATGCATTCACTACTGTAAGTCGCTCTGGATAAGAGTGTCTGCTAAATGACTAAAATGTAAATGTCTTGTGTCATTATGTCTTCATCCAAGGCAATGTTCATTCTCTCCACAATGTCTTAGAGGACTGCTCGCTTTGAATTGATCCTTTGCTGTGGGTTGCACTCCATTCTTTCTAATTTGGCTCCAGCCATATCCAATAACTTCACCGCCGGAGTGCCAGCATGTCTGTGAAAGTATCTGAGCTCAAATGTTGAGTTAGTGAGTAGCTCGAAGTCTTGAATAAAAAGGGGTGTTCCTCCAGTATTTCATCTTTATTTTCACGTTGTTAAGTAACTATCTAATTTGTGTGAATGTTTCCTCAAGAATACTTGTTAGCTTGTTCAAATCCCTCTTTCCCTCTATCTTCCTCATTTCTTCTTTCATTAGTGATACTGCATCTGATGGGACCTGGCATGGCGGTGGGTCCAAGTTCACACTGGTTGGAGTGTCAGTCCTCCTTTTTGCTTTTGATGTCTGGGATCTCTCTCACCCACTGCTGCTCTTCTCCTAAAACGCGGGACTATGCCTCACCGTCTGTTCTTTAGTTTGTCCATAATGCACGTAAACCACACCATGGTGGGTGAACCCCATTTGGCCTTCAGGATTGGCCATTTCAAGATTATGGCATTTGCCATTAGAATTTTATGATACTTTTCAGGATATGTTGCATACTGCAGTGCTTCGTCAACAACTGCAGACAGCAACATACCCCTCAGGTGATGAAATTGAGGTTTTGTGAGATCCACTATGTTCCGTAATGCCTTTTTAAGCTCAAGTGACCTCACATATAGTGAAATAGTCAGGCCAGCCTTTATCAGGGGTGTCAGCTCCAGTTGTGCCTTCCAGGGGACACGCTTCAAGTTTCAAGATGAACTCTGTATAAAAAACAAACACAAAACATTGTCAATTGGAATTCTTATCAATACCCCAAAGCCCCAATAGTTGTCTCTATTGTGTTAACTTCAAGATGTTTTATTCACTCACATGGCAGATAAGAATTGATCTCTGAATTCAAAATAAGACTTCGCTGTATATACAGTGCCTATTCAGACCCCTTGACTTTTTCCACAATTTGTTAAATTACAGCCTTATTCTGAAATGTATTAAAAAAAAATACTAATACCTTATTTACATAAGTATTCAGAGACTTTGTTATGAGACTCGAAATTGAGCTCAAGTGAATCCTGTTTCCATTGATCATCCTTGAGATGTTTCCACAACTTAATTGGAATCAACCTGCGGTAAATTCAATTGATTGGACATAATTTGGAAAGGCACACACCTGTCTATATAAGGTCCCACAATTGACAAATCATGTCAGAGCAAAAACCAAGCCATGAGGTCGAAGGAATTGTCCGTAGAGCTCAGACAGGATTGTGTCGATGGCACAGATCTGGGGAAGGGTACCTCCCTGACCAAGAACCCGATGATCACTCTGACAGAGCTCTAGAGCTTCTCTGTGGAGATGGGAGAAGCTTCCAGAACGACAACCATCTCTGCAGCACTCCACCAATCAGGCCTTATGGTAGAGTGGCCAGACGGAAGCCACTCCTCAGTAAAAGGTACACGACAGCCCGCTTGGAGTTTGCCTAAAGGCACCTAAAGGACTCTCAGATAATGATAAACAAGATTCTCTGGTCTGATGAAACCAAGTTTGAACTCTTTGACCTGAATTCCAAGCGTCGCGTCTGGAGGAAACCTGGCACCATCCCTACAGTGAAGCATGGTGGTGGCAGCATCATGCTGTGGGGATGTTTTTCAGCGGCAGGGACTGGGAGACTAGTCAGGATCGAGGGAAAGATGAACGGAGTAAAGTACAGAGAGATCCTTGATGAAAACCTGCTCCAGAGCGCTCAGGACCTGACTGGGGTGAAGGTTCACCTTCCAACAGGACAATGACCCTAAGCACACAGCCAAGACAACGCAGGACTGGCTTCGGGACAAGTTTCTGAATGTCCTTGAGTGGCCCAGCCAGAGCCCGGACTTGAACCCGATCGAACATCTCTGGAGAGACTTGAAAATAGCTGTGCAGCAACGCTCACCTTCCAACCTGACAGAGCTTGAGAGGAGCTGCAGAGAAGAATGGGAGAGACTCCCAAAATACAGGTGTGCCAAGCTTGTAGCGTCATACCCAAGAAGACTTGAGGCTGTAATTTATGCCAATGGTGCTTCGACAAAGTACTGAGTAAAGGGTCTGAAACCTTATGTAAATGTGATATTTGTTTTTTTATTTTTTATAAATTTGCCAACATTTCTAAAAAGTTTTTTTGCTTTGTTATTATGGGGTATTGTGCGTAGATTGATGAGGGAAAAAAACTATTGAATACATTTTAGAAGAAGGCTATAACCTAACAAACTGTGAAAAAAGTAAAGGGGTCTGTCACGGGTGTCGTAGGGATTGGACCAAAACGCAGCGGGAATATGTATACTCATCTTCTTTTTTATTGAAGAAGGAAAACAAAAATAAACACGTATAAAAAAACAACGACGAAACAGTCCTGTAAGGCTGCTAGGCTATACAAAGAACAACTACCCACAAAACCCCCATGAAAAACACCCCTACTAAATAGGACCTTCAATTAGAGGCAACGAGGAACAGCTGCCTCCAATTGAAGTTCAAAACAATAAACTAGACATAGAAATAGAAAAACTAGAAAATAGAACATAGAAATACAAAACATAGAACACAACCCAAAAACCCTGATAACACAAAACAAACACACCCCTGCCACGTTCTGACCAACTACAATAACAAATAACCCCTTATACTGGTCAGGATGTGACAGTACCCCCCCCCCCCCAAAGGTGCAGACCCCTGGCGGGAAGCACCTCACAAAAAATAAACACAAAAAAATAAACCCCAAAACAAAAAAATAATCCTAACTAAAGGGAGGGAAGGGAGGGTGGCCACCGTCACCGACGGTTCTTGTGCTACACCCCCCCCCCTCCCCAACCTCCTACTACGGAGGTGGCTCAGGCTCTGGCCTTACTCCCCAACCTAACCTGTCCACCCCCGCTAAATGCTTAATATATTTTACCCCTCCCGAAGTCTCTGGGCTATGGCGCATCACTGAAGACCTCGGGCTGATGCGCGTTGCTGGAGACCTCGGGCTTATGCGCGTCGCTGGAGACCTCGGACTGGAGGGCGACTCTGGGAGCTCCGGACTGGAGGGCGACTCTGGGAGCTCCGGACTGGAGGGCGACTCTGGGAGCTCCGGATTGGAGGGCGACTCTGGCTGCGCCGGTTCCGGACTGTAGGGCGACTCTGCCGGTTCCGGACTGTGGGCCGTCTCTGTCGGTTCCGGACTGTGGACCGTCTCTGTCGGTTCCGGACTGTGGGCCGTCTATGTCGGTTCCGGACTGTGGGCCGTCTCTGCCGGCTCCGGACTGTGGGCCGTCTCTGCCGGCTCCGGACTGTGGGCCGTCTCTGCCGGCTCCGGACTGTGGGCCGTCTCTGCCGGTTCCGGACTGTGGGCCGTCTCTGCCGGCTCCGGACTGTGGGCCGTCTCTGCTGGCTCCGGACTGTGGGCCGTCTCTGCTGGTTCCGGACTGTGGGCCGTCTCTGCAGGCTCCGACCTGTGGGCCATCTCTAGACGGGGCACTGTTGCCGGACACTCTGGACGGGGCACTGTTGCCGGACACTCTGGACGGGGCACTGTTGCCGGACACTCTGGACAGGGCACTGTCGTCGGAAGCTCTGGACGGGGACTGCGCACTGAAGGCCTGATGCGTGGGGCTTTTTTAGGAGGCGCCAGACTAGGGACACGCACCACAGGGCTAGTGCGAGGAGCAGGAGCAGGACGAGCTGGACTGGGCTGACGCACTGGAGGCCTGGTGCGTGGGGCTGGTACTGGAGGTACCAGACTGGAGACACGCACCCCAAGGCTAGTGCGAGGAGCGGGAACAGGACGTACTGGACTGGGCTGATGCACTGGAGGCTGGCTTTGGAGGTGCCAGACCAGAGACACGCACCTCAGGGCTAGTGCGAGGAGCAGGAACTGGATACACCGGGCCATGGGTAGGCACTGGAGGTCTGGAGCGCACCGTCTGCACAACCCGTCCTGGCTGGATGGTAATAGTAGCCCTGCACGAGTGGAGTGTTGGCACAGGGCGAACTGGGCTGTGCAGAGGCCTGATGGCTGCTGTGCGTAGAGCAGGCATAGGGTAGCCTGGGCCTAGGAGGCGCACTGGTGGCCAGATGTGCTGCGCAGGCATCCTCCTTCCAGGCTGGATGCCCACTCTAGCACGGCACTTGCGAGGGGCTGGGATCACTCGCACCGGACTGTGCGTGCGCATGGGCAAGATCGTGCACACTTCCGCATACATCGCCGCTCTCCACTCCATACGCTCCCCATAATAAGCACAGGGAGTTGGCTTAGGGTTCTTGCCTGACCTAGCCACACTCCCCGTGTGCCCCCCCCAATTTTTTTGGGGGGGGCTGCCTCTCATACTGTCCAATCGGCGCATATAAGGCCTCATAACGGCGCCGCTCCGCCTTGGCTGCCTCCAGCTCCTCCTTCGGGCGAACGTATTCCCCAGCCTGGTGCCATGATCCAGCCCCATCCAGAATTTCCTCCCATGTCCACGATTCCAGATAGCTCCTCTCCTGGTGCTGCTCCTTCCTCCGCTGCTTGGTCCGTTTGTGGTGGGTAGTTCTGTCACGGGTGTCGTAGGGATTGGACCAAAACGCAGCGGGAATATGTATACTCATCTTCTTTTTTATTGAAGAAGGATAACAAAAATAAACACGTATACGAAAACAACGACGAAACAGTCCTGTAAGGCTACTAGGCTATACAAAGAACAACTACCCACAAAAACCCCATGAAAAACACCCCTACTAAATAGGACCTTCAATTAGAGGCAATGAGGAACAGCTGTCTCCAATTGAAGGTCAAAACAATAAACTAGACATAGAAATAGAAAAACTAGAAAATAGAACATAGAAATACAAAACATAGAACACAACCCAAAAACCCCGACAACACAAAACAAACACACCCCTGCCACGTCCTGACCAACTACAATAACAAATAACCCCTTATACTGGTCAGGAAGTGACAGGGTCTGAATACTTTCCGAAGGCATTGTATCTAATGCTCTGGTCAAAAAGAGTATGATGTTGTGGCTGCCCTTCCATTGAATGCAATGGAAGCCACTGAGCATTTGGCCTCCCTTGATAAAAAATAATAGCCAATTAGCGTTGAGCTAAACTGAGTGAGCACCAAAACAAAAGTGTCAAGAATAGCCAGTTTGGATTAGGCTTCAGGCCAATCACATCAAAACCAAAACGTCATTGACAGAAAACTTGAATTGTTGCATCTCTTTTTGTCGTTGTTCTCTGGTGGCTAGCTAGCTAGCTAAAAATTAGACATGGATGGAGATAGGGATTTGGACTTGTGATTTTACTTAATTCTCCATACTGGCCAATGATTATAACGGTGATTCTGATCCAACTGTAAATTCATACATTGCACCCCTGGCCTGAGAGGATGGAAGTTCAACATGTAGGCTAGCTAGATGTAGTAGGCTAATGTTGATTAGCTGGCTCATTGTTGATCATAAAAGGAAGTTAGGCTAGCGAGGAAGCATTTTAACTAGGTAGCCTAGAACAACAAAAACTAAAAGCGTGTACTGTATGACAGTCATAGACCGTTTCCTTAACATGAAAGAGAAGAGGATGGCATTGGCGTTTCTCTACCAGCAGGGTGAGTCAACATGTTTTTTCTACTCGCACCCCCACTATCTTTTATTTGTCACTGTACTAGACTAAGCATAGGTGATTTGATGATGTTGAAATGTTGAAGTTAAAATGGTGCTGGAATAATGTAGGCAGATCCTTTGCGACTTATGGTAACTCTCTGTGGTTTTAAATCTATAGTTGTTTAGCAGTCCGAAAATGTCGGAAACATTAACTTGCTTGACCATGCTGTAGGCCATGTAACGGTTTGTTAAATGCAATATACTTTGTGGACTTCACCGGACAGATGTTGCTCTCCGGTTTTGTGATGAAATAAAGGTGTGGTTGAAATTATTCTGCCACTGTGTCTTATTGTCTTGGCCTTAGGCCTATATATCACGGTGGAAAGGCATATGAACTAACAGGTTATAGGGCAAACAACGTAATTATTGCAACACACAGATTGTAATATGGATTTATTTCTAGCTTGGCTTCCCTAGTGATTTTACCCACGCACTGCTATTGATGACACTGCTCATGCTAAACTGCCTTTTGGCCACTAGAGGCCTCTATCCATCTCTTTGGTTTAGCTCATTGACATCCATAGAACCAGAAATAAAATGAGTGCCATGTCTCACTTCCTCTTCATAATTTCAGCCTTCTCCACACATTTGGGTTGGAAAATAGCATTGAGGTTAGAAAGATGGTCCAGTAGCTGGAAGGTGGATGGTTTGCATCCTGGTGCAGAAAAATGGTTGTGTCCTTGAGCAAGGTACATAATCCCAATTTAAGTTAATAATAGCTTTGACCCCACTATCTGTAGGAGCGGGATATGCAATAAAACACATTTCGAAATTGACATATCACCTACAATTTTGATTGTAACATAGTTTATAATCTCACAATGGGCCTGTGAACTGTAGCCTACACAGTAATTAGACTACCCTTGGAAAATGGTTTAGTTCCCAGTGTTAACATATTTTTGAAAATTGTGGCAAAATATAGCAGATCTGTATTTAAATCTTTTTAGATGTTTTTGTGTAGAATATTTATAAAAAAATATGTATCAATCAATAGATAACTGACAAACTATTTATATTTCACCATTTGATTCTATGAGAGACACAGTATGCCAAAGCATTCTTTTTGTGTTTTGACACAGATTTTTACATGCACAGAAACACAAAAAAGTGTTTTCCAACTACTCTCTTAAAAACACCAAGATTCAGATTTAAGAACCACTTTAAGTGATTCAGAGTACTTCTATTCATTTTTTAAAACACTTTCTCTGTATCCTAACACTTACAGTTGAAGTTGGAAGTTTACATACACTTAGGTTGGAGTCATTAAAACTCGTTTTTCAACCACTCCACAAATTTCTTGTTAAAAAACTATAGTTTTGGAAAGTCAGATAAGACATCTACTTTGTGCAAGTCATTTTTCAAACAATTGTTTACAGACATATTATTTCACTTATAATTCACTGTATCACAATTCCAGTGGGTCAGAACTTTACATTCACTAAGTTGACTGTGACTTTAAACAGCTTGAAAAAATTCCAGAACATGATGTCATGGCTTTAGAAACTTCTGATAGACTAATTGACATAATTTGAGTCAATTGGAGGTGTACCTGTGGATGCATTTCAAGGTCTACCTTCAAACTCAGTGTTTCTTTGCTTGACATCATGGGAAAATCAAAAGAAATCAGCCAAGACCCCAGAAAAACATTTGTAGACCTCCACAAGTCTGGTTCATCCTTGGGAGCAATTTCCAAACACCTGAAGGTACCACGTTAATCTGTACAAACAATAGTACGCAAGTATAAACTCCATGGGACCACGCAGCCGTCATACCGCTCAGGAAGGAGACGCGTTCTGTCTCCTAGAGATGAACGTACTTTGGTGCGAAAAGTGCAAATCAATCCCAGAACAACAGCAAAGGACCTTGTGAAGATGCTGGAGGAAACAGGTACTAAAGTATCTATATCCACAGTAAAACAAGTCCTATATCGACATAACCTGAAAGGCCGCTCAACAAGGAAGAAGCCACTGCTCCAAAAACGCCATAAAAAAAGCCAGACTACGGTTTTCAACTGCACATGAGGACAAAGATCGTACTTTTTGGAGAAATGTCCTCTGGTCTGATGAAACAAAAATATAACTGTTTGGCCATAATGACCATTGTTATGTTTGGAGGAAAAAGGGGGAGGCTTGTAAGTCAAAGAACCCCTTCCCAACTGTGAAGCACGGGAATGGCTGCATCATGTTGTGGGGGTCCGAGCAAGGAGGCCTACAAAGTTTTTATTTTTTTATTTCACCTTGGTTTAACCAGGTAGGCCAGTTGAGAACAAGTTCTCATTTACAAATGCGACCTGGCCAAGATAAAGCAAAGCAGTGCGACACAAACAACAACACAGAGTTACACATGGAATAAACAAACGTACAGTCAATAACACAATAGTAAAAGATCTATATACATTGTGTGCAAATGAGGTAAGATTAGGGAGGTAAGGCAATAAATAGGCCGTAATGGCGAAGTAATTACAATTTAGCATTTAAACACTAGAGTGATAGATGTGCAGAAGATGAATGTGCAAGTAGAGATACTGGGGTGCAAAGGAGCAAAAAAATAAATAACAATATGGGGATGAGGTAGTTGGATGGGCTATTTACCAATGGGCTATGTTCAGGTGCAATGAACTGTGAGCTGCTCTGACAGCTGATGCTTAAAGTTAGTGATGGAGATATGAGTCTCCAGTTTCAGTGACTTTTGCAATTTGTTCCAGTCATTCCACACATGGTCCTGTGTGGCTCAGTTGGTAGAGCATGGTGTTTGCAACTCCAGGCTTGTGGGTTTGATTCCCACGGGGGACCAGTATGGAAAAAAAAATGTATGCAATGTAAGTTGCTCTGGATAAGAGTGTCTGCTAAATGACTAAAATGTAATTGGCAGCAGAGAACTGGAAGGAAAGGTGGCCAAAGTAGGAATTGACTTTGGCTGTGACCAGTGAAATATACCTGCTGGAGTGTGTGCTGCTATGGTGACCTGGGGCTTTACCTAGCAAAGACTTATAGATGACCTGGAGCCAGTGGGGTTTGGTGACAAATATGAAGTGAGGGCCAGCCAATGAGAGCATACAGGTTGCAGTGGTGGGTAGTATATGGGGCTTTTGTGACAAAACGGATGGCACTGTGATAGACTGCATCCAATTTGTAGAGTGTTGAAGGCTATTTTGTATATGACATCGCCGAAGTCGAGGATCGGTAGGATAGTCAGTTTTACGAGGATATGTTTGGCAGCATGAGTGAAGGATGCTTTATTGTGAAATAGGAAGCCGATTCTAGATTTAATTTTGGATTGGAGATGCTTAATGTGAGTCTGGAAGGAGAGTTTACAGTCTCGCCAGACACCTAGGTATTTGTAATTGTCCACATGTTCTAAGTCAGAACCGTCCAGATTAGTGATGTTGGATGGGCGGGCAGGTGCGGGCAGCGATCAGTTGAAGAGCATGCATTTAATTTTACTTGCATTTAAGAGGAGTTGGAGGCCACATAAGGAGAGTTGTATGGCATTGAAGCTCATCTGGAGGTTAGTTAGCACAGTGTCCAAAGACGGGCCAGAAGTATACAGAATGGTGTCGTCTGCGTAGAAGTGGATCAGAGAATCACCAGCAACAAGAGCTACAGCATTGATGTATACAGAGAAAAGAGTCAGCCCGAGAATTGAACCCTGTGGCACCCCCATAGAGACTGCCAGAGGTCCGGACAACAGGCCCTCCGATTTGACACACTGAACTCTGTCTGAGAAGTAGTTGGTGAACCAGACGAGGCAGTCATTTGAGAAACCAAGGCTGTTGAGTCTGCCGATAAGAATGTGGTGATTGACAGAGTCGAAAGCCTTGGCTAGGTCGATGAATACGGCTGCACAGTATTGTCTTTATCGATGGTGGTTATGATATCGTTTAGGACCTTGAGCGTGGCTGAGGTGCACCCATGACCAGCTCGGAAACCAGATTGCATAGCGAGAAGTTACGGTGGGATTCGAAATGGTCGGTGATCTGTTTGTTATCTTAGCTTTCAAAGAACTTAGAAAGGCAGGGTAGGATAGATATAGGTCTGTAACAGTTTGGGTCTAGAGTGTCTCCCCCTTTGAAGAGGGGGATGACCGCAGCAGCTTTCCAATCTTTGGGGATCTCAGACGATACGAAAGAGAGGTTGAACCGGCTAGTAATAAGGGTTGCAACAATTGCAGCTTATAATTTTAGAAAGAGAGGGTCCAGATTGTCTAGCCCAGCTGATTTGTAGGGGTCCAGATTTTGCAACTCTTTCAGAACATCAGCTATCTGGATTTGGGTGAAGGAGAAATGGAGGAGGCTTGGGCAAGTTGCTGTGGGGGGTACAGGGCTGTTGACCGGGGTAGGGGTAGCCAGGTGGAAAGCACAGCCAGCCATAGAAAAATGCTTATTGAAATTCTCAGTTGTCATGGATTTATCGGTGGTGATAGTGTTTCCTAGCCTCAGTGCAGTGGGCAGCTGGGAGGAGGTGCTCTTATTCTCCATGGACTTTACAGTGTCCCAGAACTTTTTGGAGTTTGTGCTACAGGATGCAAATTTTTGTTTGAAAAAGCTAGCCTTTGCTTCCTAACTGCCTGTGTATATTGGTTCCTAACTTCCCTGAAAAGTTGCATATCGCGGGGGCTATTTGATGCTAATGCAGTACGCCACAGGATGTTTTTGTGCTGGTCAAGGGCAGTCAGGTCTGGAGTGAACCAAGGGCTATATCTGTTCCTGGTTCTACATTTTTTGAATGGGGCATGCTTATTTAAGATGGTGAGGAAAGCACTTTTAAAGAATAACCATGCATTCTCTTCTGACGGAATGAGGTCAATATCCTTCCAGGATACCCGGGCCAGATCGATTAGAAAGGCCTGCTCGCTGAAGTGTTTTAGGGAGCATTTGACAGTGATGAGGGGTGGTCGTTTGACCACAGACCCATTACAGACGCAGACAATGAGGCAGTAATCGCTGAGATCCTGGTTGAAGACATAAGAGGTGTATTTAGAGGGCAGGTTGGTCAGGATGATATCTATGAGGGTGCCCGTGTTTACGGATTTGGGGTTGTACCTGGTAGGTTCATTGATAATTTGTGTGAGATTGAGGGCATCTAGCTTAGATTGTAGGACAGCCGGGGTGTCCCAGTTTAGGTCACCTAACAGTACGAGCTCTGAAGATAGATGGGGGGCAATCAATTCACATATGGTGTCCAAGGCACAGCTGGTGGCAGAAGGTGGTCTATAACAAGCGGCAACAGTGAGAGACTTGTTTCTGGAAAGGTGGATTTTTAGAAGTAGAAGCTCGAATTGTTTGGGCACAGACCTGCATAGTATGACAGAACTCTGCAGGCTATCTCTGCAGTAGATTGCAACTCCGCCCCCTTTGGCAGTTCTATCTTGTCGGAAAATGTTATAGTTAGAGATGGAAATTTCAGGATTTTTGGTGGCCTTCCTAAGCCAGGATTCAGACATGGCTAGGACATCCGGGTTGGCAGTGTGTGCTACAGCAGTGAATAAAACAAACTTAGGGAGGAAGCTTCTAATGTTAACATGCATGAAACCAAGGCTTTTACGGTTACAGAAGTCAACAAATGAGAGCGCCTGGGGAATGGGAGTGGAGCTAGGCGCTGCAGGGCCTGGGTAAACTACTTTAGGTAAACTACTTTCACTACACAATCATGGTGTTTTAAGTCTTTCTGTTTTTACAGTGTAGGCCTATGACATGTTTTTTTCTTCAAAATCAGCTCGAATTACTGTAGATTAAGCAATAAAAACCCCACTCGTGGTCTTCTTAAATTAAAGTAATTTTTGACAGTATGGAGCACAATACCAGGAACTCCCTGAAACTTGTTTTCCAAAGACTGGGGTCCGCACTAGGCAGCTGCTGTAAGAGCTTATTTTTCACTGACTCTCCACTGGTCGCAAAAACAAGCTTGATAGGCAGTTTAAACTTCTTCAATTCAACCATTATTGGGTTAAAATACACATAGTCTAAATTTGTGAAAAGCCATTGTCATGACTGTCCTGATCAGGTCAGGTTACAGGAGACCACAACCCTACAGAGTATCTCTCACCCCCAACAGAGGAGGAGAGATCTAGGGGTCTGAAGATGTGGGGGTTTTATGACCCCTCACGCCCATGATAAATCTTAGGCCACAGACAAAATTCCTTTGTCCTCTCACTATGGAAAACCAGCCTCAGAACATTAAACATGCAATAAAGGGACTTTGGAACAATAGTTTCCGTCAGCCACACATTAAACATGCAATAAAGGGACTTTGGAACAATGGTTTCCGTCAGCCACAATGGTGGTCATGACGATAGATGGAATATGAAAATGTATGTAATTTTTGTGTTGTTATTAAAGGTTAATAGGTGATGTTATTACGAAAACATTGTAACTTTAAGAGTTTTCCCAGTATATGCCTGATGTTTATACATTGTACGTTGTGTGGAAAATGTTCAAATCAAAGAGAATGTTTTGGTAAAGATGAAATGTGAAGTTAGTTGTCTAAAATTGGATTTGAGTAAAATCTAGACCTTGCCTCTTAACTTGGTACGCCCAGAGAATTGCCCTAAAGGCGGTTACGCCCACTTCTTACCCGAGGGTATAAGACATGGGGGTTAAGAATGAACAGATCAGACTAAGTGACCCAAGCTGCAGCCAAGGTCTAAAAAGTCAACGAACCCCAAAACAAGGAAGAAGACAAAGAAATATTTTTCTACCCATGCTATGGATGATTAGCCGTGTCTAAGCGGGTGAATTCAAGCCGAACCACCTAGCCTACACTCCCCATCGAATCGGGGTATCTACGCTGTGAGCTCTGAGCTACAGAGCTGTCTGTCCTCAGACGACCCCTATCAGAGCAAGGGCGAGGAATCGGACCACTAAGCCAAAAGAACACTGACATCGTGAGGACAACCAGAGAGTTGCGCCGGAGAAGTGTGTCATTGAGAAGCCTGAACGACCCACGCGGAGCTTCCCATCTGAGACCTCCAACACGTAATTACATCATTATATTCTGACCCATAAGAGCGGCAGTTCGGGGCAAGGCTAGGGTTAAAATAAGCATAGCTGACGAATGCACCCAAATGTATATTTCTCTTGTGTACTTTCTCTTTTTCTCTCTCTTTTAAATCCCCATTTTGGGTAACACACGCCATAGTGTGTTGGCCCGCTATACTAAGTCCCAATCAATAGCCTAGACTGTGTTTTGTGTATGTGTATCTTTTATCATCATTTTAGCTTTCTAGTAAATAAATAATCAACTAAGATTGGTGTGGTACGAACTCATTGGTGGGACCCGGGCCTGTGCAGATTCCCGGATTATGTGACGTTCAGAATGAGACTGTAGAGGAAATTGATTAATTAGCGACTGTTGTAAAATCGATATTCTGATATTCTTTGAGTTAATTTGGGAAATAGAAACTCAATAAAACTAATGTTCCCATGGTGCCCCAGGTTAATGAGTTAATAATTGCTTGATTCATTTAATCACGCAATTAGAAACCTTTAATCATTCGATGAGCAACAGTTGTCACATTAACTAATACAACGTCACGACACCATCCACAACAACCACAATCCGTAAAGTGCAAAAAGCTAAATGAGAGCAGAAGTGTGATTCACATCAATGAGCGATGTAGACATCAATAAGCGATATTCGTATCGCCCGTGGCTACACCAATGCTGTCGTCTTTTACCTCCAAGCGTTTATTCAAGTTGGATAATCTTTGGATACCAACAGCAATTGCACCATTGGAAGAGATACAGTAGCTTGGACTGTAGCCTACAAGCCTATTCCTGCTCTTTTCCCGCAATCCATCAAACCCATTTGGTGTGCCATCATAGTGGTCTCCGACTTGTGGTCAGACTCGCTCAGGCTGAACAAATTTAAACTTGCGCCTTTTTCCAATGCTGATTTGTATTTAATTGAGAAAACAGAAAGGTGTCAAATGGACATTTCGTGAACATCCTTTCTGAATTTAAAAGGCATCCTAGAAGTAGGCCTAATCGATTGATAAATTGATTGACAAAGTCATGAATATTTTGAAGAACTGAATGGGCTATGATAGCCTTTGGGCTATGATAAAAAAAAATATGCCTCCTGGTCAAAATGACCTCTGTGGGTAGTATGAGATTTAATTGTGAAGATGATTGTTTTCTTGACAGCTACCACACAAATGTCAATAGCCAGGGAGACCCCATATATGTTCTGTCATTCTTACTCAGATATCATATTAATATGGCATAAGTCATGGCAAAATGTGTAGAATTGCAGGAAATTCTCTTTAAAACTGCAAAAATGTCTCTCCACCCCATGCCAAAATGGGTAGAATTGCATGAAATTACCTGTAAAACAGATTTTTTTTTACCTCTGCCCCATGAAACAAGTGCATGAATTTTGTTACAAAATTGCAAAACAATTATCTTCCCCCCATGGCAAAATGTGTGGAATTGCAGGAAATAAACTTTCAAACTTACATTTGTCTCTCCACCATCAAGAGGGGGGCCACAAATGTTTTGCCGCGATGTGGGTGGCCCCCCAACCAAATCTCCCTTAGGGCCCCCCAAAATGCCCTGTCAGTAGTGTTGTTGCCCTGATAATTTGTTCAATTTCTGATATTGGATGGGGCCGTTGGGTCTGTTAATGGCCATCACTCTTGCATTAGATGTACAGAACTGCTGGTCTTGATTATCCTCACCCAGTCTATGTATTTTTTAAGAGAGTGTACACAACACAAACCTTGGCTTGTACATGCATCATTAAACACACAAACACGCACATGCACACACCTGAGTGGCTACGAAGTACAAGGTGCCGCACTATGTTCCTGCTTTGTTCCATTTACCATACTGATAACAACAACCAAGTAAAGAGGTTGACTTTTGAAAGGACTGAAACTTCTACGCCCAGAAACCAAACATTTGACATTTCTCTTTATGAGGTGTTCCTACAGTTCCAAATGGGTGGCCAGAATGCAGGTACTCTTTGTCTCGCCATATTTCATGGAAATGGCACTGTCACCATATGATGATGTCACCATGGGTATAAGAGCAAAGGGCCCCCGTGGCGCTCCCATTCACAGCTTTTCCCAAAGCTCACCCAGGATATCTAAGGCCCCAGTGGAGACTGACAGGGATTGAGCACCAGCAGGTAAGTGGCAGGAGATAACCATTGCGACTCTAGTCGGCTTTGAATATGAATATTGAATGGTATCAGTGTGTGGAGGTGTAAACGGATGTAGAACTTTGTCCAAACTTCTTCTTCTCCCTGATAGTAATGGCTTATCAGAGTGAGATGGTGATCAGCTCCCAGCCTCAGGTCACCATCAACAACTACACCGTGACTTCCTCTGGGTCCTCCGATTGGAGCTCCAACGTTTGTGACTGCTGCGATGACTGCGGCATCTGTGAGTCCCCCTCTGTGTGTGTAAAATTATGCATGCACAATGTTTGCATTGTGTTGAGTACACTGTTTAAAAATCCATAGACTGGGTGAGGTTACTCGGTATCAGTTCTACACAACTAATGTAACCGTGATGACCACTCAAACACGCCACACCAACAATTAATGGTGGAGACAGTGTGTGACTTTAATGTTTTTTCTTCCAGGTCTGTGTGCGACCTTCGTGCCCTGTATCCTGGGCTGTAAGGTTGCACAGGACAATGGGGACAGTTGCTGTGTGCCTTTCCTCCCTGGAGCCTTGATCGCCCTGAGGACAAGCATCCGCAGCAAATACCGCATCCCTGTGAGTGACCCTACTACATCATCAATACAAACCCTATGTCCAGGACTCAAATATAATGGGAAAAATACATTTCTAAGCCTCCTCAAAGAGTTGTAATTTAAATATTTCCTTTATCACTCTAACTGAATGTTAGCGAGTATAGTATATAGTGTAAGGCTGGGAATCAATCCGATCTCGGGTTGATAGGCATTGCGTTTTTTAAAGGCAATCCGATTGAGACAATATATGTAGCATTTACCGTGAACGGGATCTCTGTGAACACAGGAACATTGCCTGAACCGCAATGCCTATAACCTCCGATTTAATTGAATACTGGCCTTAGTCTAGAAGTGAAGACTGAAGTAGTCAACAGTTGGCTATTCCTATTAAAAAACAATGCAGTCAAGGATGTGCAAGTTTACAGTTAGCCACAACTGGGTGTTTTCATTCTGTTTTTCTACTGTAGACCATAGAATGCAAAAAAAGATGATGAAAAAAAGAATTTTACATTTACATTTTAGTCATTCAGCAGACGCTCTTATCCAGAGCGACTTACAGTAGTGAATGCATATATGCATAAAACATTTTTTTGTACTGGCCCCCCGTGGGAATCGAACCCACAACCCTGGCGTTGCACACACCATGCTTGCGTTGCAAACACCATGCTCTACCAACTGAGCCACAGGGAAGCAAAGAGATGAGAGTGCAAAGAGATGAGAGTTTAGACAAGTCAACCTTATGCCCCCCCCTCTGACCCTATTTATAGCCTAACTGCGACCTGACTAAGATTTTACTTTTCAGGTCATGTGGTCAAGCAAAAGTCAAGGCCCTACCTATAAGTGTTGTCATAGTGTTTATGTTATGCTTGACATGTTAACCTTTTATGTTTTTACTCAGGGTTCCGTGTGTGATGACTGGGTAGTCATGACCTGCCTGCCTTTCTGCGGACTCTGTCAGATGGCCAGGGAGCAGAAGATGAGAGGCTGATCGGTTAAATGAGGGGAATAGGGACAGGCTTAATGACAATCATGCATCCAGTCATGGGGAAAAACACAGTGTGCCTTCTGACGTCACAGGTACAATGTCACAGCCTGGTTGGAAAATCCTAAGCTTTGAACACAACTTTGTTGAAGTATTGCCTTGACTGTGGCCAGTCCATCCTATATTTATTATGGTCTGTGTAATACTCTTATAATACCATTATACTACTAAAGAACCGTAGCTTAAACTATACATTATAGTTTACTACTATGAGGCACATTATATAGTGGCGTTTTGTATCATGATCCAATGGTGTTTATTTGCTTGTCTGAAAATGACCTGATTGAGATGTTTCGGATTTCAATAAAGCACAATTTTCACATTCAAATTAAAGTTGTTCTCCACTTTTTTTCATTTCCATGGAGATGGAGAGGAAAATCCAGCGGTAGAAAAGTCAAGAATGTGCTTTTCTACCAAAACGTTTTTTTGGCACATTCTTCACTGGAGTCCCAGGGTTTTCATCTCCCTCTCGATGTAAATAAAGAACAATAAATGGAGAACAACTTTCAATTGAATGTGTCCCATGACTTCAGGTCAGTTGTCCATTTTCTTCCTCTTTCTGTACAACCAAAGTGAAAATCGTGTCAGTCATTAATCAAGGATTAAGAGACACACTTTCATAATGTAGCAGAAAGAACCAACATGACACAGCCCTCAGAGCACAGGTAAAGCGGGACTGGAGGCTTTTGATTAAGATTATATGGGACTTCAGATATGATTTTGCTTTATTTTAATGTTATACAGTATATAGACTCTCTTAACCTAAAAATAACAAAAGTATTTGATAACTCATAATCAAATTATGTTATGATGGATTATGATAGGTTAATGAAAGTTGTAGATTATGCAGGTGGGGTCCACTGAAAGTTGACTAGCAACAATAGGACCTAAAAACAAAACTCCACCATGAGCAGCCACAAAAATTGGCCAAGAAGAGGTAAAGAAAAGAAAAACTAACACCAAACTTAAAGGAAGCAAACCAAAAAGTGGACCAAATCAAAAACAGGGAAGATCAGATAAAGGATTGTTTGTCTAGAAATCAAATAGGTAGAGCCAACTAAAGGCGTTAACCCTCAACGTCTCTCAAGACAACTGGAGCACTGGGCCAGCCACGCTTAAATAGCACCAGGGCTAGCACGGGTGAAACACCTTCCCAAGAACGAGATGACAAACCAGCTTAGGTGTAACACATACTGACTAATGAGGTGACCCAAATCGGTACACCCCACGTGCTAACGTCCAACCTCGACATATATAAATGGAAAAATCAAAGCCAGTAACACATAACTACATATGGCGACACCGATGTCCGGACCTCGGTCATTTTTTCTAATTTGAAAATAATAATAAAATATATAATTTGTACACAATAAAGAAAATAAGTGATTGTTTAACTTCTAAATATTGCTTCCAGCGTCAATCAAAGCTCAGAAGGCTTATTTACCTTCTTGATCTGACAGAGTTCTGCCTCTGTGAACAAGTGGAATCATTAACAGTGGTTTGTTCGTTATGTTTGCTTGTGTCCCTCAGATTGATCCTTTTTAGCAGGACATTCACCACTCCCTCAAACGGCCAAAGGCCTGAGACGTGAAACGGACTACCCCAGCTCAGAGCAGGTGTTGAGCCTGCTCTCCCCCCTGCCAGAACCCCCCCCCCCCCTCGCATGAACACGCACACACTACATTTTTCATTGCTGCGACTTGCTTGCTAGTGGAGATTTCTGCTCCAAACTCTTGTCAGTTTAGTCTACATTTCACTGATCTTAGTAGCAGAAAGCATGTTTTATTTGTGTCCTTCAAGGCAGCTGTCAATCATCATGTTAGGCTGCGTTTCATTTTATTTGTTATGGCGGTTTGATCGCGGGGAGGCACTAGTAATGTCTGCAGTTTTCAGTTTGGCTATTTGTTTCAAGTGTATTAGTCTATAAATAAATCTCTTTGACAAAATTCGTCATCTCTCCCATATCTTATTCGACTAGTAGTTGTTCTGAAATGTTTATTGCTTGCCTACCTTTTACGCCCTCCTCCATGTTTAATATGATTCGCATACATTAATTATTAATCTCGATTGCCTATCCTGACGTGAAGTTTGTTCTATAGAAAGTATTTGACTCTGATGTGTGCCACAGAAAGTATTTGACTCTAGCCACAAAATTAAGGAAATTAGAAGGGGTGGGGGGTATTTTGGCAAAGACATTTTATTGCCTGCCAAAATTCTCAAAATACAACGGAGTGAAGAGCAGGAATCTCAACTAGCAAACAAATGAAGAATCGAGTGTGTGCGCGCGTTCACACGAAGGGGGAAGAATTCTGTCAGGGGGGAGATTTTCGGCACAACACCTGTTCAAGTATGCAACTAGAGACGCTGCTGACAGTGAGTTTGCGATATGCCAGACAACATTTTTAAACCGGCCCATGACTCCTGCCATGTCTACAGACATCCCCCAAACAAACAAAAACCGACTCTATGACAATGAGTGCACAACTTGTAAATAGTTGCTCATAGATCAGTCAGGCTAGCTGGCAGCAGAGACTTATATTGCAGTAACGTTGATGGGCTCTGGCTAGTATTCCTTAGCCAGCTAAGAGGAAGTAAGAAGCTAACGTTAAAAGTGAAATATGCAGAAATGTATTGCTCCTCCATCTCCTGGTTGCTAAAATTCTAATAGTTAGCTTAATCTCAGATTATGTGACAAAACAAGCAAGTATAGTGTAAAGAATAATTGTTAACCACTGTGAAAAATATTTTCCATAACCAAAAAGATTGTATTTTCAGCTGTTTTAAGCTAGTGTATTAAACTACAAATCCCATTTCTATGTGAATTTGATCGGGTGGCCGAAAAGTTACATATTGCAGCTTTAAACAGTGCCTAAACTGAGCAAAATATAGACTACTAAATTCTCAATAACTTTGCTTTACAGAGAGTAGGCTACTGAGACAGACCCGTGATGTAGCTCTCACACTTCGAACACACCATAGTATGCAGCATCATCTGGATATGTATGCAACAAAAGTTCAACATTCACCCAATTTCTGTCAAGCCGTCTACACATACAGTTTGAGCATACGTTCGATAGCACCACACCGAACGAACGCACAATGCTGCAAGGCAAATGCAGCGTTTCATTGGAAATGAATGTAATTCTGGTCCAAAATGCAATGACGCTGTTGGTGTGATAGAAGCGTCAGTGGTGAGGCTGAGGCAGACTGCAATGCATGCAGAAGGAAGCAGAAGGGACTTGGGGTGGGGCCCCATGTGGGGTCTCCTGAGAAAATCTGTACTAATCTTATCGAACAAGTTTAGAACTTTAAAAAAATGAGATATATTTAAATATGAACATATCCACATGGCCTATCTTCCCTATAGGCCTATTTAAAATGCATTCAACATGCTAACAATACAGTTTTAAAAATGTAATATGTTTTTGTTTATATCGATGTTTGTTTGTCTTATCTCCATCGCCCACTGGATATTATAGTTTACCCATCATCTTTATTTTTTTTTACCACTACAAAACTGATATAAATACAGAATAGTAAGTAATATTCTAATAATTCATGTGGAGGGGCGCGTGCTCAGTCCTCTCCTGTACTCCCTGTTCACTCATGACTGCACGGCCAGGCACGACTCCAACTCCATCATTAAATTTGCCGATGACACAACAGTGGTAGGCCTGATCACCGCCAACGACGAGACAGCGCATAGGGAGGAGATCAGAGACCTGGCCGTGTGGTGCCAGGACAACAACCTCTCCCTCAACGTGATCAAGACAAAGGAGATGATTGTGAACTACAGGAAAAAGAGGACAGAGCACGCCCCCATTCTCATCAACGGGGCTGCAGTGGAGCAGTTTGAGAGCTTCAAGTTCCTTGGCGTCCACATCACCAACAAACTAACATGGTTCAAGCACACCAAGACAGTTGTGAAGAGGGCACGACAAAACATATTCCCCCTCAGGAGACTGAAAAGATTTGGCATGGGTCCTCAGATCCTCAAAAGGTTCTACAACTGCACCATCGAGAACATCCTGACTGGTTGCATCACTGCCTGGTATGGCAACTGCTTGGCCTCCGACCGCAAGGCACTACAGAGGGTAGTACGAACGGCCCAGTACTTCACTGGGGCCAAGCTTCCTGCCACCCAGGACCTCTACACCAGGCTGGGTCAGAGGAAGGCCCTAAAAATTGTCAAAGACTCCAGCCACCCTAGTCATAGACTATACTCTCTGCTACCGCACAGCCAAGTCTAGGTCCAAGAGGCTTCTAAACAGCTTCTTCCCCCAAGCCATAAGACTCCTGGACGTCTAGTCAAATGGCTACCCAGACTATTTGCATTACCCCCCCCCCCCCCCTTTACACCATAGTCACTTTAATAACTCTACCTACACGTACCGTTGAAGTTGGAAGTTTACATACACTTAGGTTGGAGTCTTTAAAACTCGTTTTTCAACCACTCCACACAATTCTTGTTAACAAACTATAGTTTTGGCAAGTCGGTTAGGACATATACTTTGTGCATGACACAAGTAATTTTTCCAACAATTGTTTACAGACAGATTATTTCACTTATAATTCACTGTTTCACAATTCCAGTGGGTCAGAAGTTTACATACACTAAGTTGACTGTGCCATTCAACAGCTTGAAAAATCCAGAAAATGATGTCATGGCTTTAGAAGTTTCTGATAGGCTAATTGACATCATTTGAGTCAATTGGAGGTGTACCTGTGGATGTATTTCAAGGCCTACCTTCAAACTCAGTGCCTCTTTGCTTGACATCATGGGAAAATCAAAAGAAATAAGCCAAGACCTCAGAAAAAAACATTGTAGACCTCCACAAGTCTGGTTCATCCTTGGGAGCAATTTCCAAACGCTTGAAGGTACCACGTTCATCTATTCAAACAATAGTACTCAAGTATAAACACCATGGGACCACGCAGTCATCATACCGCTCAGGAAGGAGATGCATTCTGTCTCCTAGAGATTAACGTACTTTAGTGCGAGAACAGCAAAGGACCTTGTGAAGATGCTGGAGGAAACAGGTTTAAAAGTATCTATATCCACAGTAAAACAAGTCCTATATCGACATAACCTGAAAGGCCGCTCAGCAAGGAAGAAGCCACTGCTGGTTCTTCCAAATGGACAATGACCCCAAGCATACTTCCAAAGTTGTGGCAAAATGACTTAAGGACAACAAAGTCAAGGTATTGGAGCGGCCATCACAAAGCCCTAACCTCAATCCTATAGAAAATTTGTGGGCAGAACTGAAAAAGCCAAGTCTAGGTCCAAGGCAATGCTACCCAAATACTAATTGAGTGTATGTATACTTCTGACCCACTGGGACTGTGATGAAAGAAAGAAAAGCTGAAATAAATCATTCTCTCTGCTATCATTCTGACATTTAACAACCTTAAAATAAAGTGGTGATCCTAACTGACCTAAGACGGGGAATATTTATTAGGATTACATGTCAGGAATTGTGAAAAACTGAGTTTAAAGGTATTTGGCTAAGGTGTATGTAAACGGAACTGTAAACAGAAATGTGTAATGTAAATGTACCATTCATACCATCTGAAGGATGCAAGTATAATGAATGCACTTCATTTTAGTTAAATTATCACTTTTAAATGATGTAATTGGAATTTCAATTAACTTCACGAATTGACTAAAGTGAAAACTTTTAAACACTATATACTGTACACTATAATTACATAAACTATAATTACAATATACTGTACACACTAAAATTACATGCCACAAAACTCTGGCAGTCTGGTGTAGTGGTTAGCCCCCAAGACACTGGACCACATATACCCCTGGTGATGTGGATACAATTCCCTCTCAACCCGTCCTCTCTGTCTCCCTCTGTATCTGCTTCCCCTCTACATCTTCGACTATCACTGTCCATAAAACAATTATTTAAAAACAAAACTGTGATCTTTGTCCAACTTACAAAGACATCATTGGGAGACGTCTGAGGTGAGGTTGAGGTGTATCATGATATGGTGAAGGAAAATACCTAATGGAAAAGAGGAACATAAAGCCGCAAGAGAACTAACAATTAACAATGGCATAGTTATTTTTTTATTTTCCAATGAAGTCACTGAGACATGTATTGTAAAGTCAGTAAAATGTGTTTTTCCCTTCCCAATTGAACTGGCTTATTGGCATGCTGTCACGTTCGTAGAAAAGGTCGGACCAAGGCGCAGCGTGATTGGAGTTCCACATCTTTATTTTAGTGAAACTTAACCTGTTTGGGATAGGGGGCAGTATTTTCACGGCCGGATGAAAAAACGTACCCGATTTAAACTGGTTACTACTCTTGCCCAGAAACAAGAATATGCATATTATTAGTAGATTTGGATATAAAACACTGAAGTTTCTAAAACTGTTTGACTGGTGTCTGTGAGTATAACAGACCTCATATGGCAGGCAAAAACCTGAGAAAATTCCAAGCAGGAAGTGGCCTGTCTATGAATGTGTAGTTCTTCTTTTGATTCTCTATCGAAACTACAGTATATGTGAGGTTACGTAGAACTTTCTAAGGCTTCCATTGGCTCTCTAAAGCCTTCAGAAAGCAGATTGAGGCATCTCCTGTCTCTGGGCAGAGTATAGTAGCTCAGTTTGTCAGTGGTCTGCCTGGTGACAAAGAGATTGGATATGCGCATTCACGTGAGCACGCTGTTTTTTCTTTTCCTCTTTGAATGAATACACTATTGTCCTGTTGGAATATTATCGCTATTTTACGAGAAAAATACCATAAAAATTGATTTTAAACAGCGTTTGACATGCTTCTAAGTACGGTAATGGAACATTATGAATTATTTTGTCTCGAAATGCGCTTGCGCATTACCCTTTGGATAGTGACCTGAACGCATGAACAAAACGGAGATATTTGGACATAACTATGGATTATTTGGAACAAAAACAACATTTCTTGTGGAAATAGCAGTCCTGGGAGTGCATTGACGAAGATCAGCAAAGGTAATAACATTTTTCTAATAGTAATTCTGAGTTTAGTGTGCTCCGAACTTGGCTGGTGTCTGAATAGCTCACCGTGATGGCTGAGCAATGTACTCAGAATATTGAAAAATGTGCTTTCGCCGAAAAGCTATTTTAAAATCTGACATAGCGATTGCATAAAGGAGTTCTGTATCTATAATTCTTAAAATAATTGTTATGTATTTTGTCAACGTTTATGATGAGTAATTTAGTAAATTCACCGGAAGTTTTGGGTGGGAATGCATGTTCTGAACATCACATGCCAATGTAAAAAGCTGTTTTTGGATGTAAATATGAACTTGATTGAACAAAACAAACCCTGCTATTGTATAACATAATGTCCTAGGAGTGTCATCTGATGAAGATCATCAAAGGTTAGTGCTTCATTTAGCTGTGTTTTGGGTTTTTGTGACATATATGCTTGCTTGGAAAATGGCTGTGTGATTATTTTTGTCTATGTACTCTCCTAATATAATCTAATGTTTTGCTTTCGCTGTAAAGCCTTTTTGAAATCGGACAATGTGGTTAGATTAACAAGAGTATTATCTTTAAAATGGTGTAAAATAGTCATATGTTTGAAAAATTGAAATTATTGCATTTTTTAGGTTTATGTATTTCGTGCCATGCGATCCCATTGGCTGTTGGCTAGGGGTTCCGCTGGCGGAACAGGGTTCCGCTAGCAGAATGCCTAGATGTAAGAACTTAAACAAACCAAGAAACAAAAAACGACCGTGAAGTACCATAGTGCTACACGCACTCACTCAAAACAATATCCCACAAAACACAGGTGGGAAAAAGGCTACCTAAATATGATCCCAAATTAGAGGAAACGATTACCAGTTGCCTCTAATTGGGAACCATACAACTCACCAACGTAGAAATACAATGACTAGAACACCCCCTTAGTCACACTCTGACCTAAACACCATAGAGAACCAAGGGCTCTCTATGGTCAGGGCGTGACAGTAACCCCCCAAAGGTGCTGACTCCGGCCGCAAACCTGAAAACCAATGGGGGGTAGGAGGGGGGTGCCTAGTGTCGGTGGCGGCTCCGGTGGGCACCGGCGTAGGGGAAGGCTCCGGCCATGGAGCTGGGTTGGCCGCCGTGCCTGGACTGGGCAACGGCACAGAGGAGGGCTCCGGCCATGGAGCTGGGTTGGACGCCGTGCCTGGACTGGGCACTGGCGCAGAGGAAGGCTCTGGCCATGGAGCTCGGTTGGCCGCCGTGCCTGGACTGGGCACTGGCGCAGAGGAAGACTCCGGCCCTGGAGCGGGACTGGACGCCGTGCCTGGACTGGGCCCCGGCGCAGAGGAAGGCTCCTGCCATGGAGCGGGACTGGACACCGTGCCTGGACTGGGCACCTGAGCAGAGGAAGGCTCCTGTCCTGGCACCGGCGCAGGAAGCTCCGGGCCGGGGACCGTCAATGGAAGCTCCGGGCCGTTGACCGTCACTGGAAGCTCCGGGCCGTTGACCGTCACTGGAAGCTCCGGGCCGTTGACCGTCACTGGAAGCTCCGGGCCGTTGACCGTCACTGGAAGCTCCGGGCCGTTGACCGTCACTGAAAGCTCCGGACTGTGAACCGTTGCTGGAGGCTCCGGACTGTGAACCGTTGCTGGAAGCTCTGGACTGTAAATCGTCGCTGGAAGCTCTGGACTGTGAACCGTCGCTGGAAGCTCCGGGCTGTAGACCGTCACTGGAGTCTTAGTGTGTGGAGCCGGTACAGGTGGCACCGGACTGGTGACACGCACTTCTGGGCGAGTGCCAGGAGCTGGCACAGGACGTACCAGACTGGGGAGGCGCACTGGAGGCCTGGTGCGTGGAGCCGGCACAGGTGGCACCGGACTTGTGACACGCACTTCAGGGCGAGTGCGGGGAGCTGGCACAGGACTCACCAGACTGCTGACAGGCTCTTCAGGTCGAATGCCGTGCAGAACACACCTACATAACATTTCTCTCCTCTCTCCCAACTTCTCCATCGCCTCCCTGACAGTCTCTGGCTCTTCAGGGCAAGTGTGGGGAGCTGGCACAGATGGCACCGGGCTGGTGTCACGCTCTTCAGCACGTCTGCACCGCAGCATACTCCTCGCCAAAGTCATTCTCCGATAACTCTCCTCACACTGCTCCATCGACTCCCAGGCGGGCTCTGGCTCTCTCCTTGGCTTGGCCGACCACCCCTCGTGCCCCCCCCCCAAAAAAAAATCTTGGGGTTTCTGTGGCCGCGGTCCCCGGTGTCGTCGCTGTCCTTCCTGCGTCCTCTGCGGCTCCTGCCAAGGAAGGGTCTCGTGTCCTCCCATGATTTCCTCCCATGTCCAAAACTCCTTTACCTCATGAACACGCTGCTTGGTCCTTGTGTGGAGGGATATTCTGTCACGCTCGTAGAAAAGGTTGGACGAAGGCGCAGTGTGATTGGAGTTCCACATCTTTATTTTAGTGAAACTTAAACAAACCAAGAAACAAACAACGACCGTGAAGTACCGTAGTGCTACATGCACTCACTCAAAACAATATCCCACAAAACACAGGCGGGAAAAAGGCTACCTAAATATGATCCCCAATTAGAGGCAACAATTGCCAGCTGCCTCTAATTGGGAACCATACAACTCATCAACGTAGAAATACAATGACTAGAACACCCCCCTAGTCACGCTCTGACCTAAACACCATAGAGAACCAAGGGCTCTCTATGGTCAGGGCGTGACACATGCATACCCATGGAGAAAATAGGAGTCTAACTCATTTGAAGAAACAAAAATAACACATTTATTTTCACAATGCAAACATTTCCAGGAACTTAATTAAAATGATGGTAATGTGCTTTAAATTAAAGGACAAGATTCTCCTTGAAAAGAGTTCAGACTAGATGTAGAACATTACTTACCTTTTCCCTTTCCTGCTGCACACGTCAGACAACATGGCCGAGCTAAAAGATGTAAGTACCTTTGACCACCTTCCAAACCTCAGGACGCTTCAGATTGACAATAACTATCTGGAGACCATAGACAACCAGGCATTCCACAATTTGATCCAACTAAACATGTCCTTGAACAAAATATCAAATCTCAGCTCCTCTGCATTTCAAGACCTCAAGAAACTTGTCAACCTGTCACTAAATAATAACTCGCTGATTATGCTCCCTCCACTTATTTTCTCCACGCTCTACAATCATATTACAGCAGAACTACCTGAACAACTTCTCTGTGGTGGCAGAATCTGTGACTCACTTACTGAAGCTGACAAAACTAGACCTGTGCAATAACTATCTAACATCCCTCCATCATTCTAACCATACAGACCTACCAGAGTCCCTCACCACCCTCTATCTCTGTAAAAACAAACTGGTCACTTTAGCATGTGAGTGGGGCTTCCTCTGCCATGTACTACTGCTGGATCTCTCCTACAATGACCGGCTCCCTTCAAGGGCTTTCCAAGGTCTGGACTTGCGGAAGCTAAACTACATGCATTCGCATTCAACCAATGTTACAGTGCCAGAGCTTTTGAACGTCAGCAATGTTAGAGCTGGGAACATAGACTTCTCTGGTATGGGGTTGAAGACTGACAATCTGCTCATGGAGTTATGCAGTCTTTTGAGTACAAAGGTCACATTTTTAAAAAGCTGTGTCTGGAAACCAATGGGATACCGTCATTGCGGAAGAACACACTTTCCAACTGTCCACCAATCCGGGGTTTATCGGATCTTTTCTTCAACCAGTTGAGGAAGGTAAGATGCCTCCACTTTCTCAAAGGACAGGATCAAATCAAGAAGTTCAACAAAGAAAAAAAAAATCGCCTCCCTAATGTCCTGCAACAGACAGAACCTCTCGTTCCCAAATCTGACAGATCTGATCTACCATGACAATCGCACACTCATAGTCAACTAGACCCTACAACTCGCAGCGGACACTTTTGACAATCTGACCAAGTTGACTTTCCTCTCCTTGGACAACTCCTGTGCCGGGGTGATGCAGCTGCAGCCGGGCATCTTCAAAAACCTGCGGAAGTTGAGCAAGCTCAGCGCAAGGAACATGGGAGTCCAGTCATTCTCAAAGGAGGTTTTCAGGGATCTGACGGAGCTGCAGATCTTGCTTCTCAACCAAAACGTAATGCAATCCTTAGATGTGAATGTGCTGGAGTCTCTGCGTAATATTCCTCTTAGTTGTACCTGCCTCAACAGCGATCTTCAGAACTGGACTTTGACAAACCAGAGAGTCCAGTTAGTCTTACTCTATTGACTACATTGCCCAGAAAAAACTCCAACAAACCATACACAACTTTGACACCAATGTCTTCTACCTGGACCTGGGAGAGTACCTTTAAGCCACCACAACCACTGTGATTTTACTGCTGACTATAATCGCGTTTAGTTGACCAGCTACTTCCCATCCTGGAGGGCAACGGAGCCTCTTTCCGGCTGTGCCTGCACCACCGTGACTTTGAGTGGGCTGCAACATTGTGGACAACATCGTCTCCGCCATGTACAGTAGCCGCAATACCATCTGCGTGGTTAACAGGCACTTCCGGCACAGCGAGTGTTGCTCCCTGGAGATCCAGCTGGCCAGCTACAGGCTCTTCCTCAAGCTCCAGGACGTTCTCCTACTCATATTCCTGGACCCCATCGCTGAAAGGCAGCTGTTGGCTTACCACCGTATGAGAAAGGTAATGTTGAAGGAGACCTACCAGCAGTGGCCAGGGTCAGACTGCACTGAGCCGTTCTTGGCCCAGGAACTGTTTTGGAACCATCTGAGGAGAGCGCTGAGGAGCGGGAGCAGCAGTTTTGAAGAGGAAGATGAGGAAGAGGGGTGGGAAGAATAGTTCATTCAGCCACCGACGATGATGCTAAGTATTACTTAATGCCTTTAGGAAAAGGTTATAGGACACGCTTTGCCCTGGCAACAGTCTGATTCCTGGATATGAAACAAAGTTCAATGTTGTAAAAGTACTAAAATGATGAACACATACACAGAGAGGAACTGAATATTTTGTAAATGTGCCCTCAGTACAATGATGTTCTACTTGCTTTGATTGATTGCTATAATAAGCTAGTCATAATTTGATTCCTTTTTTAATTTAATTTGGCAAACAAACTTAATCCTGTCGTGTTCAGTACTTAATAATATTGTAATAATGTGTGTACATTTAAAAGATGTAGAGGGAAATGGAAATGGGTATTAAATTGATGAGACGTACCCTGACAAATCATGTTGCAAGGTTAATTTAAATATTCTATAATAATTATATCACTGGCTCAAAATGTAATACACTGACAGATGAGATCTATTACTTAATGACTAAAGGAAATGGTTAGAGGACACACTTTGCCCTGGCAACAGGATATGAAACTAAGTTCAATGTAGAAAAGTACTGAAATTATGCCTACCCACACACATACAAAGCCAAAGAGGAACTGAATATCTTGTGAAAGTGCCTTCATTACCATAACATTCTACTTGCTTGAAATCCAGCATTGTTTATGCTTTGATCGATTGCAATAATAAGCGAAAGTCATCATTTGTTGGATTTTGTCATTTGCTTTTGTAATGGAAAAAACTAACTTAATCCTGCTGTGATCAGTACTTAATAATATTGTAATACTGTATGTATTACAGGAAAATGGAAATGGACATGAGGAATAGGATGATCAGACAAATCATGTTGGAAAGTTAATTTACATATTCTATAAGTATACTTATTGTTGGTAAATATCACTTTCTCAATGAGGAATGCACAAAATAAAACAAATAAATTAATGATCTATTATTAGATTTTAATATAAAACAGTGCGTTACTATGTACAGTATTATATTCACAGGTTTAATTTTATTCGGTCCATCTTAAATGGTGAGAATCTCAATTACATAATTGCATCCTCTCTCCTCCTCAAAACCCAGAGGAAAAGGTCAGAGGGGAGGGACCTCTGAGAATAGAAGATGTGAGGACAGTATTTTATTCACAGGTTCATTTTATTCAGTCCATCTTACAGGGAGAGAATTGTATACTCCTCGTGTCCTCGCTCCTTCTCAAAACCAATTGGAGAAAAAGGTCAGAGGGGAGGGACCTCTGGCTTTCTCATCCAATGGGTTTTGAGAAGGAGACGAGGCGAGGAATATGCAATTGAGATCTTCCTATGGACAGCAGACAATCCTCTGCATAACGCATTCATGCTGATTTATGTCTTTGATCATCTGTGCTAAAGAATTCGGCTTGTCAAAAATAATTTAAAATATACTTTGAGTAGGCCCAGTGGCCCAAAAAAACCTGAGGGACACATTTGTGGATATTTTGTTCTGCCAAAGTTCTCACTGTAGCTGTCTGTAAACAGCATACTGTATAAGTTATGCAATGGATTTTATTTTATAGTGCTTATATATGTTTTTGCATACACACATTTCAATTACAAGTATTCATGCAATAAAAAATACAATCTGCTGCTGTTACTTTTCCACAGCATAATTGTGTTTTTATTGTCCAGGCTGTAAGTAGTTTTAGAGTATGGAAAACATATGAAAGAAAAGATTTCAAAATATTTGTAAAAATGCTAACATTTCCTGGCTGGCACTTTGTCTTCCTGCCAATCATATGGCCTGACGCTATTCAACAGAGAAATAAAACATTAAGTCAGTTGTAATTGGTAACAATTAGACTTGATGGTATGCATTTCGAAAATACTCACTCATCAACATAGCATATAGCCTAAGCATTGCACTTATGCATGTCTCTACTACACAGAGGCATGCAGTCTCTGGACAGGCACAGTGGATGTGGATCAGTACAGTCTCATCTGGGGGAAAAGACCAGCGTTCAGGGCTGGGGAAAGCAGGCAGGGACCCGGGGGGCAGAGGAGGGGACAGGCCACTCTCCAGCATGTGGGAGGGGGGAGTGTAGGCCAGGAAGGTAGGACCTGGAGATTACAGGGCTGGTTGGGGGCGGCGGTTGAAGCGATAGAAAGGGTGGAGCTGATGACTGTCTAGTGGATAGTGGGTGGGAGCAGATGCGGAAAATGTCTCCTTTCAATGTCATATGGATCTTGTTGCTGTGGCAAGTGTCTGTCTCCGTGTCTGTGTCATCACCCTCCTTTATAGACGTCCTTTATTTTAGGGCCAAGAGATGTTGACCATGAAAATTCTGACCGTATTTACAGCCTAAAACTGCAGCCTGGTTGAGATCTCTCTCTTAAAGGTCACTTAGTCAAGAAAAAGTCAAGGCCCTACCTATAAGTGTTTTCAAAGTGTGTGATGTCATGATTTACGTTAACCTATTTGTTTTTACCCAGGGATCCGTGCGTGATGACTAGGTAGCAGTGGTGTAAAGTACTTAAGTAAAAATACTTTAAAGTACTACTTAAGTATTTTTGGGGGGTATCTGTACATTACTGTTTATATTTTTACTTCACCACATTCCTAAAGGAAATGCTGTACTTTTTACTGCATACATTATTCCTTACAACCCAAAGTACTCATTACATTTTGAATGCTTAGCAGGACAGGAAAGTTGTGAAATCCACGTACTTATCAAGAGAACACATGGTCATCCCTACAGCCTATGGTCTGGCGGACTCACTAAACACAAATGCATCTTTTGTAAATAATGTTGGAGTGTGCCCCTGGCTATCCGTACATTTTAAAAACAAGAAAATGGTGCAGTTTGCTTTGCTTAATTTAAGGAATTTGAAATGATTTATGATTTTACTTCTACTTTTGATACTCACGTATATTTTAGAAATGACATGTACTTTTGATACTTAAGTACATTTAAAACCAAATAAACTCAGCAAAAAAATAAACGTCCTCTCACTGTCAACTGCATTTATTTTCAGCAAACTTAACATGTGTAAATATTTGTATGAACATAAGATTCAACAACTGAGACATAAACTGAACAAGTTCCACAGACATGTGACTTACAGAAATGGAATTAATGTGTCCCTGAACAAAGGGGGTCAAAATCAAAAGTAACAGTAACAGTCTAACTGGTGTGGCCACCAGCTGCATTAAGTACTGCAGTGCATCTCCTCCTCATGGACTGAACCAGATTTGCCAGTTCTTGCTGTGAGATGTTACCCCACTCTTCCACCAAGGCACCTGCAAGTTCCCGGACATTTCTGGGGGGGATTGGCCATAGCCCTCACCCTCCGATCCAACAGGTCCCAGACGTGCTCTATGGGATTGAGATCTGGGCTCTTTGCTGGCCATGGCAGAACACTGACATTCCTGTCTTGCAGGAAATCACGCACAGAAGGAGCAGTATGGCTGGTGGCATTGTCATGCTGGAGGGTCATGTCAGGACGAGCCTGCAGGAAGGGTACCACATGCGCGATGAGGATGTCTTCCCTGTGATTGCCTGCAATGACAACAAGCTCAGTCTGATGATGCTGTGACACACCGCCCCAGACCATGACGGACCCTCCAACTCGATACCGCTCCAGAGTACAGGCCTCGGTGTAACGCTCATTCCTTCGACGATAAACGCGAGTCCGACCATCACCCCTGGTGAGACAAAACCGCGACTCGTCAGTGAAGAGTACTTTTTGCCAGTCCTGTCTGGTCCAGCGATGGTGGGTTTGTGCCCATAGGCGACGTTGTTGCCGGGGATGTCTGATGAGGACCTTCCTTACAACAGGCCTACAAGCCATCAGTCCAGCCTCTCTCAGCCTATTGTGGACAGGCTGAGCACTGACGGAGGGATTGTGCGTTCCTGGTGTAACTCGGGCAGTTGTTGTTTCCATCCTGAACCTGTCCCGCAGGTGTGATGTTCAGATGTACCGATCCTGTGCAGGTGTTGTTACATGTGGTCTGCCACTGCGAGGACAACCAGCTGTCCGTCCTGTCTCCCTGTAGCTCTGTCTTAGGCGTCTCACAGTACAGACATTGCAATTTATTGCCCTGGCCAGATCTGCAGTCCTCATGTCTCCTTGCAGCATGCCTAAGGCACATTCACACAGATGAGCAGGGACCCTGGGCATCTTTATTTTGTTGTTTTTCAGTCAGTAGAAAGGCATCTTTAATGTCCTAAGTTTTCATAACTGTGACCTTAATTGCCTACCATCTGTAAGCTGCTAGTGTCTTAATGACCGTTCCACAGGTGCATGTTCATTAATTGTTTATGGTTCATTGAACAAGCGTGGGAAACAGTTTTTAAACCCTTTACAATGAAGATCTGTGAAGTCATTTGGATTTTTTACGAATTATCTTTGAAAGACATGGTCCTGAAAAAGGGACGTTTATTTTTTTTGCTGAGTTTACTTTGTCTTTACTTAAGTACTATTTTGCTGGGTGACTTTCACTTTTACTCAAGTACTGTATGACAATTGGATACTTTTCCCACCACTGCTGGGTAGTCATGGCCTGCCTGCCTGCCTCTCTGCAGAATCTGTCAGACGGCCAGTTTACAGTTTACTCATAGGATGTACTTTGTATAGTGTTGTTTTGTAACATGATTCAGTTAAGAAATGTGTGTATTTGTGTGAAAAGTACCTGATTACCTGAGTAAATAAAGCTTCTACCAAAGCTTCTTTTGGCTATGTTTTCTTTTGTAAAGGTTTGCTAAAGGTTCAAGGTCCCCCAGACTACCCGCCACACCCTCTTCAGCCAACTACCTCGGTGTGGTGGACACAATTAGTTTGAGTTTATTTATTTTTACAGGGACAGTGCACATTAATCAACGTTTCAGTAAAAGTGCCGGTTTTAGCCAGCCGGCTAATTTTCAACCGCAGTCCCTGGGCAGGTTATTAAAAACAATTACAATATAGACAATCATAGAACAGTGAGCACACGCAGAGTAACATAGGACAAGCAAGACATAGCATAAAGACAGAGCAACATAGGACAAGCAAGATGTAGCATACAGACAGAGCAACATAGAACAAAAAGCAACAAGACAAAATCCATAAAAACAAAGTGTTTCCACACCTCACAAGCTACAGACAACAGACAACATGGAAAGCGGCAATACACAGCTAGGGATTCTGTTCACAAATCTGATTGACCTTTAGCCATGTCTTCATGCATTTTGTGAAAGTGTGATATGTGGTGCAGTTGTGTGTCTGATGGCAGTGTATTCCAGACATGGGACGCTCTCACAGAGAAAGCGGATTTACTAAAGGTGCTTTTCCTTTAGGGAACTATACAGTCACCTCTCATGGCAGACCTTGTGGATCTGCTGCCATATGTTTGGATTTTCTGTTTAACAAAAGTACTGAGTGGAGGGGGAGCTAGGCCATTTAGGATCTTGAATACAAGACATGCGTCGGTGTATTGCACCAGATTTTCCCAACTCAGGAGCTCATGCTTTCTGAGGATGTAACAGTGATGATGGCTATTGGGCTTTCTATCGAGCACTTTGAGAGCCTGTTTGTAGACAGACTGAATAGGTTTTAATGTTGTATAGCAAGCTTGGGTCCAACTAGTCAAGCAGTATGTTAAGTGGGGGAGTATCATCTATTTGAAGTACAGTCTTGCTACCTCTGTGGTCAAACAATTTCGTATAAATCGGAAATTAGCTAGGTTGAATTTGGTTATTTGAATTACCTTTTTCACATGCTTTTTAAAAGAGAGGTTGGAATCAAGTATGATTCCAAGGTACTTAAAATCAGATACCACCTGGAGCTTCTCCCCTGACACATAGACATCTGGCTCAGTAGCATCTGTTGCCCTCTTTGTGAAGAACATGCAAACAGTTTTTTTCACATTGAGATGCAAACACGAGTCACTGAGCCACTTTGTAACCTGGACCATTACAGTAGTGAGTTCTTGTGCAGCTTGTTGTTTGCTCTTTGCATGCACATATATCACTGTATCATCTGCATACATTTGAACTTCAGACCCAGTGCAGACGGAAGGCAGATCATTAATGTACAGGCTGAACAAGAATTAATCCAACCAACTACAAAAACAGGAATTACAGATATAATTTTTTTTTTAGAAATACAACAAACAACAACTTGAATTATCATAACTGCCAATCAGGAACACCTTTCCTTTTTATATGAAATAAGACCCATCCCTCTTAACGCGTTATTTGGTCCTACTTATCAGTAGAATATTGAGACCGCCAACTTTCTTTTGCAATCGATTCTTCTAGTGTATAATAGTGTTTCACAGTTATTTTGAAATAATTCAATAAACAAATATATATTTACTGAGAGTTTTAAAAATGAAAACCTTCCCCAGCAGAATAAAGAGATTGTATTTGCTGTTGAATCTGTGTATATTGTGTTTGGCACATTGCTGACTGGAGTCCCTGGGTTTTCCTCTCCCTCGCCACGTACATAAATAACAATAAATGGAGAACAACTTTCATCTGATCGTGTCCCATGACTCCATGTCCGTTGTCCCTTTCCTTCCTCTTTCTGTACAACCAAAGCGAGGCAGTTTTAAACAATGATTAAGAGCCTAGCATTCATAATGTAGCAGAAGGATATGATACAGACATGATACAGCCCCCAGAACGGAGGTAAGGCTGGACTCGAGGCTTTTAATTAAAGATGAAATGGGACTTGAGATATGATTTTGCTTAATTTGAATGTGACTTGTAAAATAACTCTTGAAACGTGTTTGATAACCCTTCATTAAATGATGTTATGATGGATTATGATAGGTAAATGAAAGCTGTAGAATTTGCTATGGATTATGATGAATGAAATTGAACTAATTTGTCAGATTATGAAAATTGCTGCATGCAGCAGTACAAAAGTCAATGCTTTGATTTCTCACAGTGGTTGAGGGTCTTTCAATAAACTAGGGTACTAGCTGTTTAATTAGCCTACATTTTGACATTTTCCCACATCATCAGGAAGAACATTTCTGAATGACAGTCAAGTGACGATCAACTGTCGTGATCGCACATGCTGTGTTCACAAGTTACAGTGCATTCGGAAAATATACTGACCCCTTGTCTTTTTCCACATTTTGTTAGGTTACAGCCTTATTCTAAAATGTATTCAATTGTTTTTTTCCCTCATCAAATCTACACACAATACCCCATAATGACAAAGCAAAAACAGGTTTAGAAATGTTGGCTAATTTATTAAATATAAAACCCGGAAATGTTATATTTACATAAGTATACAGACCCTTTACTCAGCACTTTGTTGAAGCACCTTTGGCAGCGATTACAGCCTCAAGTCTTCTTGGGTATGACGCTACAAGCTGGCACACCTGTATTTGGGGAGTTTCTCCCGTTCTTCTCTGCAGATCCTCTCAAGCTCTGTCAGGTTGGATGGGGAGCGTTTCTGCACAGCTATTTTCAGGTCTCTCCAGAGATGTTCGATCAGGTTTAAGTCTGGCTGGGCCACTCATGGACATTCATAGACTTGTCCCGAAGCCACTCCTGCGTTGTCTTGGCTGTGTGCTTAGGGTCATTGTCCTGTTGGAAGGTGAACCATCGCCCCAGTTTGAGGTCCTGAGAGCTCTGGAGCAGGTTTTCATCAAGGATCATGATTATGCCACCACCATGCTTCACCATAAGGATGGTGCCAGGTTTCCTCAGACCAGAGGTCTGAGAGTCTTTACTGTAGGTGTCTTTTTGTCAATTCTAAGCGGGCAGTCATGTGCCTTTTACTGAGGAGTGGCTTCCATCTGGCCAATACCATAAAGGCCTGATTGGTGGAGTGCTGCAGAGATGGTTGTCCTTCTGGAAGGTTCTCCCATCTCCACAGAGGAACTCTGGAGCTCTGTCAGAGTGACCATCGGGTTCTTGGTCACCTCCACGACCAAGACCCTTCTCCCCGATTGCTCAGTTTTGTGGGGCGGTCAGCTCTAGGAAGAGTCTTGGTGGTTCCAAACTTCTTCCATTTAAGAATGATGGAGGCCACTGTGTTCTTGGGGACCTTCAATGCTGCAGACATTTTTTGGTACCCTTCCCCAGATCTGTGGCTCCACACAATCTTGTCTTGGCACTCTACGGACAATTCCATCGACCTCATGGCTTGGTTTTTGCTCTGACATCACTGTCAATTGTGGGACCTTATATAAACAGGTATGTGCCTTTCCAAATCATAACTTTCAGACATTTTTGTGCCTCGAATTGAACACAGTCTAATGCGCATTGTGTCGGACAGACTATAATATAAACACAACATGTAAAGTGTTGGTCCCAACATGCACACAAAAAACATCTCTCAAATTGTGTGCACAAATTTGTTTACATCCCTGTTAGTGAGCATTTCTCCTCTGCCAAGATAATCCATCTACCTGACAGGTGTGGCATTTCAAAAAGCTTATTAAACAGCATGATCACTACACAGGTGCACCTTGTGTTGTGGACAATAAAATGCCACTTTAAATGTGCAGTTTTGTCACACAACACAATGCCACAGATGTCTCAAGTTTGAGGGGGTGTGCAATTGGGGGTGGGGGGGGGGGGTGCTGAGGAGTATTTCTGTCTGTAATAAAGCCCTTTTGCGGAGAGTCTGCACCCCTGCCCAGTCATGTGAAATCCATAGATTACGGCCTAACTTAATGAAATGGTTTGATTTGATCCCAATGTTACACTTGGGCCCCACTATTTACAGAAAAACCCTTGAGCAGCGTTCATACCTATGACAACAGCTGTATGATCCATTTATTGATCTGGATTGGAGTCATTACCAACTTAATTTTGTGTCATTCAGGATATGAACTAAAATGTCAGTTTAAATTGTTGTACTATTCATACTTTCAAGGATGCAAGTATAATAATTGCAATTCATTTTAGATAAATTCTCATTTAAATTATGTAATTGGAATTTCAAATTGCTTCCCGAATTGACTGAAGTGAAATCTTTTTAAACACTAAAACTGTGAACTGTGGCAGTCTGGTTTAATGGTTAGCCCCCAAGACTCTGGGCCACATATACCCCTGGCAATATGGGTACAATTCCCCCTTGTCTTATTTTCCTTGTCTTATTTCTTACTTGTTTCACAATAAAAACTACTCTGCATCTTCAAATTGGCAGACATGTTGTGTAAATCAAATGATACAAAACCCCCAAAAATACATTTTAGTTTCAGGTTGTAAGGCAACAAAATAGGAAAAATGCCAAGGGGGTGAATACTTTCGCAAGCTACTGTACCTAATGGAAAAGAGGAACCTGAAAGCCACTAGAACTAATACTTTTGTTTTCCAGTGAAGTCCCTGAGAAATGTATTGTAAAGTTGCTAAAATGTGTTTTTCCCTTCTTCCATTTAGCTGGCTTTCTTATCAGCATTCTCAACCATGGAGAATAAAGGAGTATAATTCAGGATGATTATCACAGCCATACAACTCTTTTGAAGAAAGAAAATCAACAGCTTTCTTTTCCCAATGCATGCATTTCCTGGAACTTAAAATGAATGTACTGTGATTTTAAAGGACAAGATTCCCCTTGGAAAGAGTTCAGAACCATTGGAGGAGATGTAGAACATTACTCACCTTATTACTCTCCTGCTGCACACGTCAGACAACATGGCCGGGCTAAAATATAAAATAATGGCATCAGTGGCAATTGTCCTTCACATTGCCCAGTTCACAGTTGGCTATAGCTTCAGAAATTGCACTGAGGATCCAACCTCAAACCACACAAAATTCATTTGCATCCGTCACCAGGCAAAGAACATTTCTGCCATTGTAGGTGACCTGCCACCTTATGCCACCACAATTATAATCTCCATAAACTTGATAAAACACATACCTGACAATACCTTTGATCACTTACCTAACCTCAGGACGCTTCAGATTGACAATAACCATCTGGAGACCATAGATAACCAGGCATTCCAAAATATGAGCCAACTGAAGAGCCTAAACCTGTCCTTGAACAAAATATCAAATCTCAGCTCCTCTGTATTTCAAGACCTCAAAAACCTTGTCAACCTGTCACTAAATAATAACTCACTGATTATGCTCCCTCCGGGTATTTTCTCTTCACTCTCCAATCTGGATGTCCTCATATTACGGCAGAACTACCTGAACAACTTCTCTGCGGTGGCAGAATCTGTGACTCACTTAACGAAGCTGACAAAACTAGACCTGTGCAATAACTATCTAACATCCCTCCATCATTCTAACCATACAGACCTACCAGAGTCCCTCACCACCCTCTATCTCTGTAAAAACAAACTGGTCACTTTAGCATGTGAGTGGGGCTTCCTCAGCCATGTACTACTGCTGGATCTCTCCTACAATGACCAGCTCCCTTCAAGGGCTTTCCAAGGTCTGGACTTGCAGAAGCTAAACTACATGCGTTTGCGTTCAACCAATGTTACAGTGCCAGAGCTTTTGAATGTCAGCAATGTTAGAGCTGGGAACATAGACTTCTCTGGTATGGGGTTGAAGACTGACAATCTGCTCATGGAGCTATGTAGCCTTTTGAGTACAAAGGTCAAATTTGTTAAAAAGCTGAGTCTGGGAAGCAATGGGATTCTGTTATTGCGAAAGAACACGCTTTCCAACTGTCCACCAATCCGGGGTTTATTGGACCTTTCCTTCAACCAATTGAGGGAGGTAAGTTGCCTCCACTTTCTCAAAGGACAGGATCAAATCAAGAACTTCACAGCAGAGAAAAACCACCTCACCTCCCTAATGTCCTGCAACAAACAGAACCTCACTTTCCCAAATCTGACAGATCTGAGCTACCGTTACAATCGCATACTCAAAGTCAACTCTTTTGCTTTCCACCACACACCAAATGTGAAGACCCTACAACTCAACATAAACATAATCGCCTATCTTGACCATAAGGCTTTCAGTGGGCTGACTAGTCTTGTGACACTGCGTCTGGACAATAACCTCCTGACCGATCTGTACAAGGATAGCTTTGAAGATCTGCATAGCCTGGAAATACTTAACCTACGTAACAATCAGATAGCTGTTATTTTCAACAAGACTTTCCATTTACTCAAATGCCTGCACATTTTGGATCTTGGAGGGAACAAAATCACTCATTTTGAAGACTCAGCCTTTGTGGGGCTCGTTAACCTGGCGAATTTTTACCTTGATGGAAACAATCTCAAACAGATCGACAGCGCCAAGTTTAAACCATTCCATGCCACACTTGAAGTTCTTGATCTACATGGGAATCAGGTTAGCTTCTCCTCTAAACGTACCAACTCTCCTTTCGTGAATCTAACAAAACTTCGCAACCTCAAACTAGATGCGCAGATGCCCCACGGCCTCAACATGCTGCCTTATGCCTTTTTCCGTGGTCTCAACTCCCTCCAATCGCTCTACCTCACCGACAATCACATCTTTAGCTTTGCAGCAGACACTTTTGACGATCTGACCAACTTGACTTTCCTCTCCTTGGACAACTCCTGTGCCGGGGTGATGCAGCTGCAGCCGGGCGTCTTCAAAAACTTGCGGAAATTGAGCAAGCTCAGCGCAAGGAACATGGGCATCCAGTCCTTCTCAAATGAGGTTTTCGGGAATCTGACAGAGCTGCAGATCTTGCTTCTCAACCAGAACGTAATGCAATCCTTAGATGTGAATGTGCTGGAGGCTCTACCTAAACTGCGCTACCTGGACCTGCGCAACATTCCTCTAAGTTGCACCTGCCTCAACAGTGACCTGCAGAACTGGACTTTGACAAACCAGAGAGTCCAGTTAGTCTTACAATACAGTCTACAGTGCCAAGATAAAAAACTCCAAAAAAGCTTCTACAACTTTGACACCAATGTTTGCTACCTGGACCTGGGAGAGTACCTTTTTGCTACCACAACCACTGTGATTTTACTGCTGACTATAATCCCGCTTCTCTACAACAAGCTCTATTGGAAACTGAAGTATAGCTATTATGTGTTCCGCTCCTGGTTTGGCCAACACTGGCGCAGGCTGAGGGAGAAAGAGGAGCACTCCAAATACGATGCTTTCATCTCCTATAACTCGGCGGACGAGCCCTGGGTACTAGACCAGCTACTTCCCAACCTGGAGGGCAACGGAGCCTCTTTCCGGCTGTGCCTGCACCACCGTGACTTTGAGCTGGGCCGCAACATTGTGGACAACATCGTCTCCGCTGTGTACAGCAGCCGCAAGACCATCTGCGTGGTTAGTAGGCATTTCCTGTGCAGCGAGTGGTGCTCCCTAGAGATCCAGCTGGCCAGCTACAGGCTCTTCCACGAGCTCCGGGACGTGCTCCTGCTCATCTTCCTGGAACCCATCCCTGAAAGACAGCTGTCGGCTTACCACCGTATGAGAAAGGTCATGTTGAAGAAGACCTACCTGCAGTGGCCGGGGTCAGACTGCACTGACCCGGTCAAGGCCCAGGAACTGTTTTGGAACCATCTGAGGAGGGCACTGAGGAGTGGGAGCAGCAGGTTTGAAGAGGAAGATGAGGGGAGGGAGGAATACTTCAATCAGCCACCGACGGATGATGATAACTATTACTTAATGCCTTAAGGAAAGGGTTATAGGACACACTTTGCCCTAGCAGCAGCCTGATTCCTGGATATGAAACAAAGTTCAATGTAGTAAAAGTACAGAAATTATGCACAAACAGACACATACAAAGACAGATAGAGGAACTGAATCTCTTGTAAATATGTTCTTTGTGCCATTATTTTCTACTTGCTTGAAATCCAGCATTGTCTATGTTTTGATTGATTGCTATAATAAGCTTAATTCATTTTTGGGGGGATTTTGTAATTTGCTCATGGAATTTTTTTTAAATTCTGTTCTGTACTAAATAATATTGTAATACTGTATGTATATTTAAAAGATGCAGAGGAAAATGGAAATAGGATGATCAGACATACCCTGACAAATCATGTTGCAAAGTTAAAGTATTCTATAAGTATACTTCTTGTTGGTAAATATCACTGTCTCAAATCAGCAATGCACCGACAGATGAGACCTGTTACTTAATGACTTAAGGAAAGGGTTAGAGGACACGCTTTGCCCTGGCAGCAGTCTGTTTCCAGGACATTAAACAAAGTTCAATGTAGTAAAAGTACTGACATTATGCATACCCACACATATAGAAACAGAGAGAGGAACTGAAAATCTTGTAAATGTGCCTTGCGTGCCATGACTCTGTACCGGTACCCTCTGTATATAGCCTCGCTATTGTTATTTTACTGCTGCTCTTTAATTATTTGTTACTTTTATTTTTTTAAATGTACTTATCACTTACTTTTTCTTAAAAACGGCATTGTTGGTTAAAGGCTTGCAAGTAAGCATTTCACTGTAATACCTGTTGTATTTGGCGCATGTGACAAATAACATTTTATTTTATTTGATCTTCTACTTGCTTGAAATCCAGCATTGTTGATGCTTTGATTGACTGCTATAATAAGCTAAATCCATCATTTGTTTGCATTTGTAATTTGCTGTCATGGAAAAAATGAACTTAATCTTGTTGTGATCAGTACTTAATATTGTAATACTGTATGTACATTTAAAAGATGCAAAATGGAAATAAGATGATCAGGCGTACCTTGACAAATCCTGTTGCAAAGTGAATTTAAATATTCCATCAGTATACTTCTTGTTGGAAAATATCACTGTCTCAATCAGTAGTACACAAACTAAAACAAGTAAATAAATAATCTATTATTAGATTTTAATATAAGACACAGTGTGTGACTATGTACAGTATTTTATTCACAGGTTCATTTTATTCAGTCCATCTTACAGGGAGAGAATTGTATACTCCTCGTGTCCTCGCTCCTTCTCAAAACCAATTGGAGAAAAAGGTCAGAGGGGAGGGACCTCTTGCTTTCTCATCCAATGGGTTTTGAGAAGGAGACGAGGCGAGGAATATGCAATTGGGATCTAACCATGGACAGCAGACAATCCTCTGCATAATGCATTAATGCTGATTCATGTCTTTTATAATCTGAGCTAAAGCATTCTGCTTGTCAAAAATAATAAAGAATACTTTGAGTAGGCCCATTGGCCACAAAAATAACAAGGGACACATTCACGTGCTGCCAAAGTTGACTTGTCCATTGTAGCTGTCTGTAAACAACATACTGCATAAGTTCAGCAATGCATTTTCTCTTACAGTGCTTCTGTATGTTTTTGCATGCGCATGTTTCAATTAGAAGTATTCATGCAATAAAAAATACATTCTCCAGGCTGTAAGTAGTTTTAGAGTATTGGAAACATATGAAAGAAAATATTTTAAAAAATACTAATGTTCTCTCACACATTTAACTTATATTTGTAAAAATACAAACAACATTTCCTGGATGGCACTTTGTCTTTCTGCCCATCATATGATGGTATTCAATAACAAAAAAATAATAAATCAAGTCAGTTGTAATTGTAAACAATTAGACTTGATGGTATGCATACTCAACAGCATTGCGCTTATGCATGTCTCTACTACACAGAGGCATCTCTATGCAGTCTCTGGACAAGCACAGTGGATGTGGATCAGTACAGTCTCATCCGGGGGAAAGACCAGCGTTCAGGGCTGGGGAAAGCAGGCAGGGACCCGGGGGGGCAGAGGAGGGGACAGGCCACTCTCCAGCATGTGGGAGGGGGGAGTGTAGGCCATGTCAGGAAGGTAGGACCTGGAGATTACAGGGCTGGTTGGGGTCGGCGGTTGAAGCGATAAAAAGGGTAGAGCTGATGACTGTCTAGTAGTTGATAGTAGGTGGGAGCAGAAAAGGAATGGCCTCTTTCAATGTCATATGGATCTTGCTGCTGTGGCAAGTGTCTGTCTCTGTGTCCCGCTGGTGGCCCTGTGGGATACTGCAGGAAACACTGCATACACCTCTGATAGAAAGGCCCACTGCTTCTCTCTCTCACTGTTTCTGTCTGGTTAAGAAAACTCAAATCTGGGTCATACCTCCAGTTCTCATATTGATCCTCCCTGGTTGACTCTCTCATGCTTTCCCTGTCGAATACGTCATCCCAGGACTGAGGCGGACCGTATTGAGCTGCCCAAGGTGAGGCAGGAGGGGGGGCAAAGACGTGGTGGCGAGAGGGGGAACCAGAGGGCTGGAGGTCCATGAGGAAGTACCAGGAGGAAGCGGGCCTGAGTAGTTCTCCGATCAGTTCCCCGACCTGCTCGACACGGGGGTTGGGGTTCCACGCAGCAACCTAAAGAGAAGCAAGTGTGGCAGCAATTGGTTTGTTATCATACAGTACATCTAAGTATTGCAAAGAAGACTGTCATTTAGAACATTCTGTGACAATTTCCCTACTGTAGCATTATAGTGGCACGTTCTATTGCTAATTTATTTAGGAAATCCTATCACAATAACCCTACAATTACCAATTATATATTAGATGTAAATTCAGCATTTTAATTTACTATTACGCTATACAACCGATGTTGTATATTAGATGTAAATTCACCATTTTAATGTACTATTACGCTATATGACTGATGTTATATATTAGATGTAAATTCACTATTTTAATTTACTATTACACTATATAGCTGATGACTGATAGCCCAATGTCTTATGCTCGTACCGTGTCCAGGCTGTGCTGCGACCCAATGAGGGGCTGAGGAGGGGTCATTCTGTTGGGGCATAGCTGCTTCTTCATCCTCTTGTTGGGGGCTGACCTCTGGGAGTCCAGCCACGGATGCTCCACCATGCTCTCTCCAAAACCACCATCCAATGGAGCTGTGATAGGAAGACATAGTTGAAAAATCATTCAACTAAACTACACCACTGAAGATATTTTCAAAGTCCCCACTTTGGTGTACAATACTATCGATATCCAAATGCAGTCGGCTACAATAAAACATTTAACAAATAACACAGATAGGCCAACATTACAATCAATATGATCTGATTAGTTACAGTACGATTATATGATCAAGAGTACAGAGGATTCCATTTCTTATTGTGGTCCTCAACCCAACACTCACAACCGCAATCACATAATATACCGTACCTGCAGGCCAGCCTCCATCTGCATCTACGATTGTGCTCTGCCCCTGGCCGGACCTGGTTGTGGTGGGTCCTGTACCAAAGCTGAGACGTCGCTGCACGCTGAGGAGGTTCTCCTGCAGCTGGAGTCCGTGCCTCTCCCGTAGGGCCTGCAGCAGCACCTCCCTACCTTCCGCCACCAGGTGTCTCCTGCGGAGCAGTGGCAGCTGCAGAGACCTGCACAGACGCGCAGCTACCACACTGACAGGGTTGGTGACAGTTTGCTGCATCTGATTGTCTGAGCTCTCACTGCTTCCACCTCTTGCTGGGAAGGAAGACACTGTGATGTTTGGACTGGGCCTGAATGGCTGTGTGTGTGGGAGAATAAGTCCATTGATTTTGGGTGTCTGCTCCAAAGTGAGGACAACGGGCTTAACCTCGGCCCTTGTGTCAGGTGGTCTCTCATTTTCATTCTTTCCACTGGGTGACAACAGTGTTTCACGGACTACAGGCCTGGGCCCCTTGCTCTTGTTTCGTACCACACGTGAGGGACTCTCTGTGGATGATAGGGTAACTACGTCGCCCTCTGATGATGTCAGACCGCTGTGATGTGTCTGTCCTGGTGTGATACCAGACTCCTGGCTGTTAGAGTGACTGGCTACATTCTTCTCCAGACAAACCTGAATAGATGTGAATTTTCTTCTGAAATCCTCCTGTGTATCCCCATGAGAACACTTAAAAAGTCTGCTTTCTGAAGTAGACCTACACTCATCACACTTGTTGGCCTTAGTACTACTCTTTGCTACTACTCTTTCTACTCTCCCTTCAACTGGAGCCTCCTCAACATTGTCAGGAACAGCAACTTCACCCACATCTGAATCAGGCCCAGGAGAGGAGAAAGAAAGGGAAGATGAGGGTGGAAGGGGAGGCAGAGTAGCAGTGGTTTTGCCTCGCCCCCCGCGTTGCCCAAGCTTCTCCAACTTCCTCTGCTCACTTAGCAGCCGCTCGAAGTCAATGGACTTCACCTCATGGTTGAACAGGCCATGGTGGCCGATGAGGCGGTTGTTCGTGATGATGCTGGGCAAGAGCCCAGTGGGGAAGACGCGGGCTAACAGGGCATCTCTCCGTGGAGGAGGGCAAGAGCTGCTTTGACAGCAACCATGACAGGGGTCCTTCTCTTTGTGTGTTTTCAGTCGTTTGGTCTTGTTCGTCTGGCTGTTTTGTGCTTCTGTGTTCTTGGTATGGCTTGAAGAGCAGCAGTGTGGAGTGGATCTGTTGGTTGGGCTACAGGTTTTAATCTGTAGACTTGAATTGCTTGCTAAAAACATGCAGGGCATTCTGCTTCTCTGTTAAGGCTCTGCCATGTAGATGACTCATCATGAGGTGGAATGCTAGGTGCACAGAAAAGACTGAATAATTTAAAACAATTCTAGATGGCTGTTGGTTCACATGCATAAGTATTATTTCAGAACAGAATACTTTTGGTCATTAACACAAATTAATGAAACCTGAAACATTAGCTAACGTTACCTTGTCAGAAAAAGCACTCCAGCTAGCAAACCTAGTAACTAGATCTAGCCAACATCATCAAGTTAGCAAGACCAGGACAACACAGTTCACAATAACAAAAAGTCTTCAATCAGCACACATTAGCAAAATAATGTTGTTGATTAGCTAGCTAGCTTACGTTAGCTAACGTTAGTAAACAAACAGCAGTCACTCACCAGCATTTTTTTCTGGATAAATTAAGCACACGTGCTGGAAATCAAGGCGACATTTAAAAAAGACAACACAAGAAGACACCCTGATACATAATATTACTTGTAAACGCAACACTGTAACGTTAGCTAGCAAGACTCAGAAAACGTGTAATCTACAATTTCGCAAACTATCCAAAAATGGAAGTTGGGGTAAACGTTCTAGTTTTGTATTTGAAGATGTTGGGTTGCCCAGCAACGTCCCGGACTAGCCGCCAATATCACATTGAAAAAGTGATGTGCTAATCAATGAGACTGCGTGTGTGTAGGATATATTCAACAATATCACCAAACTGAGTAAAATAGCACATTTAATTTGCATAATTTTCTCAGCAAGTGGTAGGTGCAGTTTTGACTAGCTAGCTGGGCGAACTAAATGTAATATACAGAGTAACGTAGTAGCTAACTAAACAATCTTGCAATTGCGATCACGTTCAATGAAACAACCATACACGTTTGTGAAATTGGGGAGACGTAAACTGGACATGATTTGATTGACTAACGATGCGAGAGATCGGCGTCTTATATGTTTGAATGAAGAAGTTGAGAAGCTCTCATGATCTGTCAGATAGTTGGTCCCGTGTAGCTCACTTAGCACGGCGCCTACCAACTCTAGGGTTGTGGGTTCGATTCCCACGGAGGACAAGTACGGAAAAAAATGTATGAAAATGTAGAAACTCTATTGTTCTGGATAAGAGCTTCTGCTAAATGACTATAAAACGTCAAATTTGTGCAACAGCGGCGCGCCTTTTACCCAGTGAACACCACCGGACGAGTCGAAATCTAGACATGAGGAGGTAGGATACATTTTTATCCGCAACTATAATTCCCTTTGGCAGTCACGTTGATAGCCGTAATTTACTGTGAAAATCGTGTTTTAGGGAGGTATTCATACACATTACTACTTATATGCGTATACATATTACTAGACTGAAAACCAAACGGTATTTTACTGAAGTAGCTCACCTATAAGTGGTCAATGGTACATTCTGTAGTTAGTTGAAATGATACTTTCAGGAACATCAGGCGGACCGAACCACCAGTACGGTATTGTAAAACAATAATAATTGCTAGCTATTCAGCGAGCTCACCTATTAATATGAAAAAGTCTGTACGCCTGTATGTTGATGCACCACATTGCCAATGCATCATTGGTTCGTAGCACTTTATGCTAACTGTATGATTAGCTAGCTACAGTACTGTATAGCTAGCTGACTATTCCCGTAGCCTGGCTTGAAATATGCCAGGCTACAGGAATGGTCAGCTAGCTAGCTCGTGTTTTGGTTATTTGTGCTAAAGTATTCGTTTCTGCCATCGCTATTCGCTATATATTATTATTATTATTAGGCCCCATAATGCCAGTGTACGCCCATTTGTGAATAGGGTTACACATTTCACATGGAATTGTTTTGCGCTATTCTACTGTAGTGACCTAGCTAGCTACCCATAGTTAGTTGCTTTATTGATTCACATACAATAAGCATCCATCCATCAGCTCTAATCTACCAAGCCATGATTTTCACTTTGATTCTTTCTGACACTAGACAGACAAAGTGATGAGCTCAGGAGACTCCAACCCCGCCGCCACACCCACTCCTGGTGTGGACACCCAGGGAGATGGGCGATGGATGTCTTTGGTGTGTATCCTGCTGTTTGCCTCACCAATACATTACATCTGCCATTTTAGAATAACAGCAGCAGTTATAGTCTTGGAAGGTCAATTTCCTCTCGTGTCCTGATTCAGAGTGGTTAGGTTAAATGTGGAAGACACATTTCGGGTTGAATGCATTGACTAGGTATCTCCATTCCTCTCTCCCTCTGCATACAGCATAACCACTTTGTGTCTAACAGCAAGGACAAGGAACCTGATGTCCTGTTTGTAGGAGACTCTCTTGTCCAGCTCTTGCACCAGTTTGAGGTAATCTCTCTATCCTGACAGCTGTAAGGAGACTGCAAACATTGGTGACGTTTGTTGTTTGCCACATTGAAATATTTTCTGATTACAAGTCTTGTCATTGCTGAAGAAAGCACATGCTAGCTGCTATGTTATGCTAGTTGACATAATGGTGTTGATGGTACCTTGTCAGGTGTGGCGAGACCTGTTTTCCCCTCTCCACGCTCTCAACTTTGGGGTGGAAGGTGATGCAACACAGCATGTCTTGTGGAGATTGAGCAATGGAGAGTTGGACCACATCAGCCCAAAGGCATGTATACACACAGACAACATGTTAGTACATTACATTAGAGTTGATCATACACTCCTCATTGTTCAGATTTAAACCCTAATGGCTGCACAGACCCATTGAACATGCTTTTAAATCAAGTGGTATGAATGAAACTGACCACCAAGTTGATGTTTTTCCTCTGCCTCCACCAGGTTGTGGTGCTGTGGGTGGGCACCAATAATCATGGTCACACTGCAGAACAGATCTGTGGAGGCATCATGGCCATAGTCCAACTCATCAAGGACAAGCTGCCGAAGGCTTACACTCTCGTACTGGTAGGTTATACTACCTCTTTTCTACCACAAATGTGACTTAAACCATTAATGGGAAATGTTTGATTAATCATTTTCCTGTATTTGATTTACTGTTGCTAAGTACTGATGTTGTATCTTTGACCTGTTTAACTGCCAGTATCAAATGTCTGCCGGTGTTGAATGTTCTGGTTAAAGTTTTCTGCCAGACTTCGCTGAGGACACAATGATAATGTACAGTTGAAGTTGGAAGTTTACATACACCTTAGCCAAATACATTTAAACTCAGTTTTTCACAATTCCTGACATTTAATCCTAGTAAAAATTCCCTGTCTTAGGTCGGTTAGGATCACCACTTTATTTTAAGAATGTGAAATATCAGAATAATAGTAGAAAGAATGATTTATTTCAGCTTTTATTTCTTTAATCACATTCCCAGTGGGTCAGAAGTTTACATACACTCAATTTGTATTCGGTAGCATTGACTTTAAATTGTTTAACTTGGGTCAAATGTGTCGGGTAGCCTTCCACAAGCTTCCTACAATCAGTTGGGTGAATTTTGGCCCATTCCTCCTGACAGAGCTGGTGTAACTGAGTCAGGTTTGTAGGCCTTCTGGCTCGCACACGCTTTTTCAGTTCTACCCACAAATTTTCTATGGGATTGAGGTCAGGGCTTTGTGATGGCCACTCCAATACCTTGACTTTGTTGTCCTTAAGCCATTTTGCCACAACTTTGGAAGGATGCTTGGGGTCATTGTCCATTTGGAAGACCCATTTTCGACCAAGCTTTAACTTCCTGACTGATGTCTTGAGATGTTTCTTCAATATATCCACATAATTTCCTGCCCTCATGATGCCATCTATTTTGTGAAGTGCACCAGTCCTTCCTGCAGCAAAGCACCCCCACAACATGATGCTGCCGTGCTTCACGGTTGGGATGGTGTTCTTCGACTTACAAGCCTCCCCCTTTTTCCTCCAAACATAACGATGGTCATTATGGCCAAACAGTTCTATTTTTGTTTCATCAGACCAGAGGACATTTCTCCAAAAATACGATCTTTGTCCTCATGTGCAGTTGCAAACCGTAGTCTGGCTTTTTTATGGTGGTTTTGGAGCAGTGGCTTCTTCCTTGCTGAGCGGCCTTTCAGGTTATGTCGATATAGGACTTGTTTTACTGTGGATATAGATACTTTTGTACCTGTTTCCTCCAGCATCTTCACAAGGTCCTTTGCTGTTGTTCTGGGTGGGATTTATTTGCACTTTTTGCACCAAAGTACGTTCATTTCTAGGAGACAGAAACCGTCTCCTTCCTGAGCGGTAATGACGGCTGCGTGGTCCCATGGTGTTTATACTTGAGTACTATTGTTTGTACAGATGAACATGGTACCTTCAGGCGTTTGGAAATTGCTCCCAAGGATGAACCAGACTTGTGGAGGCCTACAATTTGTTTTCTGAGGTCTTGGCTGATTTCTTTTTTGATTTCCCCATGATATCAAGCAAATAGGCACTGAGTTTGAAGGTAGGCCTTGAAATACATCCACAGGTACACCTCCAATTGACTCAAATGATGTCAATTAGCCTATCAGAAGCTTCTAAAGCCATGACATCATTTTCTGGATTTTCCCAAGCTGTTAAAGGCACAGTCAACTTAGTGTATGTTAACTTCTGACCCACTGGAATTGTGATACAGTGAAATAATTTGACTGTAAACAATTGTTGGAAAAATTACTTGTCATGCGCAAAGTAGATGTCCTAACCAACTTGCCAAAACTGTAGTTTATTAACAAGAAATTTGCGGAGTGGTTGAAAAACAGGTTTTAATGACACCAACCTAAGTGTATGTTAACTTCCGACTTCAAATTTATCTGTGACACTCTGATTCTGTAGCCGTTGATGTTGTGACTTCCTTTGGGCTGGTGTTTAGTCAACACTCAGTGCTGTGGGATTAATATATTCCAAGATTCCAAGATGGCGTAGCAGTCAGATGTCTTTGTCCTCGTCTTGTCTCATGTCCGGTGTATATATCTTTTTTCTTGCATATCTTTTCAATATGTTTCCTAAACCTCAACTTCAATATACTCTCCTGCAACCCGCCTCACCCAATGTGGTATGATCTGCTATTTTTTTAAAGTATTTTTCTTTACTTTCGAACCAGAATCCCCCAATAGAAGCTAGCCAGCTAACTAGCTACTAGGTAGTAGTCAGCTAACCACTGCTAGCGGATATCAGCTAACCTCTAGCTCGGAAATCTCTCGCCAGTTTGCACCAGTTTGCGCCAGTTTGAACACGATTCAAACCAGAGCATACCGGACTTATTTTCTCTCCATATCCCCGGATTCCTACCGCAAGCTCTGAACCTTTTCACCTGGATCATCGCAGCTAGCTAGCTGCAATCCGAGTTGCTACTCCTGGCTAATGTCTCTGTCCCGAAGCAAGCACCAATTAGCCTGGAGCTTTCCCATGTTAGGCCCATCTCCCGGCTAGCTGAAGAGGTCCATCAGCCACTCATTGGGCTACAATACCTATTTTGCCATTTGGCCTGGACCTCTTTCACTACACTAAGCCCTGCTAATCCATCACGACTGAACTTCCGATGTAATCTGCCCGAGGGTTCTTTTTGCAACAGGCCCCTCCGTCGCGACGTCCCCTGAATGCCCATCTGCTAGCTGTCTAGAGCATAGCTGTCTAGAGCATATCGGACTGTTAGCTGAATAGGTCCATCGGCCAATTTTCTTGGGCCACTATACCTATTTTGCCAATTGAACTGGGTACCTTTACTACACGGAACCCTACTAATCCATCACGGCAAGGCTCCGCATGAGGAGGCTACAACAGACTTCTTCCGTCGCGACGTACCTCTAAGGCCCTTCTGCTAGCTTGCTAGCCCCGGCCCGCTGGCTGTCTGAATCGCCGTATCTCCAGCCAGCTTAACTACTCACTGGGGGTCCTATGATCACTCGGCTACGCATGCCTCTCCCTAATGTAAATATGCCTTGTCCATTGCTCTTCTGGTTAGTGATTATTGTCTTATTTCACTGTAGAGCCTCTAGCCCTGCTCAATATGCCTTAGCTAAACCTTCAGTTCCACCTCCCACACATGCAGTGACATCACTTGGTTTAAATGATGTTTCTAGAGACAATATCTCTCTCATCGTCACTCTATTCCTAGGTTTACCTCCACTGTATTCACATCCTACCATACCTTTGTCTGTATGTTATGCCTTGAATCTATTCTATCGGTCCCAGAAACATGCTCCTTTTACTCTCTGTTCTGAACGTACTAGACGACCAGTTCTTATAGCCTTTATCCATACCCTTATCCTATTCCTCCTCTGGTGATGTAGAGGTTAATCCAGGCCCAGCAGTGCTTAGCTACACTCCCATTCCCCAGGCGCTCTCATTTGTTGACTTCTGTAACCGTAAAAGCCTTGGTTTCATGCATGTTAACATTAGAAGCCTCCCCCCAAGTTAGTTTTATTCACTGCCTTAGCACACTCTGCCAACCCGGATAGCCGTGTCTGAATCCTGGCTTAGGAAGACCACCAAAAACCCTGACATTTCCATCCCTAACTATAACATTTTCCGACAAGATAGAACTGCCAAAGGGGGCGGAGTGGCAATCTACTGCAGAGACAGCCTGCAGAGTTCTGTCATACTATCCAGGTCTGTGCCCAAACAATTTGAGCTTCTACTTCTAAAAATCCACCTTTCCAGAAACAAGTCTCTCACTGTTGCCACTTGTTATAGACCACCTTCTGCCCCCAGCTGTGCCTTGGACACCATATATGAATTTATTGCCCCCCATCTATCTTCAGAGCTCGTGCTGCTAGATGACCTAAGCTGGGACATGCTTAACACCTCGGCCATCCTACAATCTAAGCTTGATGCCCTCAATCTCACACAAATGATCTATCAATGAACCTACCAGGTACAACCCCAAATCCATAAACACGGGCACCCTCATAGATATCATCCTAACCAACTTGCCCTCCAAATACACCTCTGCTGTCTTCAACCAAGATCTCAGCGATCACTGCCTTATTGCCTGCACCTATAATGGGTCTGCCGTCAAACGACCACCCCTCATCACTGTCAAATGCTCCCTAAAACACTTCAGTGAGCAGGCCTGGCCCGGGTATCCTGGAAGGATATTGACTTCATCCCGTCAGTAGAGGATGCCTGGTTATTCTTTAAAAGTGCCTTCCTCACCATCTTAAATAAGCATGCCCCATTCAAAACAAATTGAATCTGGAATAGATATAGCCCTTGGTTCACTCCAGAACTGACTGCCCTTGACCAGCACAAAAACATCCTGTGGTATACTGCATTCGCATCAAATAGCCCCTGCGATATGCAACTTTTCAGGGAACTTGGGAACCAATATACACAGGCGGAAAGGAAAGGCTAGCTTTTTCAAACAGAAATTTGCATCCTGTAGCACAAACTCCAAAAAGTTCTGGAACACTGTAAAGTCCATGGAGAATAAGAGCACCTCCTCCCAGCTGCCCACTGCACTGAGGCTAGGAAACACTGTCACCACTGATAAAGCCACGTTAATTGAGAATTTCAATAAGCATTTTTCTACAGCTGGTCATGCTTTCCACCTGGCTACTCCTATCCCGGTCAACTGCCCTGCACCCCCCACTGCAACTTGCCCAAGCCTCCTCCATTTCTCCTTCACCCAAATCCAGAAAGCTGATGTTCTGAAAGAGTTGTGAAATCTGGCCCCCTACAAATCAGCCGGGCTAGACAATCTGGACCCTCTCTTTCTAAAATTATCTGCCGCAATTGTTGCAACCCCTATTACTAGCCTGTTCAATCTCTCTTTCGTATCGTCTGAGATCCCCAAAGATTGGAAAGCTGCCGCGGTCATCCCCCTCTTCAAAGGGGAGACACTCTAGACCCAAACTGCTACAGACCTATATCTATCCTACCCTGCCTTTCTAAGGTCTTTGAAAGCCAAGTTAACAAACAGATCACCAACCATTTCGAATCCCACCGTACCTTCTCCGCTATGCAATCTTGCTTCCGAGCTGGTCGTGGATGCACCTCAGCCACGCTCAAGGTCCTAAACGATATCAAAACTGTCATCGATAAGAGACAATACTGTGCAGCCGTATTCTTCGACCTGGCCAAGGCTTTCGACTCTGTCAATCACCACATCCTCATCGGCAGACTCAACAGCCTTGGTTTTTCAAATGACTACCTCGCTGGTTCACCAACTACTTCTCAGACAGAGTTCAGTGTGTCAAATCGGAGGGCCTGTTGTCCGGACCTCTGGCAGTCTCTATGGGGGTGCCACAGGGTTCAATTCTCGGGCCAACTCTCTTCTCTGTATACATCAATGATGTCGCTGTTGCTGCTGGTGAGTCTCTGATCCACCTCTACGCAGACGATACCATTCTGTATACTTCTGGCCCTTCTTTGGACACTGTGCTAACTAACCTCCAGAGAAGCTTCAATGCCATACAACTCTCCTTCTGTGGCCTCCAACTGTTCTTAAATGCAAGTAAAACTAAATGCGTGCTCTTCAACCGATCGCTCCCCGCACCTGCCCGCCCGTCCAGCATCACTACTCTGGAGGGTTCTGACCTAGAATATGTGGACAACTACAAATACCTAGGTGTCTGGTTAGACTGTAAACTCTCCTTCCAGACGCACATTAACCTCTCTAGGGTATGTGGGACAAAATCGTCCCACCTACGTAACAGCCAGTGGAATCCTGTGGCGCGTTATTCAAATACCTTAGAAATGCTATTACTTCAATTTCTCAAACATATGACTATTTTACAGCATTTTAAAGACAAGACTCTCGTTAATCTAACCACACTGTCCGATTTCAAAAAGGCTTTACAACGAAAGCAAAACATTAGATTGTCAGCAGAGTACCCAGCCAGAAATAATCAGACACCCATTTTTCAAGCTAGCATATAATGTCACATAAACCCAGAAGACAGCTAAATGCAGCACTAACCTTTGATGATCTTCATCAGATGACACACCTAGGACATTATGTTATACAATACATGCATGTTTTGTTCAATCAAGTTCATATTTATATCAAAAACCAGCTTTTTACATTAGCATGTGACGTTCAGAACTAGCATACCCCCCGCAAACTTCCGGTGAATTTACTAAATTACTCACGATAAACGTTCACAAAAAGCATAACAATTATTTTAAGAATTATAGATACAGAACTCCTCTATGCACTCGATATGTCCGATTTTAAAATAGCTTTTCGGTGAAAGCACATTTTGCAATATTCTAAGTAGATAGCCCGGCATCACAGGGCTAGCTATTTAGACACCCAGCAAGTTTAGCACTCACCAAAGTCAGATTTACTATAAGAAAAATGTTATTACCTTTGGTGTTCTTTGTCAGAATGCACTCCCAGGACTTCTACTTCAATAACAAATGTTGGTTTGGCCCCAAATAATCCATAGTTATATCCAAACAGCGGCGTTTTGTTCGTGCGTTCAAGACACTATCCGAAAGGTTACGAGCACGACGCAATTCGTGGCAAAAAAATTCTAAATATTCCATTACCGTACTTCGAAGCATGTCAACTGCTGTTTAAAATAAATTTTTATGCCATTTCTCGTAAAAAAGCGCTAATATTCCGACCGGGAATCTGCGTTTAGGTAAAAAGACGATAGAAAATAAAGCATGGGGTCGACTCGGGCACGGGCCTCAGCCCATTGTCCTCTGATCGGCCACTTGCCAAAAGCGCAAATGTGTTTCAGCCTGGGGCTGGAATGACATCATTCAGCTTTTTCCCGCCTTCTGAGAGCCTATGGGAGCCGTAGGAAGTGTCACGTTACAGCAAAGATCCTCAGTCTTCAATAAACTGAGGCAAGAAGCTCAAGGAATGGTCAGACAGGCCACTTCCTGTAAGGAATCTTCTCAGTTTTTTGCCTGCCATATGAGTTCTGTTATACTCACAGACACCATTCAAACAGTTTTAGAAACTTTAGGGTGTTTTCTATCCAAAGCCAATAATTATATGCATATTCTAGTTTCTGGGCAGTAGTAATAACCAGATTAAATCGGGTACGTTTTTTATTCGGCCGTGTAAATACTGCCCCCTACCCCCAACAGTTTAAGCATCTCGAATCCAAAATTAAATCTAGAATCGGCTTCCTATTTCGCAACAAAGCATCCTTCACTCATGCTGCCAAACACCCTAGTAAAACTGACTATCCTATCGATCCTCGACTTGGGCGATATCATTTACAAAATAGCCTCCAACACTCTACTCAGCAAATTGGATGCAGTCTATCATAGTGCCATCCGTTTTGTCACCTAAGCCCCATATACTACCCACCACTGCGACCTGTATGCTCTCGTTGGCTGGCCCTCGCTCCATACTCGTCGCCAAACCCACTGGCTCCAGGTCATCTACAAGGCTTTGCTAGGTAAAGCCCCGCCTTATCTCAGTTCACTGGTCACCATAGCAGCACCCACCAGCAGCACGCGCTCCAGCCGGTATATTTCACTGGTCATCCCCAAAGCCAATTCCCCCTTTGGCCGCCTTTCCTTCCAGTTCTCTGCTGCCAATGACTGGATCGAACTGCAAAAGTCGTTGAAGCTGGAGTCTCTTATCTCCCTCACTAACTTCAAGCACCAGCTGTGAGAGCAGCTCACAGATCATTGCACCTGAACATAGCCCATCTGTAAATAGCCAATCCAACTACCTCATCCCCATACTGTATTTATTTTTTTATTTTGCTCCTTTGCACCGCAGTATCTCTACTTGCACATTCATCTTCTGCACATCTACCACTCCAGTGTTTAATTGCTAGATTGTAAATACCTCACCACTATGGCCTATTTTATAGCCTAACCTCCCTTATCTTACCTCATTTGCACACACTGTATATATATACTTCTTTTTTTTCTACTGTATTATTGACTTTGTTTGTTTATTCCATGTGTTACTCTGTGTTGTTGTTTGTGTCGAACTGCTTTGCTTTATCTTGGCCAGATCACAGTTGTAAATGAGAACTTGTTCTCAACTAGCCTACCTGGTTAAATAAAGGTGAAATAAAAAATATAAGCGCCTTCTAAGAGAAATTCGTTATACATTTCTCTTGACTTCTTTTCTGGAGATGTTCTCCTTGAATTCTTGTAATAAACTGATTTAGATTAATATGATTGACTGCTCTCCCTTTTGTTCACCTGAAAAATTCCCTTTACTACATTAACCTTTTTGATAACCCAAACTTAAATTATGAACTGCGTACTTTATGGACTCCATTATCATTGCTAACCATATTGTCACGTTTGTCCTTTCTAGCATGGCCTTCTAGTGGCTATAATGCACAGGAGGTTGGTGGGACCTTAATTTGGGAGAAGGGACTTGTGGTAATGGCTGGAGCTGAATCAGTGGAATGCTATCACACACATGGTTTTCAGGTGTTTGATGCCATTCCATTTGCTCCATTCCGGACATTATTGTGAGCTCTTCTCCCCTCAGCAGCCTCCTGTGCTATCATGTATGTTTCCAACCACAGGGAGTGCTGCCCAGGGGTAAGATGCCCAACTCCCTGCGGGAGAGGAACGCCCAGGTCAACAAGCTGGTTCAGGAGGCTGTGTCCTCTCTCCCCCACACCTCCCTTCTCAACGTGGACCCCGGCTTTGTGCACTCGGACGGCAGCATCTCCCACCAGGACCTATATGACTACCTCCACCTCACCCCTCAGGGCTACCAGGCTGTGTGCCAGCCGCTACATGCCCACCTCAAGAGCCTGCTGGAGAAACAGGCTGAAAACTGAAGGCCAAAGACCAACTGATTGGGAACTGATGGCCAATGACCCACTCACTACATCAGAGGTAAAAACCCTGGACCTGGAGAGCCACAAGAGTACAGTCTTTTAGCACATTCACTACTTTAAGAATACTTTTTAGTATTTTAGTACAGCCTTTTGTTCCAACCCATGATTCAAATAATGATCTAGTCCTTGATTAGTTGAATCACGTTGAATGTTTTGAATGCTGAGCTGGAAGAAAAGCCCGCACTAAAAAGGCTTTCCACAACCAGGGTTGGTAACCACTGCACTACTCCATTCTATGGGACCATACTGCAACTTACCACCAAAATGGCAGAGTAGAGGACCACTAAGCACTAATAAGATCAAACATCTGTGTTGCTAGTCAGATTTGACCTCTTATCACCAATTGAGATTTGATTGAGCTCATTTGAGAGATTATCCTTCTCTTTAGTTTCATGCTGTATGGTGATATGATGAACAATATGCCAGGATCTCTCTCCTCTGGCTGATAGATACATTATAAGAGCTTCCCCACAGAAAGGTTAGGAGAATCTGAAAAGCTACCATACTAAAGGTTTGTTTTGTTTCCTCTGTCAAATAACCGCATTTCCTGTATTTTTCTCTTCACTTTGAAAACATATACAGTCCTAGTGATCTGATTGGTTACTAATAGTATCATTTAAAATGTCTTTAATGGTGTCATGTGTTTAGACACAGAGACCATTTACGGTGACGGTGCAACAAGGCGTCACTTGGCCAGTTGACTCCACTGTTAAAGCATTACTTGTTTCCGGTATCTGTTTACCACCTTAACTCTTTGTTTCTTGTGAAGATTTACTCTGAATGTCTTATTTTGGCTGCACACATATGGAGAATGAAAGGGAATGGTATGGTGTATTTGGAGTGAACGATGAGGGCATTTCAAAGTAGCTCTGAGACTGGTGGGTATTTGGCTTGGATATGGTATGATACTGTAGTCAGTGTGTATGGATGTGGTGTAGCTAGCTTATACTCTTTATTCAAAGGCAGTCACCCCACGAGACCCAAGACTCCCTATAAAAGGCTGCTTTGACTGTTTGTATATACTGCCTGTGTAGTCCTACCTGCCTCTGTATCTTGAATGTTGACTGTGGAAAATCTGAATATGTGATGTCAAAATGCAATGCATTAAAACCAATGAAAGCTTACACTATGGACATTGCTTCTTTGTTTGCAGCTTCCAACCAATTGAGTGTGTCTGCACAATGGCTCTGCAAAGAAAAGTTTTTAAACCAAAATAATAACATAATTGACCTTCAGCTGTAGCTTGTCAAAACGTGTGTGTGTATGTGTGTTTGTTTGCTTAATGTACTCAAACTAATGGGTGCGGTGAGAGTTGTTAGGTTCTTATTTTTCAGTAAATAACCCACGGACACTAGAGAAGATTTAACCAAGTTTAATTCTTCCCAAAGGTTCTGGTCAGCTGTAATCAGACAGCAAAACATTTCTCTCCATCACAGTTATATACATCCTACTTAAGACACTCCCACTCTCCATTCCTTATAGTTTTAGCCCAACAGGAAGAAGGTAACCAGATACTAAACCCTGATTACTCCCTTAAGGGGAACTGACCTCACCTCCTGACCTCAACCCCTCCTTCACCTAATCCACAGATATCCATCTGTCTTCCCTATATCAACACGTCGCTCTTCTCTCCTCCATCAAACACATTCCAAAGCCTTCTGGCTTTCTACAGACTCTTTCTATTCAAGGATTCTTCTCTATCGTTTATTTAATATCTCAATGTTCAAAGGTTAGCCGATTCCAACAGAGTACACATGGAACACAATTATGGTGAGATTTATTGAATTGGGATGACCAAACAGTTTTATACCTGCGTGTGATGTTCTGAGCACATCCAAGATATTGTACCTTGAGTTATGTCTGAGCAGAGAACCACGAGAGCCGTCTAGTGACACACAGTACTGTGATGAGACATTGGACCCACTCCTTTGTATGGTTAGTTGGCAGTGTCAGTTGTCAAGAAGTATTGTTTACCAGTTCCACCTTACAGCTTCTAACATGCCACAAAATGGAAGCTCAAGAGACCAAGTGTAAATATCTGTTTTTAAGTTGGTCTTCAGAGATATCATCGACATGGGGTTGAATGATCCAGCGTAGCGGTGTGGAGCCCAATACCGTGACTGATTAGTGGAATCCAGCAAGCACCAAACCGTTATGCTGTGAAAGAATGTTCATGTACTGTGATAGTCAATGTGAGATTTGACTAGGTGCAAACAGAAATTCTCTAAACCTTTCACACACACTGTCATTTTTTAGTTTGCTCTAATCGCTTGAATGATGATCTGGGCAGCATATTGACCTATCAGATCAATGATGCTTTAATTTCCTCATTGTTTTGCTAGAGGAACATTTGATCATTGTCTTAATGTTTGCCAAGGAAACACAATCACAGCGTCTGGCTGACAGTTTCAAGCGGCCTTTAAGTCTTCAGGTGAGCATTCTATTTAATGAACATTATTTGTTAGTTTGCTCTCAAAGAAGGTATATTTATTGAACATAAGCCATGAAGGCAGAAGAGTGTTTTGTTATAGTGTCTATCACAGGTCAGTATCATAAAGGGCCCTCATCCACCTGTCAGGCTGGCTTCACTCATCAGTAACACTATGAGTGTCAAGGACCATATCACCTCCACCTTACCTGTCACCCTAGACCCACTTCAATTTGCTTACCGCCCCAATAGGTCCACAGACGAGGCAATCACCATCACACTGCCCTATCCCATCTGGACAAGAGGAATACCTATGTAAGAATGCTATTCACTGACTATAGCTCTGCATTCAACACCATTGTACCCTCCAAGCTCATCATTAAGCTCGAGGCCCTGGGTCTGAACCCCTCCCTGTGCAAATGGGTCCTGGCCTTCCTGACGAGCCGCCCCCAGGTGGTGAGGGTAGGAAACGACACCTCCACTGATCCTCAACACTGGGGCCCCACAAGGGTGCGTGCTCAGACCCTATTCACCCATGACTGCGTGGCCAGTCACGCTTCCAACTCAATCATCAAGTTTACAGATGACACAACAGTAGTAGGCTTGATTACCAACAACGACGAGACAGCCTACAGTGAGGAGGTGAGGGCGCTGGGAGTGTGGTGCCAGGAAAATAACCTCTCACTCAACGTCAACAAAACAAAGGAGATGATTGTGGACTTCAGGAAACAGCAGAGGAAGCACCCCACTATCCACATTGACGGGACTGCAGTGGAGAAGGTGGAAAGTTTCAAGTTCCTCGGCGTACTTATCACTGACAAACTGAAATGGTCAACCCACATCACTGGCTACTTTAATAAATGGAACACTAGTCACTTAAATAGTTTACATATCTTGCCTTACTCATCTCATATGTATATACTGTATCCTATACTATTCTACTGTAGCTTGGTCTATGCCGTGCTGACATTGCTCGTCCATATATTTATATATTCTTAATTCCATCCCTTTACTTAGATTTGTGTGTATTGGGTATGTTGTGAAATCTGATTTGATTTGATTACATACAGTTGAAGTCTGAAGTTTACATACACTTAGGTTGGAGTCATTAAAACTCGTTTTTCAACTACTCCACAGCACCCTCACCTTATACTTCCAAAGTTGTGGCAAAATGGTTTAAGGACAACAAAGTCAGAAACAAACCAAAAAATATGTATGAAATGTATGCATTGACTACTGTAAGTCGCTCTGGATAAGAGCGTCTGCTAAATGACTAAAATGTAAATGTAAAATGGAGTGGCCATCACAAAGCCCTGACGTCGATCCTATAGAAAATTTGTGGGCAGAACTGAAAAAGCGTGTGCGAGCAAGGAGAAGAGGTCGACCGATTCAACGCCAATACCGATTTATTGGAGAACCCGAAAAAAGCCGATACAAATTAATCTGCCGATTTTTTTATTTTTCTTTGTATTAATGACAATTACAGCAATACTGAATGAACACGTATTTTAACTTAATATAATATATCAATGCAATCTTTTTAGCCTCAAGTAAATAATGAAACATGTTCAATTTGGTTTAAATAATGCAAAAACAAAGTGTTGGAGAAGAAAGTAAAAGTGCAATATGTGCCATGTAAAAAAGCTAACATTTAAGTTCCTTGCTCAGAACATGAGAACGTGAAAGCTGGTGGTTCCTTTTAACATGAGCCTTCAATATTCCCAGGTATAAAGTTTTAGGTTGTAGTTATTATAGGAATTATAGGACTATTTCTCTCTATACGATTTGTATTTCAAATACCTTTGACTATTGGTTGTTCTTATAGGCATTTTAGTATTGCCAGTGTAACAGTATAACTTCCGTCCCTCTCCTCGCTCCTACCTGGGCTCGAACCAGGAACACATCGACAACAGCAACCCTCGAAGCAGCGTTACCCATGCAGAGCAAGGGGAACAACTACTCCAAGTCTCAGAGCGAGTGACGTTTGAAACGCTATTAGCGCGCACCCCGCTAACTAGCTAACCATTTCACATCGGTTACATCAGCCTAATCTCGGGAGTTGATAGGCTTGAAGTCATAAGCAGCACAATGCTTGAAGCATTGCGAAGAGCTGCTGGCAAACGCACGAAAGTGCTGTTTGAATGAATGCTTACGAGCCTGCTGGTGCCTACCATCGCTCAGTCAGACTGCTCTATCAAATCATAGACTTAATTATAACATAATAACACACAGAAATACGAGCCTTTGGTCATTAAAATGGTCGAATCCGGAAACTATCATTTAGAAAACAAAACGTTTATTCTTTCAGTGAAATACGGAACCGTTCCGTATTTTATCTAACGGATGGCATCCCTAGGTCTAAATATTGCTGTTACATTGTACAACCTTCAATGTTATGTCAAAATTATGTACAATTCTGGCAAATTAATTACGGCCTTTGTTAGGAATAAATGGATTTCACACAGTTCGCAATGAGCCAGGCGGCCCAAACTGCTGCATATACCCTGACTGCTTGCACGGAACGCAAGAGAAGTGACACAATTTCCCTAGTTATATATATACTTGTGTATTGATTTTAAAGAAAGGCATAAAGAAAGGCATTGATGTTTATGGTTAGGTACATTGGTGCAACGACAGTACTTTTTTCGCAAATGCGCTTGTTAAATCATCACCCGTTTGTCGAAGTAGGCTGTGATTCAATGAGAAATTAACAGGCACCGCATCGATTATATGCAATGCTGGACACGCTAGATAAACTAGTAATATCATCAACCATGTGTAGTTAACTAGTGATTATGTTAAGATTGATTGTTTTTTACAAGATAAGTTTAATGCTAGCTAGCAACTTACCTTGGCTTCTTGCTGCCCTCGCGTAACAGGTAGTCAGCCTGCCACGCAGGCTCCTCGTGGAGTGCAATGTAAGGCAGGTGGTTAGAGCATTGGACTAGTAACCGGAAGGTTGCAAAAACAAATCCCCGAGCTGACAAGGTAAAAATCTGTCATTCTGCCCCTGAACAAGCCAGTTAACCCACCGTTCCTAGGCCGTCATTGAAAAAAAGAATGTGTTCTTAACTGACTTGCCTAGTTAAATGAAAAATACAAAAAATTGGCAAATCGGTGTCCAAAAATACCAATTACCGATTGTTATGAAAACTTGAAATCAGCCCTAATTATTCGGCCATTCCGATTAATCGGTCGACCTCTAGCAAGGAGGCCTACAAACCTGACTAAGTTACACCAGCTCTGTCAGGAGGAATGGGCCAAAATTCACCCAACTTATTTTGGGAAGCTTGTGGATGTCACGCCCTGACCTTAGAGATCCTTTAAATTCTCTATTTGGTAGGTCAGGGTGTGACTAGGGTGGGAAATCTATGTTTATATTTCTTTGTTGGCAGAGTATTGTTCCCAATCAGAGGCAGCTGTCTATCGTTGTCTCTGATTGGGGATCATACTTAGGCAGCCCTTTTTCCCACCTTCAGTTGTGGGATCTTGTCTTTTGTGTTGCATGTGGTTGCTCTCCTAGCTTTACGTTCGTTGTATTGTTTATAGTTTTTTGGTGGTACATTTAAAATTAAAGAAAATGTACGCCTACCACGCTGCTGTCACGTCCTGACCATAGAGAGCTTGTATTTTTCTATGGTAGAGTAGGTCAGGGCATGACTGGGGGGTTTTGTCTATTTTATTTATTTCTATGTTTGGTTCTAGTTTCTTTTTTCTATGTTGGGGTTTTTGCCTAGTTTAAATTTCTATGTTGTGTTCTAGGTTCTTTTTTCTATGTTGGGTTTTCTGTCTAGTTTACATTTTCTATGTTGTGTTCCACGTTCTTTTTTCTAGGTTGGGGTTTTCGTATGATTTCCAATTAGAGGCAGCTGGTAATCGTTGTCTCTAATTGGGGATCCTATTTAAGTTGTTGTTTTTCCCACTAGTGTTTGTGGGAGATTATTTTGAGTTTATGCATGTAGCACCTCTTCATCACGGTTTGTTGTTTTTGTTTATAGTTTATTGTCTGTCTTGCATAGTTTCACATAGAAATAAAGATGTGGAACGATACGCACGCTGCGCCTTGATCTCTTTCATACGACAGCCGTGACAGCTGCACCTTGGTCTTCATTGAACAACGGACATAACAGTGGAAACCTGAAACGTTTGACCCAAGTTAAACAATTTAAACACAATGCTACCTAAATACTAATTGAGTGTATGTAAACTTCTGACCCACTGGGAATGTGATGAAAGAAATAAAAGCTGAAATAAATCATTCTGTCTACTATTATTCTGACATTTCACATTCTTAAAATAAAGTGGTTTCCTAACTGACCTAAGACAGGTCATTTTTACTAGGATTAGATGTCAGGAATTGTTAAAAACTGAGTTTAAATATATTTGGCTAAGGTGTATGTAAACTTCCAACTTCAACTGTACATATCCATCATACAGACACATCCATTATACAGACTCATCAATCATTGAAAAATATCCATAATACTTACTGTACATATCCATTCTGATCAACCTCTCTCTCTCATCCTCTCTACCAAGGGATTCCTGAAACTGATGTGCAACATTCAGGTGTCAGTGAAGCTACAGGTACAGTGTAGGACCCAGGGAGAGTTGGAGACCAGATCAACCCCCACAGACACCATGACAGACTGTGTGACTGTAAGGGTGAGTGATTAGGAAGTCATTGCTATTCGTCCAGTATGTATATTTTAAGGGTATACAGTAGTTTGTGTTTAAAAAACTAACAAAAAAACAATCCTAGCCTGCTTGTCAGTCTGTTTCTTACAACCCATAATAGTAATGTTTTTGAATGGCAATTAGTTGGCAGAAACTGAATGGTACTCAGGCTAATACAGCAGTTTACTTTGTGTCACTCAGGGAGGAGGAGAGAGGGTTTGAGTGGAGGCTGCCTCTGCCAGGAGTCTGCCAAATCCTACCGCAAGCCCAGGAAGGCCTGTGAGTTTCTGTAACACTAACAGCAGTACATTGAAGAGTTACTACAATACTTGTTACAGTGGACTCTCTCAAAGTCACCAATCGGTGTATCTCTCTCCCATCCCATCCTCTCTGACCTACGCACAATCCAGTTGTGGCAATGTGCCTAAGGAAAGAATTTAAGAATCAGTGGAAATGCCAGAAGATCATTGAAAGAGTAGAGAAGTCAAAGGGTGACCAAGGCAAAAACTTAATGAGTATCCCAATTTAAAGAGTTGACCTTTAATAACTACTTTATAAACCTTGTAATCATGTTTTGTAATCTCATATTGCTCGCTCAGGAACCATGACTAGTTTTTTTTTATAAAAATGTATTATATAATTATACTCCTTTGAAATACATGTTTTTATAACAAGTTTCGCTATGTGTGTGGATTGATTTCCAATGTATTATTTTATCATTTTATCATTCGATTTAATATATCCTTTTGCGTTTTTTGTGCCACTCTAAATCCCTCTGTTGCTACTTCATTAAATTCACATTTCTTCACAGCGATTTTGCCGAAATAGAAATCACCCAAGATTGCACCATTCACTAGGACATGGGTGAAATGACAAAACTTAATTTAAGACAATAATTTATGAAAAGGAAGTATAAACATAAGACAAGAGCGCAAGCCTTCGTCTCCCCCGAGGATTTACAAGCTTATATATTAAATGTGAAAAACAAGCCATGTTTTACATAAACACCAGTTAAATGTATTATCGTTTTGAAACGTTTTACCTTTAAGGTATTTATAAGGTAATAAACCTGAATTTGTACTTGAACTACAGAGTTTACATACATGATCAAACGCAGAACACAGAAAGGGACTGAGTGAATGGACTCCAGGGCAACAGTCACAGTCACAAGGGCAGTGAATATCTAAGAACATTTAATTAGAAACAGAAATAGGCAGTACAACTGAGCAGTGGATGTTTGCCCCTTCAATTACCATGTGGAAGACCAGTTTTTAAAAAGAATATCAGTTTATAGAGATGATTGACATAAAAACGCATTGTAGAGGTGGGTTCTATTCTAAGGGGATAGACCCCTCCCTTCTGACCTCTTGTTGACTCTCTCCTCATATTCTAAAAGCATTGGAAAGGAGCTAAGCACATTAAACCCAGCCCTGTGGTGGTAAGATGAGGCAATTACAATATTGACAATACCACTTATTTCTATCCAGTCCTTTTTCAGATTAGCAAGGGGAGTCAGTGAGGGTAGAGGGAAGGGAGTGATTGGCTCCCAGCCAGCAGACGTGCAGTGTGGTGGTCTCAGTGGTTGATCAGAGGCAGAGAGAGCGCTACAAGGCCCATCAACATCAGACCAACTCTGGACTGGAATGGAGGGGCAGGTGAGTGGCCTGAGAGAGAAAGAAGAATGGGAGAGAAGGGGGACAAAGAGGTTGGGAGAGGAGGGGACAAAGATAATCGGAGAGAAGGGGGATATGTAAACTTCCGACTTCAATTGTATATATCTTCTCGATTCCTGTCTGTACCCACCAGTTCAGAAAATGTCTGTATTGCATTTCCATGATGTATGAAAATTGTCCTCGCACAAACACGTACACAAACTAGAACCAAATTAAATTCTACATAATAAAAACAACTTTGTGACATTTAATTACGCATTATATCCCACATAGGTCTTACTACAACAACCCACCCACTTACCGTTGACATCCAGACTAATGGTCTTGGACATTGAGATGTTAGTTAGAGAGTTCTTGGCCACACAGGTGTATATCCCTGCATTTTTCAAGGAGACGCCTACGGCCATCAAAGGACCAGTCGCGGGCAATGATTGGTTGTTGTGTTTCCACCGGTACTCGCTGGTTGGCCGGGAGTCGGCTGAGCACTTCAGATTGACAGAGATCATTGAGCCAATCACCACTAAGCCTGGGCCAGAGACGTTCACACCCAGAGGGCCATCTACAGAGAGAGGTTCAGAGAGGGGGGGGGGTCATAATAGGGAAAAGTCTAAACGGAATCCTTGGGACATCCAACTCTGACATCACCCCATTGAAGTTGAAATGTAAAATGGTTAAGGTAAGGGTTAAGGTCAGAGTTAGGTAAGAGTTATGGTTAAGGTTAGGGTTTAGGGTAGGGACGTCCCAAAGATGCCAGATAGCACTAACCATTATAATAGTGGTGGGTTTCTGACTTTCTACATAATATAACATCAAATGCTTATCTTGTAAAATATTTTACCAACAGATTAAAACACCAGTACTTACAGTTCACCAGTAGCTGGTATTTAGGGCTGGTGTGTGGACCAAAGAGGTTGGTGGCAACACACTGATAGTTTCCATCGTTAGACACCTTGACTGGACTGAAGTGCAGAGAGTTGTTAGAGATGGTTATGTCAGAGTTCAAGGTGTTGTTCAGGACCAGAGACAGGTTGTCCTTCATCCAGTAGATGGTGTCATAGCGCCCGGTGACATCACAGGTCAGGGTTAGGTTGTCAGATGATATCGGCGTTTTGTTTCGTTTCACCATCACCGACTTTATAGCCTCTGTGAGGACAGAGCAAGTGTATTGCTTTATGTACAGTATCAAGATTTGTCATTTGATCAAATGTTTAGTTCCAGCGACGCAATAGTTGGATATATAAAACATGTATATATATATAAAACAAATGGTTGTACGATCTGATGGCTTGTAAATTACTGTTTAATATTACTGTTTTATATATTTCCTGTTTTATATCATTATATCCTCTTAGTATGAGTTTTTATATCTTTAGAGATTGAAAGTAGTGTTAGGTTCAAACTCTGTGATTGAGAATAATTTAATTATTTAGTGGACTGCAGTGGAGAGTAGGAATGTGTACTCTCAAGGCCTCTCCCGACTTATGAGAAGTCCTGTGATATGCACAGAGGAGCACAGATAAATCCTGGCTGATGGATATGTACATCTTTGTCGAAGGAGGGTGTGAGACCTCAAGGTATAAGTGGACACTGCACAGTACTGAGCAAAAAAATAAACTCAACGTTCAAGAAATTCAACAATTTTACTGAATTACAGTTATATAAGGAAATCAGTCAATTTAAATACATTCATTAGGCCCTAATCTATGGATTTCACATGACTGGCCAGGGGTGCAGCCATGGGTGACCTTGAGGGGACATAGGCCCACCCACTGGGGAGCCAGGACCAGCCAATCAGAATGAGTTTTTCCCCACAAAAGGGCTTTATTACAGACAGAAATTCTCCTCAGTTTCAATAGCTTTCCAGGGGGCTAGTCTCAGACAATCCAGCAGGTGAACAAGCTGGATGTGAAGGTCCTGGGCTGGCATGGTTACACTTGTTCTGTGGTTGTGAGGCCAGTTGGACGTACTGAAAATATCTCAAAAATGACATTGGAGGCGGCTTATGGTAGGGAAATTAACATTAAATTCTCTGGCAACAGCTCTGGTGGACATTCCTGCAGTCAGAATGCCAATTGCACACTCCCTCAAAACACGAGACATCTGCGGCATTGTGTTGTGTGACAAAACTGCACATTTTAGAGTGGCCTTTTATTGTCCCGAGCACAAGGTGCAACTGTGTAATGATCATTCTGTTTAATCAGCTTCTTGATATGCCACACCTGTCAGGTGGATGGATTATCTTGGCAATGAAGAACTGCTCACTAACAGGGATGTAAACAAAGGTGTGCACAACATTTGAGAGAAATAAACTTTTTGTGCATAAGGACAATTTATGGGAATCTGTAGTCTGATTTACCAATGACGGTGAGCATCCTGGAGACAGTGCTGTTTCTGCCAGTGGCGTTGTTGAAGGCCACACAGGTGTACTCCCCATGACTGGCTAAAGTCAGTGGGCCAGTCTCATACACTGAGCCAGTCGCCACCTGGGAGCCATTGAAGAACCAGCTGAACTGGCTGGGAGGCTGAGAGGAGGCTGAGCAGTTGAAGGTCACCCTTTGTTCTGTTTCGGCAATGGGTGCAGCAGCTATCACAGGTTGCTTGGGTCCATCTGTGAAAATCAGACAACGACATCGAAACATTCAACTATAACTACCTTATGGTTGATTATTGACTTCATAATATGTCATCACAGTTATTACCTTCTCTATCTTTGACAAGAATACATCCCCAGTATTACTTACAATTCACTAGGAGTGTGTAGCGGTTGCTAGTTCTGTTGCTCACACTATTTCTGGCCATACACTGATATTCTCCATAAGAAGAATACTGGACAGGGTTGAAGGTCAGTGTTCTGTTGTCGAAAGAGACTTGGGTTCTGTTATCCAGATGCACTAACGTGAGGTTCTTCCACCAGTGAATGGAGCTAGGATCACCAACAATATTGCAAGTCATTGTAAAGGAGTCACCCTCTATCACCTGGGTTTCACCGGTGCTTATGGACACTGAGGTTATTGGCGCTGGGAACAAAGTGAAATTGTTTCAATGGTTGCAGTAGGTTTAAAGGCTGCAGAAGGATTTTTTGTTCTCAAGAAAGTACACCAAACTAATCAATTAAAGGATTAAGGTTAGACCAAGTCTCACCAACAACAGTGAGGATCTTGGAGACAGTGCTGTTTCTGCAAGTGATGTTGTTGAAGGCCACACAGGTGTACTTCCCATGACTGGCTAAAGTCAGTGGGCCAGTCTCAAACGCTGAGCCAGTCGCCACCTGGGAGCCATTGAAGAACCAGCTGAACTGGCTGAGAGGCTGAGAGGAGGCTGAGCAGTTGAAGGTCACGTTGTGTCCTGTTTCTCCTAATGCTGGTCCTGTTATAATAGGCATCTCCGGTCCATCTATGATACAAAAGACAATCAGTTAGACCAGGGCTGTAAAATTCCTTCCATGGATTTCCTAGTGTCTGCTGGTTTTTGGTTTTTCCATTCAAATAAGACCTAGACAGCCAGGTTTGGGGATTTCCTTACTAATAAAGTATGTTAATACGTCAATCAAGTTCAAGGGAGGATCGAAAAACCTGCTGACACTCAGCCTTCTGTGGAATGAGTTTGACACATTTGAATTAAACCCAACATCTGACATTGGTCAGAAAGTCAAATGTCATCAACGAATGTCAGATGGTATAAGAGATGGGATCCAAACCATCACGTTGACTTTACTACAATATTAATAAAGGAAGTTCTCAAAGATTCCACCAAGGCCATGGGTTCAAAGTTGAACTTGTTAATGCCTACTCACAGTTGACGATCAGTTTGTAGTATGGGCTGGTCATGTTGCTGAAGGGGTTGGAGGCAGAACACTGATAGTCTCCTTTGTCAGAATGCTGGACCGAGATGAATGTCAGTGTATTGTTGTTCGTAGAGAAGTCAGTTCTGTTGCTAGCATACAGAGGCCAGCCGTTCCTCATCCACTGAATGGAGGAAACCTTTCCAGCGGTGCCACAGGTCAGAGAGAATCTCTCGTTCAGTATTGGCTGGGCTCCAATGACTTTCACGATGGTCATGGTCACAGTTGCTGGGGAAGCAGATCAAAGGGTTTTTCAGCACTTTTATCTCAACTTCCATGTTATTATACTGTAGGTTCAACAGCACGTATACTGTGTCTAAAACCAAATGAAAACAAAGTAAGTAAACTTTTAGTCCCTTGATTTTAAGTAGCAGTTACTGACTCACCAACAACAGTGAGCATCTTGGAGACAGTGCTGTTTCTGAAAGTGATGTTGTTGAAGGCCACACAGGTGTAGTCCCCATGACTGGCTAAAGTCAGTGGGCCAGTCTCAAACGCTGAGCCAGTCGCCACCTGGGAGCCATTGAATAACCAGCTGAAGTGACTTGGAGGCTGAGAGGAGGCTGAGCAGTTGAAGGTCACGCTGTGTCCTGTTTCTCCTAATGCTGGTCCTGTTATAATCGGCATCTCCGGTCCATCTATGATACAAAAGACAATCAGTTAGACCAGGGGTGTCAAATTCCTTCCATGGAGTTCCTAGTGTCTGCTGGTTTTTGGTTTATCCTTTCAATTGAGACCTAGACAACCAGGTTTGGGGAGTTTCTTACTAGTAAGGGACCTTAATACGTCAAGCAAGTTCAATGGAGGATCGAAAAACCTGTTGACACTCAGCCTTCTGTGGAATGAGTTTGACACATGTGAGTTAAACCCAACATCTGTCATTAGCCAGAAGGTCAAATGTCATCAACGTTTGTCAGATGGTATAAGAGATGGGATCCAAACCATCACATTGATTTTACTACAATATTAAAAAAGGAAGTTCAAAAAGATTCTACCTCAGGCCATGGGGTCAAAGTTGAACTTGTTAATAACTACTCACAGTTGACGATCAGTCTGTATTCTGGGCTGGTAATGTTGCTGAGGGGGTTGGAGGCAGAACACTGATAGTCTCCGTTGTCAGAATGCTGGACAGAATTGAATGTCAGTGTATTGTTATTTATAGAGAACTCTGTTCTGTTGTCAGCATACAGAGGCCAGCTGTTCTTCATCCAGTGAATGGAGTAAACCGTTCCAGTGGTCTCACAGGTCAGAGAGAATGTCTCCTTCAGTGTTGGCTGGGCTCCAATGACTTTCACAATGGTCATGGTCACAGTTTCTGTGGAAGCAGATCAAATGTTTTTTGTTGTTGCACCTTTATCTCAACTTCCATGTTATTATACTGTAGGTTCAACAGCACGTATACTGTATCTAAAACCAAATGAAAACAAAGTAAGTAAACTTTTAGTCCCTTGATTTTAAGTAGCAGTTACTGACTCACCAACAACAGTGAGCATCTTGGAGACAGTGCTGTTTCTGACAGTGATGTTGTTGAAGGCCACACAGGTGTAGTCCCCATGACTGGCTAAAGTCAGTGGGCCAGTCTCAAACGCTGAGCCAGTCGCCACCTGGGAGCCATTGAAGAACCAGCTGAAGTGACTTGGAGGCTGAGAGGAGGCTGAGCAGTTCAAGGTCACGTTTTGTCCTGTTTCTCCAAGTGCTGGTCCTGTTATAATCGGCATCTCCGGTCCATCTATGATACAAAAGACAATCAGTTAGACCAGGGGTGTCAAATTCCTTCCATGGAGTTCCTAGTGTCTGCTGGTTTTTGGTTTATCCTTTCAATTGAGACCTAGACAACCAGGTTTGGGGAGTTCCTTACTAGTAAGGGACCTTAATACATCAAGCAAGTTCAAGGGAGGATCGAAAAACCTGTTGACACTCAGCCTTCTGTGGAATGAGTTTGACACATGTGAGTTAAACCCAACATCTGACATTGGCCAGAAGGTCAAATGTCATCAACGTTTGTCAGATGGTATAAGAGATGGGATCCAAACCATCACATTGATTTTACTACAATATTAAAAAAGGAAGTTCAAAAAGATTCTACCTCAGGCCATGGGGTCAAAGTTGAACTTGTTAATAACTACTCACAGTTGACGATCAGTCTGTATTCTGGGCTGGTCATGTTGCTGAGGGGGTTGGAGGCAGAACACTGATAGTCTCCGTTGTCAGAATGCTGGACAGAATTGAATGTCAGTGTATTGTTATTTATAGAGAACTCTGTTCTGTTGTCAGCATACAGAGGCCAGCTGTTCTTCATCCAGTGAATGGAGTAAACCGTTCCAGTGGTCTCACAGGTCAGAGAGAATGTCTCCTTCAGTGTTGGCTGGGCTCCAATGACTTTCACAATGGTCATGGTCACAGTTTCTGTGGAAGCAGATCAAATGTTTTTTGTTGTTGCACCTTTATCTCAACTTCCATGTTATTATACTGTAGGTTCAACAGCACGTATACTGTGTCTAAAACCAAATGAAAACAAAGTAAGTCAACTTTTAGTCCCTTGATTTTAAGTAGCAGTTACTGACTCACCAACAACAGTGAGCATCTTGGAGACAGTGCTGTTTCTGACAGTGATGTTGTTGAAGGCCACACAGGTGTAGTCCCCATGACTGGCTAAAGTCAGTGGGCCAGTCTCAAACGCTGAGCCAGTCGCCACCTGGGAGCCATTGAAGAACCAGCTGAAGTGACTTGGAGGCTGAGAGGAGGCTGAGCAGTTCAAGGTCACGTTTTGTCCTGTTTCTCCAAGTGCTGGTCCTGTTATAATCGGCATCTCCGGTCCATCTATGATACAAAAGACAATCAGTTAGACCAGGGGTGTCAAATTCCTTCCATGGAGTTCCTAGTGTCTGCTGGTTTTTGGTTTATCCTTTCAATTGAGACCTAGACAACCAGGTTTGGGGAGTTCCTTACTAGTAAGGGACCTTAATACATCAAGCAAGTTCAAGGGAGGATCGAAAAACCTGTTGACACTCAGCCTTCTGTGGAATGAGTTTGACACATGTGAGTTAAACCCAACATCTGACATTGGCCAGAAGGTCAAATGTCATCAACGTTTGTCAGATGGTATAAGAGATGGGATCCAAACCATCACATTGATTTTACTACAATATTAAAAAAGGAAGTTCAAAAAGATTCTACCTCAGGCCATGGGGTCAAAGTTGAACTTGTTAATAACTACTCACAGTTGACGATCAGTCTGTATTCTGGGCTGGTCATGTTGCTGAGGGGGTTGGAGGCAGAACACTGATAGTCTCCGTTGTCAGAATGCTGGACAGAATTGAATGTCAGTGTATTGTTATTTATAGAGAACTCTGTTCTGTTGTCAGCATACAGAGGCCAGCTGTTCTTCATCCAGTGAATGGAGTAAACCGTTCCAGTGGTCTCACAGGTCAGAGAGAATGTCTCCTTCAGTGTTGGCTGGGCTCCAATGACTTTCACAATGGTCATGGTCACAGTTTCTGTGGAAGCAGATCAAATGTTTTTTGTTGTTGCACCTTTATCTCAACTTCCATGTTATTATACTGTAGGTTCAACAGCACGTATACTGTGTCTAAAACCAAATGAAAACAAAGTAAGTAAACTTTTAGTCCCTTGATTTTAAGTAGCAGTTACTGACTCACCAACAACAGTGAGCATCTTGGAGACAGTGTTGTTTCTGACAGTGATGTTGTTGAAGGCCACACAGGTGTAGTCCCCATGACTGGCTAAAGTCAGTGGGCCAGTCTCAAACGCTGAGCCAGTCGCCACCTGGGAGCCATTGAATAACCAGCTGAAGTGACTTGGAGGCTGAGAGGAGGCTGAGCAGTTGAAGGTCACGCTGTGTCCTGTTTCTCCTAATGCTGGTCCTGTTATAATCGGCATCTCCGGTCCATCTATGATACAAAAGACAATCAGTTAGACCAGGTGTGTCAAATTCCTTCCATGGAGTTCCTAGTGTCTGCTGGTTTTTGGTTTATCCTTTCAATTGAGACCTAGACAACCAGGTTTGGGGAGTTCCTTACTAGTAAGGGACCTTAATACATCAAGCAAGTTCAAGGGAGTATCGAAAAACCTGTTGACACTCAGCCTTCTGTGGAATGAGTTTGACACATGTGAGTTAAACCCAACATCTGTCATTAGCCAGAAGGTCAAATGTCATCAACGTTTGTCAGATGGTATAAGAGATGGGATCCAAACCATCAAATTGATTTTACTACAATTTATAAAAAGGCATTTTTCAAAGATACCGCCTCAGGCCATGGGGTCAAAGTTGAACTTGTGAATAACTACTCACAGTTGACGATCAGTCTGTATTCTGGGCTGGTCATGTTGCTGAGGGGGTTGGAGGCAGAACACTGATAGTCTCCGTTGTCAGAATGCTGGACAGAATTGAATGTCAGTGTATTGTTATTTATAGAGAACTCTGTTCTGTTGTCAGCATACAGAGGCCAGCTGTTCTTCATCCAGTGAATGGAGTAAACCGTTCCAGTGGTCTCACAGGTCAGAGAGAATGTCTCCTTCAGTGTTGGCTGGGCTCCAATGACTTTCACAATGGTCATGGTCACAGTTTCTGTGGAAGCATATCAAATGTTTTTTGTTGTTGCACCTTTATCTCAACTTCCATGTTATTATACTGTAGGTTCAACAGCATGTATACTGTGTCTAAAACCAAATGAAAACAAAGTAAGTAAACTTTTAGTCCCTTGATTTTAAGTAGCAGTTACTGACTCACCAACAACAGTGAGCATCTTGGAGACAGTGTTGTTTCTGACAGTGATGTTGTTGAAGGCCACACAGGTGTAGTCCCCATGACTGGCTAAAGTCAGTGGGCCAGTCTCAAACGCTGAGCCAGTCGCCACCTGGGAGCCATTGAATAACCAGCTGAAGTGACTTGGAGGCTGAGAGGAGGCTGAGCAGTTGAAGGTCACGCTGTGTCCTGTTTCTCCTAATGCTGGTCCTGTTATAATCGGCATCTCCGGTCCATCTATGATACAAAAGACAATCAGTTAGACCAGGTGTGTCAAATTCCTTCCATGGAGTTCCTAGTGTCTGCTGGTTTTTGGTTTATCCTTTCAATTGAGACCGAGACAACCAGGTTTGGGGAGTTCCTTACTAGTAAGGGACCTTAATACATCAAGCAAGTTCAAGGGAGGATCGAAAAACCTGTTGACACTCAGCCTTCTGTGGAATGAGTTTGACACATGTGAGTTAATTCCAACATCTGTCATTGGCCAGAAGGTCAAATGTCATCAACGTTTGTCAGATGGTATAAGAGATGGGATCCAAACCATCACATTGATTTTACTACAATATTAAAAAAGGAAGTTCAAAAAGATTCTACCTCAGGCCATGTGGTCAAAGTTGAACTTGTTAATAACTACTCACAGTTGACGATCAGTCTGTATTCTGGGCTGGTCATGTTGCTGAGGGGGTTGGAGGCAGAACACTGATAGTGTCCGTTGTCAGAATAGTGGACAGAATTGAATGTCAGTGTATTGTTATTTATAGAGAAGTCAGTTCTGTTGTCAGCATACAGAGGCCAGCTGTTCTTCATCCAGTGAATGGAGTAAACCGTTCCAGCGGTGTCACAGGTCAGAGAGAATCTCTCCTTCAGTGTTGGCTGGGCGCCAATGACTTTCACAATGGTCATGGTCACAGTTTCTGTGGAAGCAGATCAAATGTTTTTTGTTGTTGCACCTTTATCTCAACTTCCATGTTATTATACTGTAGGTTCAACAGCACGTATACTGTGTCTAAAACCAAATGAAAACAAAGTAAGTAAACTTTTAGTCCCTTGATTTTAAGTAGCAGTTACTGACTCACCAACAACAGTGAGCATCTTGGAGACAGTGCTGTTTCTGACAGTGATGTTGTTGAAGGCCACACAGGTGTAGTCCCCATGACTGGCTAAAGTCAGTGGGCCAGTCTCAAACGCTGAGCCAGTCGCCACCTGGGAGCCATTGAATAACCAGCTGAAGTGACTTGGAGGCTGAGAGGAGGCTGAGCAGTTGAAGGTCACGCTGTGTCCTGTTTCTCCTAATGCTGGTCCTGTTATAATCGGCATCTCCGGTCCATCTATGATACAAAAGACAATCAGTTAGACCAGGGGTGTCAAATTCCTTCCATGGAGTTCCTAGTGTCTGCTGGTTTTTGGTTTATCCATTCAATTGAGACCTAGACAACCAGGTTTGGGGAGTTCCTTACTAGTAAGGGACCTTAATACATCAAGCAAGTTCAAGGGAGTATCGAAAAACCTGTTGACACTCAGCCTTCTGTGGAATGAGTTTGACACATGTGAGTTAAACCCAACATCTGTCATTGGCCAGAAGGTCAAATGTCATCAACGTTTGTCAGATGGTATAAGAGATGGGATCCAAACCATCACATTGATTTTACTACAATATTAAAAAAGGAAGTTCAAAAAGATTCTACCTCAGGCCATGGGGTCAAAGTTGAACTTGTTAATAACTACTCACAGTTGACGATCAGTCTGTATTCTGGGCTGGTCATGTTGCTGAGGGGGTTGGAGGCAGAACACTGATAGTCTCCATTGTCAGAATGCTGGACAGAATTTAATGTCAGTGTATTGTTGTTCATAGAGAAGTCAGTTCTGTTGCTAGCATACAGAGGCCAGCCGTTCCTCATCCACTGAATGGAGTAAACCGTTCCAGTGCTGCCACAGGTCAGAGAGAATCTCTTGTTCAGTGTTGGCTGGGCTCCAATGACTTTCACAATGGTCATGGTCACAGTTTCTGTGGAAGCAGATCAAATGTTTTTTGTTGTTGCACCTTTATCTCAACTTCCATGTTATTATACTGTAGGTTCAACAGCACGTATACTGTATCTAAAACCAAATGAAAACAAAGTAAGTAAACTTTTAGTCCCTTGATTTTAAGTAGCAGTTACTGACTCACCAACAACAGTGAGCATCTTGGAGACAGTGCTGTTTCTGACAGTGATGTTGTTGAAGGCCACACAGGTGTAGTCCCCATGACTGGCTAAGGTCAGTTGGCCAGTCTCATACACTGAGCCAGCCGCCACCTGGGAGCCATTGAAGAACCAGCTAAACTGGCTGGGAGGCTGAGAGGAGGCTGAGCAGTTGAAGGTCACGCTGTGTCCTGTCATTGCTATATCCGGACAAGTCACAGCAGGTCTCTCTGGTCCAACTGTTTAACACAAAACAGTATGGTTAATCTTATGATTTTACTATTTTGACAAAGTTTAGTAAGTAATCAGCCTTCTACAATCCTTGGCTTGTGCAAGTTGGCTCATTGGAGAAGGAGCTCATGGGAGCAGGAGCCTATAGTATCTCCTGTTTCTGTAGCGTGTTGCAGCTTGATTTACAAGTACATCCCCTGGACAGGACGCTAGTCTATCACAGGCCCTTACACCCCAATCTATCTCCTTAATGCTGAGTGCCAAGTAAAGACACATTGGGTCCTATTTTTACAGTCATTGGTATGACTCGTCCAAGGATCAAGCTCCCAACCTTCATATTTCAGGGTGGAAACTCTAACTACAAGGCCATTGAATTGATTTTATCAGACAAAGACTACCAGCTATTGTAATACTCACAGTTCACCACAAGCTTGTATGTCATGCTGGTCAGGTTGCTGACAGCATTAAAGGCCTCACAGAGATATTCTCCACTGTCAGAAAACTGGATTGGGTTGATAACCATTGTCTTGTTGCCCGTAGAGAAGAATGTTCTGTTGTTTAGGGAGATGAGCTGGCCGTTCATCAACCAGTGAATGTAGTCTACAGGTCCAGTCACCTCACACCGCAGAGTGAACGACTGATCCAGTATCGGTGGCTTCCCATCACGGTTCAACGAAACCGCTGATATCGGCTCTATGGTGAAAAGAAGAGGAGGAGGACTTCACTCGATTGGTGGTAAAAAATACCATGATATAACATTGTATTCATAACCATCAATAATCAAATATTCACTACCAACTATATGACATTTCGTAATGATGAATGTTGCCTCACCCACGATCTTTATCATTGTGTTTATATTGGCAAATTGGAGTGTGACATTGTTGTAGGCTAAGCAGGCGTAACTTCCTGTCTGGTTCTCTCTGGTGTTCTGCAGGCTGAGCTTCGGGCTTTGCTCATTGAGGAACGCCCCATTAAACCTCCACTTGAAGGACTCAGTGGGTTTGGACTGAGCGGAGCAGGACAAAGTGATGACAGAGCCCGTCTTGTAGGCTGTATGTCCTATGGTCATCTCAGGAACTACCATCATGGTGAGGTTACTTGGGCCATCTATGGGAGGAACAAATAACAATGAAGTGTTGGGTAAACATTACCTATAATATGTTTCTGTCCTGCTCTACTAAACACAGTGTACTAATGATCTCTCCAAATAATGATCTGGATCATGTGTACACAGAGGAATGGTTAGGGATGAAAATAGGCATATTACATCATTGCATGGAAGGCTGGCTCTCAATGACAAGGTACAATCCATGTATGTTGTGTATGATTAATGTACAGTATACTGCATACTCTGATACTCACATCTAACATTGAGGCCAATGGGCTGGCTGGTGCCATTGCTGATTCCATTGATGACCTCACATCTGAACGGCCCTTCATCGTGTCGTGTCACACTGACTATGGTGAGAGTGCTGTTCCCACCACCAAGCCAAACTCTGTCACTGGCTGTGATCTCTGAGCTGCCATTCAGCCAGCGGTAGGAGAGGGAGGTGCCAGAGGAGACGGAGCAGGTGAAAATGGAAGTGTCGTTCGATTCCACTAGATCAGTGGCGTTGGCCCTTAGAGTCACGTTTGAAATGGGCTCTGTGGGTGAGATAGTAGAATAACAACCATATTGTTTATATTTGTTTCACACTGTAAAACTTGTTTTGGAAATCTAAATATGCTATTTTATTTGATTTACTTATCATGGAGACCAAGTTATAGGATTGAGCACTGTAGAGCTCTTTGCACACAGATAAAATGTCTTGTGTATGTCTTATCTGAAATGTAAACGAACAGTTTGCTCATACTCTGTGATCTGTTCAGGTTCATTCTTTTCAAAGGTATGATGTAGGTCAACTTCACTATAGGTTCAGAAAACATTGACACATTTAAGTGTTAGCTTTCCATGTCATGAAAATAACTTTTATTATTATGACAGAGATGAATTATTGATAGGTAGTGTATGTGCATCAGTGGAGACTGCTGAGGGGAGAACGGCTCATAATAATGGCTGGAATGGAGTAAATGGAATGGTATCAAAACATGGTTTTTATGTGTTTGATACCATTCCATTTACTCCATTACACTCAATTCCAGCCATTATTATTAGCTGTCCTTCCCTCAACAGCCTCTACTGATGTGCAAACATGTTTGCATGTGAACCTGCTTGCAATAAAGTATGTGAATGGGTAAGTAAGTGTGCAGGTGATCATGTGTGCGCATAAGTGACGATGTGTGCCAGTGAGTGAGAGTCAACCATAGTAGAAAGATAAACAGACAGGCAGAGGTCAGTTCCTTACCTTGGACAGACAAAGTCACCACAGCTTTCAGGACTGGCTCCATTCCCTGGATGGTATATAAACCTGAGTTGTTGAGTTGGAGAGAGTTTATGGACAGCTCTGAGGAGGAGCGGTTGAATGAGACTCTGCCTTGATAACTTGTACTCACACTACTGCCACCAGGATAGAAAATTACGATGGCTGTAGTTTCATATGACCAGGTCCCTATGTTGATGGGGCTTTGAGGAACTAGGTTCAGTGTGACATTACTGCCCACAGCTAAGGGGTTCATCGAGGGAACCACCACCTGGCCAGAAACACCTAGAAGACGATGGATTGATGAGTTTAGTTCATGTTTTGAGATATTATTAAATCAGTACAAAAGTCTTTAAAGTTCTTTAAAATATTTTACTTGAGATGAATCAAATCTTTAGACTCTGGCACTTTAACAGAAATACAAGCTTTTGTTTAAATTAGTGCCTTCAAGTTGAACGCACAATTTACAACATGACCTACTATCTATTTCTAATGTCTACTCTAGACATTGGTTGTCAATGTCAGATAAATAGAAATCTCCATCTTTCTGACTGTTTGACTGAAGTGCATCAACCAAACAGAGACATCTGAACAACCCGTTACTTATTTAATCAAGTGTTTGTACCATAAAGCACAAATAGGCATCAATATATTTCCAGAATGAGCGTATTGTCCTCTTTACCTGTAGTGAAGTTGAGCAGCACCAGGATGAGAACCCACACCAGAGGATACTCCATAGTTCTGCCACTTATCAAACACAACGGATCAGAAGTGAACGGGACACTTTCCTATGAAACAAATGACTGTCCAGACTTCTTGGTAAATCCAAACATGTTGATACTGCACAGTCACAGTCTCCTCTCAATCAACAAATAGTCAGGTGATGCCAATGTACCAACCCACCCTACCTGCCGCCAGAACGCACTCACACAATTCTACTCAACTACCCACGCCCTGTTTTGCAGAGGTACCTTTCTCCCACTGTATTTTTTGTTGACACACAGGGGTGTTTTCAAGCTGATTATGGTTTACTGTAAATCTGATCAACTCTGTCTGTCCTGTATGAATCCTGGGAGGAGGCTGGATGGTACATGGCCAATGAGGCCGGGGATAGGTCCTCCGACGCTGTTGAAACTCATGATCTATCCACAGTGGCTAAGGCAACGTGGGCTCATAAGACACTGTTCGCATTGAACCTGTCAAGAAAACACTTACAGCGCAGTGAAAAAGTATTTGCCCCCTTTCTGATATTCTATGTTTTTGCATACTTTTGATACTGAATGTTATCAGATCTTCAACCAAAACCCAATTTTAGAAAAAGGGAACCTGAGTTTAAAAAAAGTATACTTTATTTATTTAAAAACGTTATGCAACACACAATTCACCTGTGTGAAAAAGTAATTGCCCCCTTACACTTAATAAATGGCATGAACTGCTCATTTCAAGTCCTGCTACAGCATCTCAATTGGGATTAGGTCAGGACTTTGACTAGGCCATTCCAAAACATCAGATTGTGTTCTGCATCATTGTCTTGCTGCATGACTCAGCTCACAGCTAGATGGCCTGACATTATCCTGTAGAATTCTCTGAAATGGAGCAGAATTCCTGGTTCCTTCTGTTAAGGCAAGTCTTCCGGATCCTGAGACACCAAAGCATCCCAAAACCATCACACTGCCACTACCGTGCTTGACCATTGGTATGAGGTTCTTACTGTGGAATGCAGTGTTTGGTTTTCACCAGGCATATTGGGACCAATCTCGTCCAAAATGTTATACTTGTGAATCATCTGTCCATAGACCATTCTTCCAAAAGTCTTGATGATCATCCAGGTGCATCCACCTGAGGTTCTGTATTTCTGCATAGTTTTGACACCGAATGTTATCAGATCTTCAACCAAAACCCAAAATTAGATAAAGGGAACCTGAGTTTACAAAAAAATATAAATAAATTGATACTTATTTTATTTATTTAATAAAAATAGTTATGCAACACCCAATTACCCTGTGTGAAAAAGTAATTTCCCCTTTACACTCAATATCTGGCTGTTCCACCTTTACCTGCAATGACTGCAACCAAACTATAGTGCATCAACCGAACAGAGATAATTGAACAACCTGTTACTTATTTAATCAAGCGTTTTACCATAAAGCACAAATAGGCATCAATATATTTCCAGAATGAGCGTTTTGTCCTCTTTACCTGTTGTGAAGTTGAGCAGCACCAGGATGAGAACCCACACCAGAGGATACTCCATAGTTCTACCACTTATCACTGCAATCAAACGCTTCCTGTAGTTGTTGATCAGTCTCTCACATCGTTGTGGAGGAATTTTGGCCCACTCTTCCATGCGTAACTTAAATTTTTAATTTATTTCACCTTTATTTAACCAGGTAGGCTAGTTGAGAACAAGTCCTTATTTACAACGGCGACCTGGCCAAGACAAAGCAAAGCAGTGCGACACAAACAACAACACAGAGTTACACATGGAATAAACAAATATACAGTCAATAATACATGTGCAAACCATTGCATGAGTGGACGGCTGCGGAAGTCCATGGCAGGCTGGAGGAGTACCAGAGGAAGTGCAAGGCTCCACGTCCCTTGCGGCTGGCCCCACTGGTCACCACACTGACGCAGGAAGTAAGTAGGCCAGTGTCGGCTGTTGCAAACTGCCCGGACCCCTTGCAGCAGCCCAAAAATGGCTCATCCGAGGCATTGGATCGTGTGATTGCCATGCTTGAACGGGTCTTGGAGCAGAGGCCACAGCAACCTGTAGGCGGCTATGATAACCGTTTCCAGCGGAGGCCCAGGAAAAGGGAGAACCCGTCTTTGCGATGCCAAGTGTGTGGGGATGCGAATCACAGCACAATGGATCATTGTTATTCACACTACCTCTGCTTCCTCTGTTATGCAGCTGGGCACACACGTCAAGAATGTCCTCGCACTTCATCGGTAACTCCCGTAGCTCCATCAAACAACAACACGACACAGCGGCAGGAAAATTAGCTGGCCCGCACGGGGTGGGGGGAAGTGCTGGGCCTTGTGAGGTGCCCCAATCAGATAGTGGTGTAGATTTAGAGTCAGTATATTCAAGTGTTTGTGATAAAGTCAAATCGAACGAAAAAGTCATTATGCAAAATACACAGAGAGTGCTCCACAACGATGAACTCTTCTATACTAGTGTGTTACTGGGGGATGTTATAGAGGTGAGCGCTATGATTGACAGCGGTTCTATGGCATGCACATTGAGCTCAACAGTGGTGCCACGCTTGAGAAAACAGGTGTGCTCAAGAGTGGCTCCCTCAGTCCGACTGAAGTGGTGTTGGTTTACTGCGGGGGGTTGAAGACCAAGCCTGTAGGTGTGTGTTAATTGAATATGTCTGTGTATGGCAGCAGCCTCTCTGTCCCTGTTCTATTAGTGGATGACCAACGTGATGAGCTCATCCTAGGCAGCAATGTGATTAAACACCTCATCAGGGAGCTGAAGACGACCGGTGACTTCTGGGAGAAGATGTCATCATCTGAACACAATGGAGATGACTAACTGTTCCGTCTGCTGGCTAATGTAGAGAGATTGAAAGGGACCAAGTGCCAGAAAGAGTGGGCACAGTAAAGCTGAAGTGGGCGGTCACATTTAGTCTGGGGCTGGCTGTGTACGCCTCAAAATGTATCCGCGGGCAGTGCTGTTGTTATTGAACCTACGAGGGCACGCTCAAGACCGAAAAACATTCTAGTGGGGAGAACAGTAGCGACATTGTGGAGTGATGGCTGGGTCCCTGTCAAAGTTATCAATCCCTCACCAAAGCCAGTAACAGTGAGATGCAATGCCAAGATAGCGGACGTTTTTCCTTGCATGGCATTAGAGGACTTTGACACTGACTATATAGATGGGCCCACTGTCGAACCAGTCCCCCTGGTGCAGCAGGTACACAAAATGGATGACAATCCAGACTTTGACAATGGTACTGGAGATAGCTTGACCATTGACAGTGCCGTCAAATCGCGCAGAGTGTCAAGTGAGTTGTTGCACAGGTTAGGGCTAGGTGACATTGACATTGAGTCCACTCAGTTGTCGCAACAGTGTAGGCTTATAGCCCGCTACGAGTCTATCTTCTCCCGGCACAAACTAGATTGTGGGAAGGCTACTGGATATGTCCATCGCATCAGAATCAGTGACACTAAGCCTTTTAGGCTACCTTAAAGTAGGCTCTCCCCTAACCATTATGACAAGCTCAGGCAGGCCTTGGATGAGATGGAAGAGCGAGAGATAATCAGGAAATCCAGCAGTGAGTATGCCTCCCCGCTCGTGCTGGTCTGGAAGAAGTCTGGCAATCTGAGACTGTGTACAGACTTCCGATGGCTCAATGCTCGCACCGTAAAGGATGCTCTTCCTCTCCCTCTACATCACCAAGCTGATGCTCTGGCGGCCCTGGGTGGCAATGCTTTCTTCTCTACAATGGATTTGACCTCAGGCTACCACAATGTGGAGGTGCATGAAGACGACAAGAAGTTTACAGCCTTCACTTCTCCTTTTGGGTTATATGAATATAACCGTCTTCCACATGGACTATGCAACAGCTCAGCTACATTCATGAGGATGATGTTGAAAATTATTGGGGATCAAATTTTTTCTAGCCTTCTATGCTACCTGGACGATGTGCTGGTTTTTGCCCCGACTGAAGAACTTGGATTGCAACGCTTGGAGTCAGTTTTTGAGCGTCTCAAAGCCCATAATCTGAAATGCCATTTCATGAAGAGGTCAGTGCGGTTATTGGGGCATGTCATCAGTGAAGGAGGTGTGGCCACAGACCCAGAAAAAGTGAAGGCTATTGCAGGGATGACAGAGAAGGATCTCATGGAGGATAACACGGACGTGCCCTCCCAGGGGAAGATTCGGTCCGTTCTCGGAATGATAGTCTATTACCAGCAGTTCATTGAGGGGTGCTCCACCATCGCTAAGCCGCTGCATGGGCTGACAACTGGGACGAAGGCACCACGCCATGGGAAAGGCAAGAGGAAAAGAGAATACATAGGAAACTCACAGCAGCAGACTGGACAGACAACCACCCATTAACGTACATCCTGTCCAAGCCCAAATTGGACACCTGTGAACAGAGATGGGTTGCTAAACTCGCTTCATTCACGTTTAACATCAAGTACATCCCCGGTCCCAAAAATGTCATTGCTGATGCACTCAGTAGACAGCCATTTGTGCAGTTGAGCGCTCTCCACTGCATCACAAGGATTCCATACAAGGCCCTGCTGGAAGAAGCTGTGGGAGTACATGCCACAGAAGGTGCAAAATGTGTTCCGCTGGTCTAACCACCCATTCGACCTCAAGAGCTGCTCACCGTCAATTGAGGCAGATGCCTGTGAAATTTCATGGACTGCCAAACTACCTCCTATCCTTCTCCTAGTTCTCTGTCAAAGGAAGCGCTGTCAGCAGTCCTGAGGTCACAAGGGGAGGCTGGTCTACAGAACTGTGTGCTGCTACTGCCTCAGCTCACTCAGTCACTGGTGCCATCTGAGATGTCAGATGTGAGAGTGCTAACCCGTGACGACCTGATATCAAAGCAGCGCCAGGATGACGCAGTCGCCAGAGTTGTCTTCTATGTGGACAGGGGCCGTAGACCTTCTAGGAGGGAACGTGGCCATGAACCACTCGAGGCTCTGCGGATTCTGAAGACCTGGGAGAAGCTCACTCTGAAAATGGGTGTACTATATCGCGTTACCAAAAGTTTGCTGTCAAAGAAGAAGACGTACCAGTATGTAGTACCCACCTCAATGAGGGCAACAGTTTTGAAGGGTGTCCACGATGAAGCTGGTCATCATGGGCAACAGCGGACGTTGTACTTGACGAGACAGAGGTTCTTCTGGCATGGTCTAGAGTTGGATGTGAGAGAGTATGTCAAGACCTGCAAGAGGTGTGTGTTCAGTAAGGCCCCCGAGCCAGAAGCCAGAGCTCCATTGGAGAACATCATCCCGACTGAGCCCCTCGAGTTGGTGTGTGTGGACTTCTGGTCTGCTGAAGACTCCAACAACAAGTCCTTGGATGTTCTGGTCATCACTGATAATTTTACTAAGATGGCCCATGCCTTCTTGTGTCCAAACCCAATCAGCTAAAGCAGTGGCCCTACAGCTGTGGAACAACATCTTCTGTGTATGGTTTTCCTCGTTGTATTCACTCTGACCAAGGGGCCAACTTTGAAAGTAAATTGATTGCTGGGTTGTTGAGTGCTGCAGGAGTCCAGAAGTCGCACACAACTCCCTACCATCCGATGGGGAACGGGGGAGTCGAAAGGTTCAATAGAACACTGGGAAACATGATCAGGGCTTTACCTACGAGAGCGAAGCACAGGTGGCCCCAGAAGCTGAAGTCGTTGACCTTCGCCTACAACTGTACAGTCCATGAAACCACGGGCCATGCCCCTTTCCAGTTGATGTTTGGGAGAACCCCAGGTCAGCCTGTCGACATGATGTTTGGTACTGTGCTGCAAGACTCAGAGGTTGTAGAATATGACGAGTACATCAAGTCCCTGACGAGAGACCTGAGGGAGGCCATGGAGACGGTACAGGTGACGGCAACCAAACAGCTGAAGAGGCATGCGGGCCTCTACAACAGGAAGATCAGAGGAGCTCCAATGGAGGTCAGTGATCGGGTGCTGCTGGCAAATAAGGGTGAACGTGGAAAGAGGAAGCTGGCTGATAATTGGCAGAACAACCTTTATATTGTTACGGAGAAGAATAGTGATAACCACATCTTCAAGATACAGAACATGTCGACTGGCCAGCAGAAAACGGTCCACCGTAATCTGATAATGCCTTTAAACTGCTTGCCTCTCCCTGACACTGCCTTGGAGACATCTAATATGGGAGACCGTGAGGATCCGAGTGAGGAGATGGAGGACTCATCCATGAACGATATACCAGAAATGGACGTGCTGGAAGATGAGCCACTGGCGAGGGACCCTCAGAACTCACCACATTCTGAGGGTGCCACTGGTGGCACAAGCATGTCAGAGCTAACCTTTGGAGAAGAAATGTCCGAACCCTCTGAGGAAGAAAGGCATTCTGAAGATGCCGCTGGTGGCACAAGCTCCAGCAACAGTCACAGAACCCTTGACCTTGACTACCCACCGACTGTGGACAGTGACCCACCAATGGTGATTGTAGTTGAACAGGTTAAACGTAATGATAACTCTGTTAGTCCTGTCAGATCAGGGGCTGGTCGGGTTAGGAAACACCCAGTGAGACTCATAGAGACTATGCAGACACAGAGGGTTTTTCATACAGAATTCATTAGAATACCTGTGTGGGTGTAGGATTAGAATCCAATTCTGTAGCCCTTTTTTTTTTACTTTCAAGAGACCCCATGGAGGTAATGGGTCAGAGGTCAAGTAGGCCAAGGTTTTTCTGTCTGAGGTTCTTATTGTGACTGAGTGTACTGAACATGTAACAGGCATGTTTTCCTACGGGGTCTTTGAATTTCCCTAATTCTCTTTAGAGAATAGTCTTTGCACTGGAATATTTGGTGACATATGTATTGCAAGGTATTGCATACCTCATTTTGTTTCTTTATAGTATGCAAGTGTAATTCAGCAGGGGAGAATGTAACAGGGTTGGTTATGTTTTCACTTGCTTCTAAAGAGAGCAATTAATGTATTTAATGTTCAAGCATTCTTATTGGTTGGTTCAACTCTGATGACAATAAGGCGTGTTGTGATTGGCCCCGCTTGCAGATAGGGGGAGATCGCGAACGTCAGGTCTTCCTGAGGAGTGTTAGGTGCACAACTGAGCAAGAGGACAAGTAAATAAGAGTGTCTAGTATGAGAAACAGACGCCTCACAAGTCCTCAACTGACAGCTTCATTAAATAGTACCCTTAAAACACCAGTCTCAACGTCAACAGTGAAGCGTCGACTCTGGGATGCTGGCCAAACGTACAAAATCAGCAGGGGATCAAATACTTTTTCCCCCCACTGTATGTAGATATTCCATAACAAAAATCTGCCGTTTTCAGCTACAATAGTCATTTACAACATGAACAATGTCTACACTGTATTTCTGATCAATTTGATGTTATTTTAACGGTCAAAAAATGTACTTTTCTTTCAAAAACAAAGACATTTCTAAGTGACCCCAAACTTTTGAACGGTAGTGTATATATATAAACTCAGCAAAAAAAGAAACGTTTTTCAGGACCCTGTCTCAAAGATAGTTCGTAAAAATCCAAATAACTTCACAGATCTTCATTGTAAAGGGTTTAAACACTGTTTCCCATGCTTGTTCAATGAACCATAAACAATTAATGAACATGCACCTGTCGAACGGTCGCTAAGAAACTAACAGCTTACAGACGGTAGGCAAATAACCTGTTTGGGATAGGGGGCAGTATTTTCACGGCCGGATAAAAAACGTACCCGATTTAATCTGGTTACTACTCCTGCCCAGAAACTAGAATATGCATATAATTAGTAGATTTGGATAGAAAACACTCTAACGTTTCTAAAACTGTTTGAATGGTGTCTGTGAGTATAACAGAACTCATATGGCAGGCCAAAACCTGAGAAGATTCTATACAGGAAGTGCCTTGTCTGACAATTTGTTCTCCTTCTAAGGCATCTCTATCAAAAATACAGCATCTCTGCTGTAACGTGACATTTTCTAAGGCTTCCATTGGCTCTAGGAAGGCGCCAGAAAGTGGAATGAGAGCTCTCCAGTCTCTGGGCGAAAAACATCAGGGGTTTTTGTGAGTGGTCCTTCTGAGAACAATGACACTGAGGCGCGTGTGTACGAGACGACTCCATTTTTTTCTTTCAGCGTTTGAATGAACACAACGTCGCCCGGTTGGAATATTATCGCTATTTTATGAGAAAAATAGCATAAAAATGTATTTTAAACAGCGTTTGACATGCTTCGAAGTACGGTAATGGAATATTTTGACATTTTTTGTCACGAAATGCGCCGGCGCGTCACCCTTCGGATAGTGACTTGAACGCACAAACAAAACGGAGCTATTTGGATATAACTATGGATTATTTCGAACCAAAACATCATTGGTTGTTGAAGTAGAAGTCCTGGGAGTACATTCTGACGAAGAACAGCAAAGGTAATCCAATTTTTCTTATATTAAATCTGAGTTTGGTGAGGGCCAAACTTGGTGGGTGTCAAATTAGCTAGCCGTGATGGCCGGGCTATGTACTCAGAATATTGCAAAATGTGCTTTCAACGAAAAGCTATTTTAAAATCTGACACCGCGATTGCATAAAGGAGTTCTGTATCTATAATTCTTAAAATAATTGTTATGTTTTTTGTGAACGTTTATCGTGAGTAATTTAGTAATTTCACCGGAAGTTTGCGTTGGGTATGCTAGTTCTGAACATCACATGCTAATGTAAAAAGCTAGTTTTTTATATAAAAATGAACTTGATTGAACAAAACATGCATGTATTGTATAACATAATGTCCTAGGAGTGTCATCTGATGAAGATCATCAAAGGTTAGTGCTGCATTTAGCTGTGGTTTTGGTTTTTGTGACATATATGCTTGCTTTGAAAATGGCTTTGTGATTCTTTTTGGGAGGGTACTCTCCTGGCATAATCTAATGTTTTGCTTTCGTTGTAAAGACTTTTTGAAATCGGACAATGTGGTTAGATAAAGGAGAGTCTTGTCTTTAAAATGGTGCAAAATAGTCATATGTTTGAGAAATTGAAGTTTTTGAGGTATTTGTAATTCGCGCCACTCTATACCATTGGATATTGGTGAGGCGTTCCGCTAGCAGAACGTCTGTCCCTAACAGGTTTTAAGGTCACAGTTATGAAAACTTAAGACACTAACGATGCCTTTCTACTGACTCTGAAAAACAACAAAAGAAAGATGCCCAGGGTCCCTGTTCACCTGTGTGAACGTTCCTTAGGCATGCTGCAAGGAAGCATGAGGACTGCAGATAAATTGCAATAAAGGCCAATAAATTGCAATGTCCGTACTGTGAGACGCCTAAGACAGCGCTACAGGGAGACAGGATGGACAGCTGATTGTCTTCACAGTGGCAGAGCACGTGTAACAACATCTGCACAGGATCGGTACATCCGAACATCACACCTGCGGGACAGGTACAGGATGGCAACAACAACTGTCTGAGTTACACCAAGAATGCAAAATCCCTCCATCAGTGCTCAGACTGTCCGCAATAGGCTGAGAGAGGCTGGACTGAGGGCTTGTAGGCCTGTTGTAAGGCAGGTCCTCACCAGACATCACCGGCAACAATGTCGCCTATGGGCACAAACCCACCGTCACTGGACCAGACAGGACTGGCAAAAAGTGCTCTTCACTGACGAGTCGCGGTTTTGTCTCACAAGGGGTGATGGTCGGATTCACGTTTATCGTCGAAGGAATGAGTGTTACACCGAGGCCTGTACTCTGGAGCGGGATCGATTTGGAGGTGGAGGGTCCGTCATGGTCTGGGGCGGTGTGTCACAGCATCATCGGACTGAGCTTGTTGTCATTGCAGGCATGACAATGCCACCAGCCATACTGCTCGTTCTGTGCGTGATTTCCTGCAAGACAGGAATGTCAGTGTTCTGCCATGGCCAGCGAAGAGCCCAGATCTCAATCCCATTGAGCACGTCTGGGACCTGTTGGAGCAGAGGATGTGGGCTAGGGCCATTCGCCCCAGAAATGTCTGGGAACTTGCAGGTGCCTTGGTGGAAGAGTGGGGTAACATCTCACAGCAAGAACTGGCAAATCTGGTGCAATCCATGAGGACGAGATGCACTGCAGTACTTAATGCAGCTGGTGGTCACACCAGATACTGACTGTTACTTTTGATTTTGACCCCCCCTTTGTTCAGGTACAAATTATTCAATTTCTGTTAGTCACATGTTTGTGGAACTTGTTCAGTTTATGTCTCAGTTGTTGAATCCTATGTTCATACAAATATTTATACATGTTAAGTTTGCTGAAAATAAATTTCATGAGTTCATGAGATGTGTATTCCAGCCCTACCTTTATATATATATATATATATATATATATATATATATATATATATATATTAACAGTCAAAAGGACAGACCTACTCAGTGTTTCTCTTTATATTTACTATTTTATACATTGTAGAATAATAGTGAAGACATCAAAACTATGAAATAACACATATGGAATCATGTAGTAACCATTGAAGTGTTAAACAAATCAAAATATATTTTGAATTTGAGATTCTTCAATGTAGCTACCCTTTGCCTTGTTGACAGTTTTGTACACTCTTGGCAATTTCTCAACCATATTCATGAGATAGTCACCAGGAATACATTTCAATTAACAGGTGTGCCTTGTTAAAAGTTGATTTGTGGAATTTCTTTCCTTCTTAATGCGTTTGAGCTGATCAGTTGTGTTGTGACAAGGTAGGGGTGGGATACAGAAGATAGCCCTATTTGGTAAAAGACCAAGTCCATATTATGGCAAGAACAGCTCAAATAAGGAAAGAGTGTCACGACTTCCGTCGAAGTCGGTCCCTCTCCTTGTTCGGGCGGCGTTCGACGTCACTGGTTTTCTAGCCACCGCCTATCCACTTTTCATTTTCCATTTGTTTTGTCTTTGTTTTACACTGATTTCAATCCTGATTTCAATCCCACAATTACTTGTTAGTTATTTAACCCTCTGTTCCCCCATGTTTTTTGTGAGTGATTGTTTGTTGTATTTTCGTTCTGTCATGGTGTGCGTGTATTTGTTACTTTGTATATTTGACATTTTGTGTAAAAGTACGTTGATTATTCATATCTGCAGTCCTGCGCCTGACTCTCTACAACCAGCTACACCTAGGACCCATTACAAAGAGAAACAACAGTCCATCATTACTTTAAGAAATGAAGGTCAGTCAATCCAGAAAATGTCAAAAACGTTGAAAGTTTCTTCAAGTGCAGTCACAAAAACCATCAAGCACTATGATGAAACTGGCTATCATGAGGACTGCCACAGGAAAGGAAGTCTCAGAGTTACCTCTGCTGCAGAGGATAAGTTCATTAGAGTTAACAGCCTCAGAAATTGCAGCCCATATAAATCCTTCACAGAGTTCAAGTAACGGACACATCACAACATCAACTGTTCAGAGGACACTGCGTGAATCAGGCCTTCGTGGTCGAATTGCAGCAAAGAAACTGCTAAAGGACACCAATAAGAAGAAGAGACGTGCATGGGCCAAGAAACATCAGCAATGAACATTAGACTTATGGAAATCTGTCCTTTGGTCTGATGAGTCCATATTTGAGATTTTTGGTTCCAACCGCTGTGTCTTTGTGAGACGCAGAGTAGGTGAAAGGATGATCTCTGCATGTGTGGTTCCCACTGTGAATTATGGAGGAGGAGGTATGATGGTGTGGGGGTGCTTGCTGTTGACCCTGTCTGTGATTTATTTAGAATTCAAGGCACACTTAACCAGCATGGCTACCACAGCATTCTGCAGCTATACGCCATCCCATCTGGTTTGTGCTTAGTGGGACTAGCAAATTAAATTAACAATTACCAAAAATGGGTTCTTCAGATGAAAACGGTTCTTGGCAGAACCCTATCCCTTAGCAAAGAACCCTTTTGGAACTAATTTGTCTAAGAGCGTATATGCCATCTACATCAACGTTTTTTGCAGTCTTTTTATTACTGCATGTTTGCACTCAGTAATATTGACTGTGATTTAATAGAGACATTAATCCGTCTGTCTCTCTGTTTACCCTTTATTATACAAACTCACTAACCACAGGTTCTGCCTCCACACACATCACTCTAGTCACTGTATCTACACGGTCCAGCTGTAACTCTTCTAAAGTCAGATATCATCCTGGACAGGAGAGATGAACGGGGTTGCGATACAAGGATGTTGGAAATTAGCCAAATGGTAAAATGTTTTTCAAAAACCTGCCATCTATCTCTTGATAGAGTGTAATTTCAATACTAATCTCTGGGCTTCCATATTGGCTTGGGGTTTTGATGTAAATGTACATTAATACAACACAGGTGTCAAACACAACAGATATGTTGTATTGTATCTGGGACTAGAACCCACAACCCACCTGAGAGAGAGTAACACACCTCGACACACACAAGGTCACCTTTACAAACAAGGTGTGACTCGTTGACTTTTACACCACAGCAGATGAAGGGATAGGGAAAGGGGGTACCTAATCAGCTGTATAACTGAATGCCTTCCAATGAAATGTGCCACCTGCATTTAACCCAACCCCTCTAAATTTCCAGCCGATGCTTGGCATTGCGCATGGTGATCTTAGGTTTGAGTGCGGCTGCTCGACCATGGAAACCCATTTTATAAAGCTCCCGACGAACAGTTCTTGTGCTGACGTTACTTCCAGAGGCAGTTTGGAACTCGGTAGTGAGTGTTGCAACCGATGATAGATTAATTTTTTTTTCGCTATGCGCTTCAGAAACCTGCTGTCCCGTTCTGTGAGCTTGTGTGGCCTACCACTATGCGGCTGAGCCGTTGTTGCTCCTGGACGTTTCCACTTCACAATAACAGCCCTTACAGTTGACTGGGGCAGCTCTAGCAGGACAGGAATTTAACCAACTGACTTTGTTGGAAAAGTGGCATCCTATATATAATGTCTATACTATGGAGATGTAGTAGATACCCAATGAGGCCTGGTGGTACAGAGGAACCAGTCGCTTGAAGGGATATTCAGGGAGCCTATGTGTTTTTGAGCAAAATCAATTGATCGTGATAAATCATACATCATTGGCAATATGATTGTAGCTATGTTATTGTGTCACTCCCAAATCACTGTAAAGAGTCAGTCAATGCTTGACATTCTCACAGCGGTTCCATTGAACTCCACTAAGTCTCCTGTGTTGTTGAACACCACTCTCACAGCAGAAACAGGTTCTCTGGGTGAGATAGAGAGAGAGAGAGGGAAACACTTAACAGAAACCAGAGGGAACACAATTCTGGAAAAGGACAAAGACAACCAGTTTTGATTACAAACGTGTCTATAACAATGGTGACTTGCAGAATTCTACCGATACAAGCCATGAGTATGGCTGACCTTCAAACAACCATACTCAATTCACACAGCTTGATGTAGATGATTAAGGCCAACAGCCAAGTTATCAGTCACCTGGCCCTGACAAAATGCCAACACAGACATTGTCATCAATTAAGTCAGCATTTCTATGCACACACACACAAAAGTACAAACAGAGACAAGGACACACACAGGTGCACACTCAAACAAAACCAGTATCTCTACACCATATCAGACAGGCAGAATTGTTGTATTACACTGCAAGTCATGGAACAATCAGGCTATCTTAACAGTAGTTACAGTGCCTTGCAAAAGTATACATCCCCCTTGGTGTTTTTCCTATTTTGCTGCATTACAACCTGTAATTTAAATTGATTTTTATTTGGATTTCATGTAATGGGCATACACAAAATAGTCCAAATTGGTGAAGTGAAATTAGAAAAATAACTTGTTTCAAAAAATTCAAAAGAATTCTACAAGGAAAAGTGGTGCGTGCATATGTAGTCACCCCATTTGCTATGAAGCCCCTAAATAAGATCTGGTGCAACCAATTACCTTCAGAAGTCACATAATTAGTTATTAAATAAAGTCCACTTGTGTGCAATCAAAGTGTCACATGATCTGTCACATGAGCTCAGTATATATATTCACCTGTTCTGAAAGGCCCCAGAGTCTGCAACACCACTAAACAAGGGCACCATGAAGACCAAATAGCTATCCAAACAGGTCAGGGACAAAGTTGTGGAGAAGTACAGATCAGGGTTGGGTTATAAAAAAATATCCCAAACTTTGAACATCCCACAGAGCTTATAAATTAGAAATTATATTCCATTACAAAAAATGGAAAGAATATGGCACCACAACAAACCTGCCAAGAGAAGGCCGCCCACCATAACTCACGGACCAGGCAAGGAGGGCATTAATCAGAGAGCAACAAAGAGACCAAAGATTACCCTGAATGAGCTGCAAAGCTCCACAGCGGAGATTGGAGTATCTGTCCATAGGACCACTTTAAGCCGTACACTCCACAGACCTGGCCTTTTATGGAAGAATGACCATAAAAAAGCCATTGCTTAAAGAAAAAAATAAGTAAACACGTTTGGTGTTTTTCTAAAAGCATGTGGGAGACTCCCCAAACATATGGAAGAAGGTATTCTGGTCAGATGAGACAAAAATGTAGCTTTTTGGCTTCAAGGAAAATGCTATGTCTGGCGCAACACCACCACCTCGCATGGTGGTGGCAGCACCATGCTGTGGGGATGTTTTTCATCGGCAGGTACTGGGAAACTGGTCAGAATTGAAGGAATGATGGATGGGCGCTAAATACAGGGAAATTCTTGAGGGAAACCTGTTTCAGTCTTCCAGAGATTTGAGAGTGGGATGGAGGTTCACCTTCCAGCAGGACAATGACCCTAAGCATACTGCTAAAGCAACACTCGAGTGGTATAAGGGGAAACATTTAAATGTCTTGGAATGGCCTAGTCAAAGCCCAGACCTCAATCCAATTGAGAATCTGTGGTATGACTTAAAGATTGCTGTACACGAACGGAACCCATCCAACTTGAAGGAACTGGAGCAGTTTTGCCTTGAAGAATGGGCAAAAATCCCAGTGGCTAGATGTGCCAAGCTTATAGAGACATACCCCAAGAGACTTGCAGCTGTAATTGCTGCACAAGGTGGCTCTACAAAGTATTGACTTTGGGGGGAGGGTGAATAGTTATCTGTTTTCTGTTTTTTTGTCTTATTTGTTATTTGTTTCACAATAAAAAATATTCTGCATCTTCAAAGTGATAGGCATGTTGTGTAAATCAAATGATACAAAACCCCCCAAAATCCATTTTAATTTCAGGTTGTAAGGCAACAAAATATGAAAAATGCCAAGGGGGTGAATACTTTCGCAACCCACTGTATATCTATGGTCAAGGATTTGAAGTGTGTGATGAGTGTAACTTATTTTAGCATCAACTCTGCCATCTCAAATGAATCATAATTTATGACATGTTTTCAGTCAGCACAAAATAAAAAGGAGCATTAGTGAATGTTGGTATTGTTCTGTTAAAACATGTAACATCGGGATTTAACAGTAACCTATTCCTGTAACCATACTACGCAGCTTTTATACGTGAGGTGAGATCCTCAGGACTAAGCTAAAGGTTCTTTGCATCAAGGAGTGGAGCAGGGGAATCAGACAACAATATTAGGATGCAACAATTTATTTTCATTTTCAGCGTCACAAGAAAGGTACAATCTCAATAGTACTTTATCATTTCAATACATCTTCAGCTCCAGGAGCTCCGTACAGCTGTCCTACAAGACAGACTTTAACACAGCAATGTCAGATTTCTCACTAACAAATATCACTAGGTTTATACATTTTATTTACAGACAATGTGTTGGGACACTCACGGAGGGAGTGATCAGGGAGAAGGAGAGCAGTTCTAGGTAGAATATGGGCACCATTGCCTAAAAGCACTACATTCACAATAATTCCTATTTCTGATATTAACTTTCAACCACCAAACCTCCCGTCCTCTCAGATCTCCTGATTGAAACAAACAGGAAGACTTCTATACAAAAGGCCACTCAAATACACCTGGCACAGGTAGACCAACAAGGGTGTGTTCAACATAGGTTGACGGTTCTACACCGTTAGAAACAACCTTTAATTTCTACACCGAACAAAAATATAAATGCAACATGTAAAGTGTTGGTCCCATGTTTCATGAGTTGAAATAAAAGATCCCAGATATGTTCCATGTACACAAAAATCTTATTTCTCTCAAAATTTGTGCACACATCTGTTACATCTCTGTTAGTGAGCATTTTAGCCTTTGTCAAGATAATCCATTCACCTGACAGGTGTGGCATGTCAACAAAATGATTAAACAGCATTATCATTGCAGAGGTGCACCTTGTGTTGGGGACAATTAAAGGCTACTCTAAAATGTACAGTTCTGTAACACAACCCAATGCCACAGATGTCTCAAGTTTTGAGGGAGCGTGCATTTTTTCTTTATTCAAGTCATTTTAGAGAATTTGGCAGTATGTCCGACCGGCCTCAACCACAGACCACGTGTAACCACACCTCCACATCTGGCTTCTTCACCTGCGGGATCGACTGAGGGGAGGAGGGGCGGGATGTTGAGGAGTATTTATTTCTGTTTAGAAGCCCTTTTGTGGGGAAAAACTCATTCTGATTGGCTGGGCCTGGCTCCCCATTGGGTGGGCCTCGCTCCCAAGTGTGTGGGCCTATGCCCTCCCAGGCCCACCCATGGCTGCGCCTCTGCCCAGTCATGTGAGATCCATAGATTAGGGCTGTTGGGATCAGCTAAACTTTGAACATTGAGATATTAAATGAATGATAGGAAATGAAAGAGACTGAGTTATGTTAGAAGTTAATGGTTCTCAGAAGAAAGACAGAAGGCTTTGGAATGTGTTTGTTGGAGGAGACGAGAGTGATGTGTTGATACAGGGTAGACAGATGGACATCTGTGTATTAGATGAAAGAGGGGTTGAGGTAAGGAGGTGAGGACAGATTCTCTTAAGAGAGTAATAAATGTTTGGAATCCTATTACCCTCTTTATTAGCTTCCTGTAGAGCCATAAAATTTAAGGATTGGAGAGAAAGGGGAGTGTTTTAAGTAGGATGCATATAAACTGTGAAGTCTGAAATCTTTAGCTGTCTGTTTTCAGCTGTAGAGAACCTTTGGGGAATGATTAAACTTAGTTAAAGATTCTCTAGTGTCCGTGAGTTATTTACTCTGAAAAATAAGAACCTAACAGGGCCTAATGAATTTATTTCCTTATATGAACTGTAATTCAGCAAAATCTGAGAAATTGTTGCATGTTGCATTTATATTTTTGCTTGTCAAAAGAATCATGAATGTGCTATGTACCCTTAAGGAACATTTTGATTTATTCAACAACAACAACAACAAAAAACAGCTTTTATATCGGCAATTAAGACCCACAGGGCCTTCAGGATATTATTTGTCTAATCTAACTAATCTAATAGTGAGTTGGGCTGATATCTCTGACTCACCCAGCACAGTGAGGGTGGAGGTGGCTGTGAGCTGAGGGCTGGTGCTCTGGACCACATAGACCCCTGAGTTGACCACCGTGATGGAGGTCAGAGTCAGAGTCCCCGTGCTGACGTCCACCGATGCACTGCCGTTGTGGCTCGGGAACACAGCCTGCTGGCCCCCCGACCAGGTCAGGATCTGAGCGTCCCCCACAGCCCAGCTGCTGCTCTGCAGCTGAGTGGCCGGAGACAGCGTCAAGATCACCGTGTTGCCCCCACAGCTCGGGTTCTCAGAGGAAAGCACCTCTACAGTGCTGGAGAAGAGTGGAAAGATGGAGAAGAGTGGAAAGATGGGTCTTTAGCATCCAGTGGTCAACAATCCTGGTCCTGGAACACAACAGGGTGTACCCACTTTTGTTCCTCTTCCAGCTAATCAGTTGCTGATTAAGACATACATTAGTTGAATTCACAGTTTTTAGTTATTTTGAAGTGATATTATCACAGTCAAATATGAACTTGAGGTCACTAGTCTTTAACATGCCATATTTTGGGGACATTTGGTAGAGTCTACCTGGTAAACACAACTTTGTAATTTCTTATGTAATGATATAATACAAATACAATAAACAGGTACTCAATCAAATAAAGTTTTCACAAACTATCTAGTCTTAAACTGTATCCACTTTAGTACAAGTTGTAATTACTAAATTCACTTTTTTTTCAATGTCTCTATCTTACACTTTCATTTCTCCATCTTCTGGACTTGTGAATTCACAGTAAATGAAACTGAAACTTAACTCTCTGAGTTACTTGTATTATTGAAGAATAAGACGTGTTACCTTGTATCAAAGCCAGTAGGAGAACATGTGGGAGAACCCTTCCTCTTGTCTCCCCCATTGTGTTTTGGTGGTCTATGAGTGCACCTACTCTTTTATATTGGTATTTTGGGGTCCAGCCCCCTACACAAAAATCCCAGGAAACAAGCTAATATCATATCTTTATATGCCAGTGTCCATCATATAGTACTCGTTCTTGTCAAACTACAAGAGGTCTCATATTTAGTATTTTTTTTCTACAAACATTTTCTTTGGTGGCATGGTGTGAATGACCAGTTAAGGTAATCTGGTTGACAAATGGTGACAGAGAATGTGTGTAATCTCTGAGTCACCTATCCCCATTCATCCCTCCTGTCTGCCTCCTTCACACTTTGATACAGTACGGAGCCTTATTGTGGCAATGGTATTGTAGTAAAGAATCATTGAAAATATTTTCACCAATCAATTATACATCAAAAATATATGTATAAATAGGATTCCTTCTATACTATTTAATTATGTGTAGTCGTAGACTTCTTTGTCTTTGTCTTGTCGTGTCCTGTTCATATATACTTTTTTCCCCTTTGTATATATTTCGTATATTTTTAAAATATTTTTAACTTCAGTTTCAACATACTCTCCTGCAACCCGCCTCACCCAATGTGGTATGGATCTGCTATTTTCTATACTTTAGAACCAGAACCCCCAACAGAAGCTAGCCAGCTAACTAGCTACTAGCTAATAGTCAGTTAGCCACTGCTAGCGGTCATTAGCTAACCTTAGCCTGGTCAACTCCTGCCAGTCTGCATAGCACGTTTTAACCCAGAGCATACCGGACTGCTCTTTCTCATCATCTCCGGTTTCCTACCACAAGCTCTGAACCTTTTCACCTGGATCATCGAAGCTAGCTAGCTGCTATCCGAGTGGCTACCCCCTGGTTAATGTCTCTGTCCTGAAGCAAGCACCAGTGAGCCTGGAATTAGCTTCGTGCTAGGCCCATCTCCCAGCTAGCTGAAGAGGTCCATCAGCCACTCCTTGGAACCAATATACACAAGCAGTTAGGAAAGCAAAGGCTAGCTTTAACAAACAGAAATTTGCATCCTGTAGCACAAACTCCAAAAGGTTCTGGGACACTGTAAAGTCCATGGAGAATAAGAGCACCTTCTCTCAGCTGCCCACTGCACTGAGGCTAGGAAACACTGTCAGCACCGATAAATCCACGATAATTGAGAATTTCAATTAGCATTTTTCTACGGCTGGCCATGCTTTCCACCTGGCTACCTCTACACCGGTCAACAGCCCTGCACCCAACACAGCAACTTGCCCAAACCTCCCCCATTTCTCCTTCACCCAAATCCAGATAGCGGATGTTCTAAAAGAGTTGCAAAATCTGGACCCCTACAAATCAGCTGGGCTAGACAATCTGGACCCTCTCTTTCTAAAATTATAAGCTGCAATTGTTGCAACCACTATTACTATTAGCCTGTTCAACCTCTCTATCGTATCGTCTGAGATCCCCAAAGATTGGAAAGCTACCGCGGTCATCCCCCTCTTCAAAGGGGGAGACACTCTAGACCCAAACTGTTACAGACCTATATCTATCCTACCCTGCCTTTCTAAGGTCTTTGAAAGCCAAGTTAACAAACAGATCACCGACCATTTCGAATCCCACCGTACCTATGCAATCTGGTTTCCGAGCTGGTCATGGGTGCACCTCAGCCACGCTCAAGGTCCTAAACGATATCATAACCGCCATTGATAAGAGACAATACTGTGCAGCCGTATTCATCGACCTGTCCAAGGCTTTCGACTCTGTCAATCACCACATTCTTATCGGCAGACTCAACAGCCTTGGTTTCTCAAATGACTGCCTCGCCTGGTTCATCAACTACTTCTCAGATAGAGTTCAGTGTGTCAAATCGGAGGGCCTGTTGTCCGGACCTCTGGCAGTCTCTATGGGGGTGCCACAGTGTTCAATTCTCGGGCCGACTCTTTTCTCTGTATACATCAATGATGACGCTCTTGCTGCTGGTGATTCTCTGATCCACCTCTACGCAGACGACACCATTCTGTGTTCTTCTGGCCCTTCTTTGGATACTGTGTTAACTAACCTCCAGACAAGCTTCAATGCCATACAACTCTCCTTCCATGGCCTCCAACTGCTCTTAAATGCAAGTAAAACTAAATATATGCTCTTCAACCGATCACTGCCCGCACCTGCCCGCCCGTCCAGCATCACTACTCTGGACGGTTCTGACTTAGAATATGTGGACAATTACAAATACCTAGGTGTCTGGTTAGACTGTAAACTCTCCTTCTAGACGCACATTAACCATCTCCAATCCAAAATTAAATCTAGAATCGGCTTCCTATTTGGCAACAAAGCGTCTTTCAATCATGCTTCCCAACATACCCTCGTAAAACTGACTATCCTACCAATCCTTGACTTCGGCGATGTCATTTATAAAATAGCCTCCAATACTCTACTCAGCAAATTGGATGCAGTCGATCACAGTGCCATCCGTTTTGTCACCAAAGCCCTATATACTACCCACCACTGCGACCTGTATGCTCTCGTTGGCTGGCCCTCGCTTCATATTCGTTCCCAGACCCACTGGCTCCAGGTCATCTACTATTCTTTGCTAGGTAAAACGCCGCCTTATCTCAGCTCACTGGTCACCATAGCGGCACCCACCCATCGCACGCGCTTCAGCAGGTATATTTCGCTGCTCATCCTGAAAGCCTATTCCTGCTTTGGCCGCCTTTCCTTCCAGTTCTCTGCTGCCAACGACTGAACAAATTGCCAAATTCGGTGAAGCTGGAGACTCAAATATCCCTCACTAACTTTAAACATCAGCTGGGAAAGCAGCTCACAGATCACTGCACCTGTACATAGCCCATCTGTAAATATCCCATCCAACTACCTCATCCCCATATTGTTATGTATTTTATTGTTTTACTCCTTTGCACCCCAGTATCTCTACTTGCACATTCATCTTCTGCACATCTATCACTCCAGTGTTTAATTGCTAAATTTTAATTACTTCGCCACTACGGCCTATTTATTGCCTTACCTCCCTAATCTTACCTCATTTGCACACACTGTATATAGATTTTTTTCTATTGTGTTATTGACTGTACATTTGTTTATTCCATGTGTAACTCTGTGTTGTTGTTTGTGTCACACTGCTTTGCTTTATCTTGACCAGGTCGCAGTTGTAAATGAGAACTTGTTCTCAACTGGCCTACCTGGTTAAATAAAGGTCAAATAAATAAAAAATATATGTTCTGATGACAGCTTTACTAGATTGGAAAAGGGTTAGTCTCTTACAAAAACACCATGACAAAAAATGTGTTAAATGTTTATAATGTAGTCAACAATTACAGAATAGAACGGTACATACTGTAAATCAAGTAACATATATTGTGCCTGTGATATTGTAACGTAAAACTTTAACATACAGTACCTATATCATTGACATTCCCATTTCACAATTTTCCCAAATATTGAGAAATCTCCCTCTGTTATTCCTGGCAGTGTTTGTGTAACAAGGCAAAAACACATTCCTTTCACATCTCCCAGGTCAACACCTGTAGAAGTGTCTAATCTGTGGGGACAGGTCCCTATCAGGGAACACCTGACTACACCTATTTGTGTCTAAGCCAGATCAGGTTTGATTATTGAACAGTGGAGGAAAAGGTATGCTGCCTGTCATTATCTCACTATCCAACCAAGGAGCATGAATAGAGGAGCAAACTGGTCATGCGAAAGACATTCAGCTATTCGATGAAACCAACATAAGTACCCACATGCTGTATTACAAAGCTCTTAGGTTGAGGGTAAGAGGTCATATTAACCAACATAAAGCCCTGAGAGAGAGAACAGGCACCCAATGATAACAACATCAAAACATGAGAGCTGAGTTGAACAGTGGGATGTTGTACTAATCTCTATTCAGAGCCTGAATGTGCTGCCTGCTCATGTAACAAGTGTTGTATTTCCTGTCATTTAATTACACAAAACCTGAACAGTTCCCATGCCCGATATTAGTGTACATTCCTTTTGGTGGTGTAAGTGCCCTTTTTAATGTCTCACACTTCGTTCTCCTTCTGTGTTCCCACTCATAAACATTCCCTGCCCCCTTACCTCTTCCCTGTCTACCCTGTCTACTGTACACTGTTGTGGAAGAGGTAGGTTACAGTGAAATTATCCCATGGAAATCATAATCAATCCTTCTTAATATTGAGTTAATCCCCCTCGACCTCTGAATGCTCAGCTATGAAGAGCCAACTGACATTTACTCCTGAGGTACTGACCTGTTGAACCCTCTACAAACTGTGATTATTATTTGAACTTGTTGGTCATTTATGAACGTTTGAACATCTTGAAGAACAATCTGGCCTTAATGGCAATGTACTCTTATAATAACCACCCGGCACAGCCAGAAGAGGACTGGCCGCCCTTCAGAGCCTGGTTCCTCTCTAGGTTTCTTCCTAGGTTCCTGCCTTTCTAGGGAGTTTTTCCTAGCCACTGTTCTTCTACATCTGCATTGCTTGCTGTTTTTGGTTTTAGGCTGGGATTCTGTATAAGCACTTTGTGACATCTGCTGATGTAAAAAGGGCTTCATAAATACATTTGATTTGATTCTGCTCTCAGAACTGCCTCAATTCGTCGGTGCATGGACTCTACATGTTGTTGAAAACGTTCCACAGAGATGCTGGCCCATGTTGACTCCAATGTTTCCCACAGTTGTGTCAAGTTGGTTGGATGTCCTTTGGGTGGTGGACCATTCTTGATGCACACGGGAAACTGTTGAGGGTGAAAAAGCAAACAGCATTTCAGTTCATGACACACTCCTGGCACCGACAACCATATCCCGTTCAAAGGCACTTAAATCTTTTGTCTTACCATTTCACCCTCTGAATGACACACATACACAATCCATGTCTTAATTGTCTCAAGGCTTAGAAATCCTTCTTTAGCCTTTCTCCTCTCCTTCATCTAGACTGATTGAAGTGGATTTAACAAGTGACATCAATAAGGGTTCATAGCTTTCAACTGGATTCACCTAGTCAGTCTATGTCATGGAAGGAGCAGGTGTTGCTAATTTTTTGTACACTCAGTATATATGTAAAAGCACCGATAATGAATTTATATGGTCCTTGACGTATTATTATTATGGCATCCTACATTCATATTGGGATATGCATGCATTTTATGTATTTATATCATTTTTTAAATCTTGTAATCTATGAATACTGTACATATTACCTAGCTACTGTACTTTTTGCTGTTCATGGCTGTTCATGGCTAGCATGGGTATTCATGTCCCCTTTCCTTGTTAATTTATACTTTCCAGAGGAATTAGTGTACTGTATATGGGCAGCACAGCATTTGTTTATGGATGTTTTTCCTTTCCTTATCAGGTATGTCATGTGCTATGCTTGTTAAATGTCCGAAGCAGACGTTTTTATCATAATATCAAAACAATTCTGAGTAACAATGAATTACTTTATTGTGATTGTTTTCAACTAAAATGGTCAAAAAGAAACAGTGATAGCTTCTTAGCAATAGGAAATGTCTCAAGCAAGAACTGTTCCAGTACTGTCTGAGTGTGGTCTGAGTGGGAAGGTTAGCTGTTATTGGCAGAGAGGTTTGGCAGAGAGAAAATTTGCTGTTATTGGCAGATAGGTTTGGAACTCTTTCTTATTGGTCTATTAAGTAAGACAGCATGTTGATGTTACCATTGAAGGCAAAAAACTCCATCCCACCAAAACAGGCTGACATTTCAGAAAGTATTTTCAAACAGCTCTTACACTAAACAGACATTATCATCATTTTCACAATTTCATAGTATTATTCCAACCTCATAGTGTCAACATATATATAAAACAGGAAAAATATGTTTTTGACTGCACTGGGCCTTTAGGATATGTGGAACATATATTTACTGTCCAAGGCTAGCTATATTCACAAGTTCACGTCACTACTGTACTGTACGTAACGCCTGGCTGTCATTGGGAAAGTTGGCTAGCCTAGGTCTATATGCTACTGTACATTTACATTTCATACTGTACATTGTGTTTCATTATATTGTTCTGTTATGTGAAAGGAGATTATTGTTATATTGCCCTGCCCTGTCTACCGTTGTCACGTTCACTGTCCTCAAACTCTCTGTTGTAAATCAACCAAGGCGCAGCGTGCCGGTAATTCCACATCCTTTATTTGAAGTGAAACCGAACAAAACAATAAACAGGTAAACAGAAATAAACGTGACGCAACTGTGGCGCACACAAAACACTCACAGAAATAATAATTACCCATCAACACAGGTGGGGAAAAGGCTGCCTAAATATGATTCCCAATCAGAGACAATGATAGACAGCTGCCTCTGATTGGAAACCATACTCGGCCAAAACAAAGAAATAGGTAACATAGAATGCCCACCCCACATCACACCCTGACCTAACCAAATAGAGAAATAAAACGGCTCTCTTAGGTCAGGGCGTGACAGTACCCCCCCCCCCCCCCCCAAAGGTGCGGACTCCCGGCCGCAAACCTGAACCTATAGGGGAGGGTCCGGGTGGGCATCTACCCATGGTGGCGGCTCCGGTTCGGGGCATAGCCCACGCTCCGCCCGCTGATCCCTCCGCTTTTGTGTCACCGGACCGTGGATCATCTGGACTGCGGACCACCGCTGGAGGTTCTGGACTGCGGACCGCCGCTGGAGACTCCGGACTGCGGACCGTCGCTGGAGGCTCCGGACTGGGAAACGTCGCTGGAGGCTCCGGACTGGGGACCGTCGCTGGAGGCTCCGGACTGGGGACCGTCGCTAGAGGCTCCGGACTGGGAAACGTCGCTGGAGGCTCCGGACTGGGAAATGTCGCTGGAGGCTCCGGAATGGGGACCGTCGCTGGGGGCTCCGGTCTGGGGACCATTGCTGGGGGCTCCGGACTGAAAACCGTTGCTGCAGGCTCCGTGCCATGGATCATCGCTACAGGCTTCGGGCCATGGATCATCACTGGAGGCTTCGTGCCATGGATTATCACTGGAGGCTCCTGGCCATGAATTATCACTGGAGGCTTCGGGACATGGATAATCACTGGAGGCTTTGTGCCATGGATCATCACTGGAGGCTTCGGACCATGGATCATCACTGGAGGCTTTGGACCATGGATCATCACTGGAGGCTTTGTATGTGGAGCCGGAACAGGTCTCACCGGACTGAGGAGACGTACTGGAAACCTGGTGCGGGGAGCTGCCACAACGCATGCTGGCTGGATACCCACTTCAGCTCGGTGAGTGTGGAGAGCTGGCACGGGACGCACTGGGCTATGAAGGGGCACTGGAGGCATAGTGCGTAGAGCCAGTGCAGAACACACTGGACCGTGGAGGCGCACCTGAGGTCTAGAGCGCAGCGCTGGCACAACTCGTCTTGGCTGGATACCCCCCGGAGCCCGGCAAGTGCGGGGAGCTGGACAAGGCCTCACTGGGTTGTGCTGGCGAACTGGGGGTACCGTGCGTAGAGCTGGCACAGGATAACCTGGGCCGAAAAGACGCACCGGAGACCAGGAACGCTGAGCCGGCACAATCCCTCCTGGCTGAATGCCAACTCTAGCACGGCAACTGTGGGGAGCTTGCACTGAGCGCACCGGGCTGTGGCTGCGCACTGGAGACACCGTGCGCATCAACGCATAACACGGTGCCTGACCAGTCATCCTCTCCCCACGGTAAGCATGGGGAGTTGGCTCAGATGAACCCTGACTTTGCCAATCTCCCCATGTGCCCCCCCAAAAAGTTTTTTTTGGGGCTGCCTCTCGGGCTTCCGTTGTTGCCGTGACTCCCAATCTCGTCGCCGTTCCTCCCTCGCTGCTTCCACCTGTTCCCATGGGAGGCGATCCCTTCCGGCCTGGATCTCCTCCCACGTCCAGGATCCTTTGCCGTCCAGGATGTCCTCCCATGTCCAACTCGTCTTCCCAGTAGGCGCATGCTGCTTGGTCTTTTTGTGGTGGGTAATTCTGTCATGTTCACTGTCCTCAAACTCCCTGTCGTAAATCAACCAAGGCGCAGCGTGCCGGTAATTCCACATCCTTTATTTGAAGTGAAACCGAACAAAACAATAGACAGGTAAACAGAAATAAACGTGACGCAACTGTAGCGCACACAAAACACTCACATAATTAATAATTACCCACAAACACAGGTGGGGAAAAGGCTGCCTAAGTATGATTCCCAATCAGAGACAACGATAGACAGCTGCCTCTGATTGGAAACCATACTCGGCCAAAACAAAGAAATAGGTAACATAGAATGCCCACCCCACATCACACCCTGACCTAACCAAATAGAGAAATAAAACTGCTCTCTTAGGTCAGGGCGTGACAACTGTACTCATGTGGAAGAGAGGAGTTGGTGTAGAAGGGAAGCACAGCATTTGTTTATGGAAGTTTTTCCTTTCCTTTTCAGAGAATTAAAGATCAACACCAACCCTGATCCTTCGGTAAAACGTAAGCCAATCAAACACAATGCAGAGGCAATCTGCACTGGTTACACCCACAATATTTTAAATGGCCTGATTTACATATCAGCAGTCTTATTATCTAATACTCAAGGAAATCTAGGGGGTGAATCCTAACATCTCTTAAATTCATTTTCACTTCCCTTAAATTAATGTCCACAGCCCTGCTCAGCGCCATTCCCTGATAGAATCCCTAATGGGTGAATATGGTGGCAGACAGGTGCTTAGGGTTAGGGTTGAGCTGGGGTGTGAACATGAAGCTAGGGTTAGGGTTAGGGTCATGGTTAGGGATAGGCACACTAACTACCAGATACTGTTTGAATAATGCTTTCACTTCCAATAGAAGGCAAATTATGTGGTCATAGATAAAGGAGTATATCAAAACAGATGCTGGAGTATGATGCATCCAGTATAGGTTACCCTGTAAATTATAAATAACCAATGGTATTTTGCCAGTTGGTTTGATAAATGAATGCCTCCTCTCTCCATGTGCCATTTCCAGGTTTGATGTTAGCTCCAATATCTAGTTTGTGGTATTCTGGCATATCGTCTCCATTGTTCAATTTCAGCGTGTAATGCCCTGACCAAACAGGGTAGGCAAACATGGGTCTGAGGTAGACAAAGTGATTTGCCAACAGACATTTGAATGTGTGTGATTGTGTTGGACATGGGGCTAGGAATGGGGTAAAGACTTGTACATCAGGTTAGCCTTTGCAATAAGTAGGCTACTGTAGCTATGTGAGCCTACACACTGACAACCTACAGTAGTATACTATCATGTTATGAAACGACTTCTGTGTATGTAGGACAAGCTAGTCTCATAATACCACTCTATAAGAATATTTCGAAGATAAATACACAACGCAGAGACAGAGGATGAGAGGTCAATACAGTACTAAAGGTTAAGAAGATGAAAAGTCAATAGAGTACCAACGATCAATGGAAATAGTGTTTTTTCTGTAATAGGGAATTAATGAGCAATGGGTCAGAGAAATGGGAAGAATTTGTCTATACAGTGAGCCTGTCACGCTCTGACCATAGAGAGCCCTTGGTTCTCTATGGTATTTAGGTCAGAGCGTGACTAGGGTGTTCTAGTCATTGTATTTCTATGTTGGTGAGTTGTATGGTTCCCAATTAGAGGCAGCTGGTAATCGTTGCCTCTAATTGGGGATCATATTTAGGTAGCCTGTTTCCCACCTGTGTTTTGTGGGACACTTTTTTGAGTGAGTGCATGTAGCACTACGGTACTTCACGGTCGTTGTTTGTTTCTTGGTTTGTTTAAGTTTCACTAAAATAAAGATGTGGAACTCCAATCACGCTGCGCCTTGGTCCGTCTCTCCTCACGATCGTGACAGAGCCTGAAATACGATACTTGTTATTTGGCCATTGGCCCAGTTATATGGCAAGGATTTCTAATTGGTCAACCACAGGCTAGGGCTGGGTTATAAACTACATCCTGTCCCTTTGTTCACAGGAGAGAATCACAGGAGAGAATCACTGAGGGAGAATCACTGAGAACAGGGGAGCATGAACATCTACCATCTACCTCCCTGCATGATTCATCCTCTTTCAATAAGAATAACACTATTTTCCTCCACCTTATTTGCTTTGGGGTCTGTGTTATTGAAGAGTAACATCAACTGCTAACAACTGTCACACAATCAAGTGATGTTATGGTGTGAAGATGTTGTGATTATAACAGCAGATTTTTATAGGACTTTTCCTTGAAGACAGCAGGGTTGTCTCTGCTCCCTAGTGAGAGTAGGGACATTACAGTGTACTCTGCTGGTACGTCTGGGAGTGGATCTGGAGGTATGGTGGGTCCTTATTTTAATATAATGTGCCACTGTACAGTAGTTGGCTACTTAACTCTGCCACAATAAGGAAGGCCAAAAAGATCATCAAGGACAACAACCACCCGAGCCACTGCCTGTTCACCCCGCTATCATCCAGAAGGCGAGGTCAGTACAGGTGCATCAAAGCAGGGACCGAGAGACTGAAAAACAGCTTCTATCTCAAGGCCATCAGACTGTTAAACAGCCATCACTAACATTGAGTGGCTGCTGCCAACATACTGACTCAACTCCAGCCACTTTAATGATGGAAAAATTGATGTAATAAATGAATTACTAGCCACTTTAAACAATGCCACTTTATATAATGTTTACATACCCTACATTACTCATCTCATATGTATATACTGTACTCTGTACCATCTACTACATCTTGCCTATGCCGTTCGGCCATCGCTCATTCATATATTTTTTTGTACATATTCATATTCATTCCTTTACACTTGTGTGTATAAGGTAGTTGTTGTGAAATTGTTAGGTTAGATTACTTGTTAAATATTACTGCAAATATTACTGTTGGAACTAGAAGCACAAGCATTTCACTACACTTGCATTAACATCTGCTTGCCATGTGTATGTGACAAATCACATTTGATTTGATTCACCTATTCTGAAAGGCCTGAGAGTCTGCAACATCACTAAAGAAGGTGCACCACAAATCAAGCTGCACCATGAAGACCAAGGAGCTCTCCAAACAGGTCAGGGACAAAGTTGTGGAGAAGTACAGATCAGGGTTGGGTTATAAAAAAATATCCCAAACTTTGAACATCCCACAGAGCACCATTAAATCAATTATTTAAAAATGGAAAGAATATGGCACCACAACAAACCTGCCAAGACAGGGCCGCCCACCAAAACTCACTTACCAGGCAAGGATGGCATTAATCAGAGAGGCAACAAAGAGACCAAAGATAACCCTGAAGGAGCTGCAAAGCTCCACAGCGGAGATTGGAGTATCTATCCATAGGACCACTTTAAGCCGTACACTCCACAGAGCTGGGCTTTACAGAAGAGTGGCCAGAAAAAAAGCTATGAAGATTAAATATTTTTACTAATTAATTTGAAGTTGGCGCTCTGCAATTCAGCGGATGTAGACGTAAAATGATCCCGATACCGGGATTGGTGCAGTAAGAAGTTAAAGAAAAGGCATGTGGAAGAAGGTACTCTGGTCAGATGAGACTAAAATGTATCTTTTTGGCCATCAAGGAAAATGCTATGTCTGGCGCAAACCCAACACCTCTCATCACCCCGAAAACACTATCCCTGTATCCCCACTATCCCTGGGAAACCGTTTTTCACCGGCAGGGACTGGGAAACTGGTCAGAATTGAAGGAATGATGGATGGGCGCTAAATACCTGTTTCAGTCTTCCAGAGATTTGAGACTGGGACAGAGGTTCACCTTCCAGCAGGACAATGACCCTAAGCATACTGCTAAAGCAACACTCGAGTGGTTTAAGAGGAAACATTTAAATGTCTTGGAATGGCCTAGTCAAAGCCCAGACCTCAATCCAATTGAACATCTGTGGTATGACTTAAAGATTGCTGTACACGAATGGAACCCATCCAACTTGAAGGAGCTGGAGCAGTTTTGACTTGAAGAATGGGCAAAAATCCCAGTGGCTAGATGTGACAAGCTATTAGAGACATACCCCAAGAGACTTGCAGCTGTAATTGCTGCAAAAGGAGGTTCTACAAAGTATTGACTTTGGTGAGGTGAATAGTTATGCACGCTCAAGTTTTATGTTTTTTTGTCTTATTTTTTGTTTGTTTCACAATAAAACAATTCTTAATCTTCAAAATGGTAGGCATGTTGTGTAACTCAAATGATACAAACCCCCCAAAAATCGATTTTAATTCCAGGTTGTAAGTCAACAAATAGGAAAAATGCCAAGGGGGTGAATACTTTCGCAAGCCACTTTATTGAAAACCAGAAAATATTATATAGAAAATATATATATGTTGGTTTATTATTTTCCAATCATTATCCACTGCATGTGAATGATAAACATAATTCACTGGATAACTTCCAATTACTGAACTATCATTATGCCATAACAGAGGAAACATTATTATGGAAATGAGTAATGAGCATTCTTTTCGGACAGGACTAAATTTCAAAATGTTAGTTCCTGTTTTATTGTTCGTTCTGAATGGGAACCTGGCCTCATTCAACATTCTCCTAAGTCGTGCCAATCTGCTGTTGTCCTATAGCATCCCCTCTATGGATCCAGGAGGAACAGCAGTCCCATACAGATGACCATCAATAGAAACAACAGGTCAACTCACTCTCATATAAAGTGCGCCCCTTCAACAACCAGGTGTAGTGCATCCTGGGATGCGGTTGAGGTACAGGTGAAGGTTGTCTTGAATTCAGCTCTCACCCGACCCACATAGGACAGGCCTGTTAATTCAGGTCAACTTTCCAGGGAGATTGATTTACTATACACTTCATTGTTACAGCATAGTAACCACTGTCGCACAGTGCCAAACATATAGTAAAATGCGGCTTTATATAATTGGGAGTTAACATAATTGTTTTGGTAGTAATGGTAAGAGATTAGAGGTAGTGTTTAATGGTTTTAGGTAGTTGGATACTCACTTGGATAAGGAGATGCTGTTGAGACACTGGTAGGATCAAGATCTCCCAGAGAGAGAGAGAGCGAGAGAGATCAAGCAAGAGCGAGAGAGAGAGAGAGAGAGAGAGAGAGAAAAAAAGCATATATATATATATATACATTCAAGTCTTTTCATCAACAAAAAAATGTTTCCCCTCCTCCACAATGCTCCTTCATAAGCCCACTTCTCCTCAAACACTGGGAGATCTTTTACAGGCGAGAAGAACTCAAAATCCACTTTTATTCTCGCTTTGACTAATCCTTTAAAAACAGATCTTACATCCTGCCCATATCCCGTGCCTATTTTATGTTTCCTACTCAGATAAATTGACATCTTAGTCCCAAAATAAAATGTAAAAGTTGACATTTTCTTTTCTGTTTATTACTATATTGAAACCCCCAATGAAAAACAATGTTATTTAAAATCTCCCCTACTGTCACGCCCTGATCTGCTTCACCTGTCTTTGTGATTGTCTCTACCCACCTCCAGCTGTAACCTGTTTTCCCCATTAGTCCCTGGGTATTGATTCCGGTGTTCCCTGTTTGTCTGTTGCCAGTTCGTCTTGTCTTGTCAACCAGCGTGTTTTTCCGTGCGCCTGCTTTTTCTTATCTCTCTTTTTTTGCTAGTCCTCCCGATTTTGACCCTTGCCTACCTTGACTCTGAACCCGCCTGCCTGACCATACTGCTTGCCCTGACCTCGAGACTGCCTGCCACTCTGTACCTCCTGGACTCTGACCTTGTTTATGATCTCTTGCCTGCCCCTTGGATTATAATAAATATCAGAGACTCGAACCATCTGCATCCCGTGTCTGCATCTGGGTCTCTCCCTGTGCCCTTATACCTACAGCTGTAAACAAAGAGAGGCTTTATCCTCTCACACTCCGTAAAACAGTGAACAATTGTTTCTCTTTTGTTACAAAAAGGACATCCATCTCCAACATCTGAGTTAATAACAGATAAAAAAGCATTAACTGCAATGATGCCATGTAAAACCATCCATTACATGTCACCAGTGCCCTTTTGTAACGGTGGCTTGTACAGTGCTCTCCATGCTGACTTTACCTTGTCACCAATACCCAGTTTTAGCCTCCAATGAGTGTCTTTTCTATTCTTCAATTTATCTTTATTCAAAACATTGACACACCCCCTATATAAGTCTTTCCTATTCACCTCATCCAAACCTACCTCTTCCAACCCTCTCAAATTCAGTAATGATGCCTTTCTTTCTGACTCTGGGATATTGGGTGAAATCCCTAGTCTTGGAAATTGTACTTTTCATCTTGTACATTCTTCTTGTGATTATTAAGCATAAACCACTCTTCTACTGACAGAGCCTTCCTGCAGCTTCCCGACAATTCTTTCCGACCTGACCCCCAAATGTTTAGCCACCCATCCTCCATCCATTAAGCTGGGCCTAGCCACGACCATTAACTGTTTTAGGGTGATGATTTTCCCCTTCACCAGAATCTTGGAGAAATGTGGAACAGCTGCAGTTGTACAAACCAGTCTTGCCCCATACACCAGAGGTTCCTCCAGCAGCCAATGCACTGACTCCGCTGGAGTGCTTCTGGACACCATCATTATGCTCCAAATCCTAAGAAGGCCTCTGTAAAACGGAGGTATTCCCTCCCTAGAAATCTGGCTACTATAAACCTAATCCTGACCTTCTGTAATACAAGACCTGTCACCCCTCTCCAAACCACATTTTCCAGTCCATAAAGCAACCTTTGAATAAACTGAAACCGGAAAGCAGCAGCCCTACTAGCAAGATGTACAAGACCTTGTCCCCTCTCCTCTATTGACAAATACAAAACACTTTGTGGAACCCAATGATATTTAGTCCAAAAGAAATCTATAACAATCGTCGGTATCTTAGCCAGAAGTCCAGATGGTGGCTCTAAACATGACAACCGATGCCACAGTGCAGAGGCAACCACATTATTAACAATAATAGTACACCCCCTGTATGACATACGAGATAACAACCAACGCCATCTCCTCATCCTCCTTTCCACCATTTCAATGTTTTCCCATTGTCCCCTCATCCCCTAGGTACACTCCAAGATACGGAAACCCTCCCTTATACCATTCCAGCCCCCCTGGCAAAGCAATGATCCCTCCAGACCATTTTCCAATCTGTCAAGCACAACTTTTTTCCCAATTTACCTTTGAAGTGGATATTCCCCTAAACCGATCAACCATGAGACTCAAACTATCCACCTCTGCTTGATTTTTCACTAAAATAACTACATCATCGGCATAAGCTGAGAGACGAATAGGAGGAATATCCTCTGAAAGGTTCACCCCTTCAATGCAACTTCTAAGGCAATTTAGTAGTGGAACTATAGCGATGGCATATAACATTCCTGACAAAGAACACCACTGCCTAATACCTCTACAAACTTTAAAAGGAGCACTCAAGTCACCGTTAACTTCCAGTACACTTTCAATGTCACCATATATCACCCTGATCATTGCAATAAAAACAGAACTGAAACCAAACGCCTCAAAAGTGTGCCATAAGTATTGATGTTCAACTCGGTCAAATGCCTTTTCCTGATCAATTGAAATTAGACCAGCATCCAACCCAATAGCCTTAGAGACGTCCAAAAACTCCTGAATCAGGGAAATGTTATCCCCTATCTGCCTGCTGGGTCTTATAATCAGTGCACAATAAAGCCACCGGCATCCAGTTCTTCACCTCCCTAGAGTCACCCTTTTTGGCAGTAGGGTGAGGACAGCTCTCCTGCAGCTTATCGGTAGTAACCCTCCGGTCAAACTATTGTTATCTACTGCTAGCCAATCCTCTCCCAACATGGCCCAAAAAGACCCAAAACAGTCAATGGGAAGCCCATCAATGCCTGGTGCCCTTCCATTTTCCATGCCTTTTAATGCAGTGTATAGCTCCTGCAAAGACAATGGTTGCTCTAGTTCAACCTGAGCTTCTGCAGCCAGCTGTGGGAGTCCATCAAGGAACTGCTGTGTCACTGTTTTATCCTCTTTGTACTCACACTTGTAGAGCTCAGTGTCGTGTCTTTGGGTACCATTAAACTGAAGACAGGTTTATCAATTAACTCCCTGTAATTATTATCACGCGATTAAACTGATTAATCGTTTAATTGTAATTAACTAGGAGATCAGGGCACCAAGAAAAATATTCAGATTACAAAGTTATAATTTTCCTAATATAACTTAACCTATATTATAATATAGGCCGATTATCTTCTGGTTTAAATGGTGTATTTTACCTCGCGTTCAGTCTCATTCCAAACGTCGTAAATTGTTGTATCTGCACGAACCCAGTCTTTACTAAAATCATCCATACATCAATTGTCTTAAAATCATTTATTTACTACACTAAGTAATTAACAGAAAACATACAAACAGTAATTATCTTCACAAAGGATTGGTAGCGTAATGTGCCCTAATGGCTAACAGGCAGGTCGGCCTGTTGAACAATGGATCATAAAAGTCAGCTGAGGATGCACACCTACAGAGTTCATTAATATTACAATTGACAATTGAACGCTCACTCATTCGGGAACAATTGCAATCAATATATATTTACGCTCAGTGTCGTTGGGATCCTTGTTCGAGCGTCGTTCTGATGGAGAGTTCTCTCTCTCGCTCTCTCTCTCTCTCGGTTAGAATGGATCTTTCAGAGCGACATTCATTAATGTCGTCATAGAATGGATGTTTCGTTGGTCTTCGCGTTCGATGATATAATTTACTTAGCTGCAGACTAATAATTAATATCAAAGACTTGTTCTTATTCTGTCGGTCTCAATAGTAAAAGTTAACCACGTGGTATAGTTCACTTTCAGTAGAGGAATTGGATGCTAAAACCTACTGGCCATGGAGTGCAGGCCTGGTCTTAAGAAAGTAAATCAGGGTGGGGGTTTTTATAGGTGACCCTAGAACAGGCTTGTCAAATGACGCCTGGTCCTGTCTGTGTCCCTTGGGGGGCGTGCCGATGGCTGATTGAAGCTTGGTACAGAAATCCAATTCTATCACATTAACATCAGTACATAACATCTCAATGTATTACAAATAGCTTTATCCTTATTAATACATTTTATACAACCATTATGATGCAAGTCTCATCGCTGAGGCTATTATATATACAGTTTTATGGTAATATGGCTATATTGTCTCTTCTGAGTATCACAAAATTGTACCAAGCGGACCAGTTCATAGCTGGATTCCTCACCAATCTTCCATACCTTCTCCAGAACACACATGTCGCTCTGTTCTCCAATTCTATGAGTTGGAAGAATTTCCTTTGTCTCTCTATGAAACCTGTGGTAGGAGATTCTCCTCTTAGAGTTTTTACAACCCTTTCACACAGGGCCTGGGTTGTGGGGAAGGTATGTTGGGGGATGGTACAAAGGGGAGGGGGTCAACTGATAGCCCTGTACCCAAAGAGGCCAACGTCATGACATCAGCATAGAACTCTACTGCCCTCTTTCTAATTTCACTGGGGCTAGAGAGCTGATTTGAGGCAACGAATAATTCTTCTTTGTCCATTTTTTTCTCTCTAAACCTGTCACGACTTCCACCGAAGTTGGTTCCTTTCCTTGTTCGGGCGGCGTTCGGTGGTCGGCGTCACCGGTCTTCTAGCCATCGTCGATCCACTTTTAATTTTCCATTTGTTTGGTCTTGTTTTCCTACACACCTGGCTCTCATTTCCCTCATTAAGTGTTGTGTATTTAACCCTCTGTTCCCCCCATGTCTTTGTGTGGAATTGTTTGTTGTAAGTGCTTGTGCACATGTTTACTGGTGCGCGTCGGGTTTTGTACCCATGTGTGTTATTTCTTTATGCCATTGGTTTTGAAATTAACCTGTCTGGGCTAGGGGGCAGTATTTTCACGGCCGGATGAAAAACGGACCCAATTTGAACAGGTTACTACTCTGGCCCAGAAACTATTAGTAGATTTGGATAGAAAAACACTCTGAAGTTTCTAAAACTGTTTGAATGGTGTCTGTAAGTATAACAGAACTCATATGGCAGGCAGAAACCTGAGAAAAATACAAGCAGGAAATGAAAATCTGGTGCCTGTAGTTTTTTCAAGTCATTGCCAATCGAACACACAGTGACTAAGGATTCATTTTGCACTTCCTTAGGCTTCCACTAGATGTCAACAGTCTTTAGAAAGTTGTTTGAGGCATCTATGATGAACAGAGACCGAATGAGAAGGCTGGGAAGTTGGTGTCCCAGGGAATGACATCACTTCATTGGCGCGCCTTCACGAGAGAGGAAGCTCTGTTCCAAAACGTTTTTCAAGACACAGGAATGGTCCGGTTGAAATATTACTGAATCTTCACGTTCTAAAGGCCCTGAAGATTGATGCTATACAACGTTTGACATGTTTGAACGAACGTAAATATATATATTTTTTTACTTTTCGTCGTGACATTTTCCTCGCGCGTCCAACATTTTGAGTAGCTTACTGAACGCGCAAACAACATGGAGTTATTTGGACATAAATTATGAACTTTATCGAACAAAACAACATTTGTTGTGGACCTGGGATTCCTGGAAGTGCCTTCTGATGAAGATTATTAAAGGTAAGTGAATATTTATAATGCTATTTATGCATTTAGATTACTCCAAAATGGCGGCTATCTGTATTGCGTAGTGTATTTTTCTGAGCACAGTACTCAGATTATTGCAAAGTGTGCTTTCCCAGTAAAGTTATTTTGAAATCTGTCAAGGAGATGTTAATCTATAATTCTTTGAATAACAGTTTAATATTTTATCAACGTTTATGACGAGTATTTTTGTAAATTGTAGTACTGATTCACCGGAGGTTTAGGGGGAAATACATTTTTTGAACGTCACGCGCCAATGTAAAATGCTGTTTTTGGATATAAATATGAACTTGATAGAACAAAAAATTCATGTATTGTCTAACATAATGTCCTAGGAGTGTCATCTGATGAAGATTGTCAAAGGTTAGTGCATAATTTTAGCTGGTTTTCTGCTTTTGGTGATGCCTGTCCTTGCATTGAAAATGGCTGTGCGTAATTTTTTGTCTATGTACTGTCCTAACATAATCTAACTTTATGCTTTTGCCGTACAGCCTTTTTGAAATCGGACAACGTGGTTGGATTAAGGAGATGTTTATCTTTCAAATGGTGTAAAATAGTTGATTGTTTGAGAAATTGAAATTATTAGATTTTTGCTATCTTGTCAAGCAATCCCGTTACCGGGATGAGAACAATCAGAAAATCCCACTGGGGTTATCACACTTGATTTAAAGACCTGAGATTGATGCTCAAAACAATAAAACCTATCTAACCTTGCCAGAGAGATGGTGTTCTCTCTCACATGGGCCCATGTGTACTGCCTCCATGTTGGCTCTGTCAAATATCACACCGTTCATGTATTACAATAAGGCGTTTTAAAAAAGTCCTTGAGGTTCTTTGTGGTTTCTATCTAAAACACTGACTGCAGTTAAAATCCCCAGCAATAAATAAATAACCTCTCAACTGCCACCACTTGGGCATATACATTTATTAAACACACAGTGATGTTTTCATACCTTGCTCTAACTTTTAATAACCTCCCTTCAACTACCTCTTCAACCTCATATGACAAAGGCAAAAACCCTTTTGAGAACAGAATAGCCACACCCCCACTTTCTGAGCTTTTATGACTACACACCACTGTCCCCACCACTCCTGTTGCCACAGAAGAAATCTTTAAACTGCTCATGCCTGGAAAAAATACAGAAGAAGAGACAGAAAACATCTCTCTCATTTCCTTTAGAATTTGAATCACTTGTCACTCTCGTGACAGAGAGAATATAGTAGACGGCATGTGTCAAAAGTGATTGATGAGGTATTTTATGGGTCACGTGTTTATGTCCATATATGTACATCCTTTCCGGACGTTCTCACGGTATCGAGTGAGTGTTTATGTAACCTGATAGTGCAGCTGTTCCTTTGAAGTAAAGCCTGTGTTTACATTAAAGCTGTCAAGGTGATTGATGGGTAGTGACCTCGTTGAACTGTCGAATCAATTCAGCAGTAGGGGGCTATATGTACATAAGGAAAGCCATAAACAGTTGTTTTTTCCTGAGGATGTCATGACCTCTGTCTATGCCTATCCTCCAAGTGAGGGGGATGTGTGTGTGTGTGTGTGTGTGTGTGTGTGTGTGTGTGTGTGTGTGTGTGTGTGTGTGTGTGTGTGTGTGTCTCTCTGCAGGGGTGTTTGAAACAATGTTTTTTTTCTAAACAATTCAACAATAGGAGGGCATATATACATAAAGATACCCAAACAACAGGTGATTTTTCCTAGGGTGGGGATCAAAAAAAAAAGTTTATACCTCTTACACCCCAAGGAGAGCTGCTCTCCAGGGGGTGGCTGTCACAGTCAATCATGCCAATCATGCCATCCTCTTTTAGAAAAGGTAATTGTACTCTTTAAGTTATGCCCTTTACTTAAACAGATTCATTTTTACCGCCTTAATAATGAATGCAGTGGGCTAAATCAGGTGTTTCTTGGTGGTCTTAAACAAATCTACTGTGAAACAAAAGTGTACACTTTACACACATGTTTATTGACTTAAAAAAAGACACCAGTAACATGTCAGATATAGTTTAAATGTATTCATTTTTGAGTTTGCAACCCAATATGCCACTTTAAATACATCACAGAAGACTGAAATGTAACAAAATGCCTATTGAGCTGTACACTGAGATGCTCAGTTGGTCAATATTCCCCCTCGAGTGATTCACAAACATCTTGTCAACATGTCTCCCAAAAATGGAACAGATATCTCATACCAATCCATCTTTATAGACATTTGTCCTTAACAAGGTCTAGGAGGTCCCTATAGTGTCCAAAAATCTCTTCAGAATGTCAAATATTTTAAGCATATATCCTTTTCAGTCGCTCTCACAATCGCTCCTGCTTCCCAACTTACTCCCAGCATGCACTCCGAGGAGAGAAAGAGAGAGAAAGAGAGAGAGGGCAATCAGCAGTAGAAATAATAACAAAATGTTTATTTTATTTATCTAGGCAAGTCAGTTAAAACCTGTTAGGGTATAGAGTGGCGCGAATTACAAATACCTATAAAATGCAAAAACGTCAATTTCTCAAACATATGACTATTTTACACCATTTTAAAGACAAGATTCTCCTTTATCTAACCACATTGTCCGATTTCAAAAAGGCTTTACAACGAAAGCAAAACATTAGATTATGTCAGGAGAGTACCCAGCCAAAAATAATCACACACCCATTTTTCAAGCTAGCATATATGTCACAAAAACCAAAAACCACAGCTAAATGCAGCACTAACCTTTGATGATCTTCTTCAGATGACACTCCTAGGACATTATGTTATACAATACATGCATGTTTTGTTCAATCAAGTTCATATTTATATAAAAAACCAGCTTTTTACATTAGCATGTGATGTTCAGAACTAGCATACCCACCGAAAACTTCCGGTGAATTTACTAAATTACTCACGATAAACGTTGACAAAAAACATAACAATTATTTTAAGAATTATAGATACAGAACTCCTTTATGCAATCGCGGTGTCCGATTTTAAAATAGCTTTTCGGTGAAAGCACATTTTGCAATATTCTGAGTATATAGCCCGGCCATCACGGCTAGCTATTTTGACACCCACCAAGTTTGGCACTCACCAAACTCAGATTTACTATAAGAAAAATTGGATTACCTTTGCTGTTCTTCGTCAGAATGCACTCCCAGGACTTCTACTTCAACAATCAATGTTGTTTTGGTTCCAAATAATCCATAGTTATATCCAAATAGCTCAGTTTTATTCGTGCGTTCAAGTCACTATCCGAAGGGTGACGCGCCGGCGCGTTTCGTGACAAAGAAATTCAAAATATTCCATTACCGTACTTCGAAGCATGTCAAACGCTGTTTAAAATCAATTTTTATGTGATTTTTCTCGTAAAATAGCGATAATATTCCAACCGGGAGACGTTGTATCCGTTCAAACACTGAAAGTAAAACATGGAGTCGGCACATGCACGTGCGCACCAGTGTCATTGTCCTCAGACGGACCACTCACCAAAACGCCTGCTGTTTTTCGCCCAGACTGCAGAGCTATCATTCAACGTTCTGGCGCCTTCCTAGAGCCAATGAAAGCCTTAGAAAATGTCACGTTACAGCAGAGATCCTGTATTTTCGATAAAGATGCTATAGAAGTACAAGAAATGGACAGAGAGGGCACTTCCCATATAGAATCTTCTCAGGTTTTGGCCTGCCATATGAGTTCTGTTATACTCACAGACACCATTCAAACAGTTTTAGAAAGTTTAGGGTGTTTTCTATCCAAATCAATACTAATTATATGCACATTCTAGTTTCTGGGCAGGAGTAATAATCAGATTAAATCGGGTACGTTTTTTATCCGGCCGTGAAAATACTGCCCCCTATCCCTAACAGGTTTTAAGAATCAATTCTTATTTACAATGACAGAGAACAGTGGGTTAACTGCCTTGTTTAGGGGCAGAACGACAGATTTTTATCTTGTCAGCTCAATGATTTGATCCAGCAACCTTTTGGTTACCGGTCCAATGCTCTAACCACTAGGCTACCTTCTTACCCGTTCTTGCTCCCCACACAGCCTGGGATCAAACTCAGATCTGTAGTGACGCCTCTAGCGCTGCAATGCAAGGGCTTAGACTGCTGCGCCAGTCGAGAGGCCCCATGTGGCTTACATTTTGCCCAATATGTTGTACAATGATCACACAAATAGTGCGTGTGCGTGTGTGTGTATGTGTGTGTGTGTGTGTGTCTGTGTTTGTGTGTGTGTGTGTGAGAGAGACCCCTTACCTGTCAGTGTCAGTACCAACACAGTGTAGAAAGTCTTCAAATAGAATGCCATAGTATTACCCCCCAAGTCTTCTACCATTCTCTGTAGCCACCCAAAATATGTGGACACCTTTATACCTTCTTTAGTACAGGAAGTGTTATGTTGACGTACTCTAATCTCCCGAAATTCAATATCTGAGTCAGAAAATTATGATTTTGGATGGAAATTTTCTCTGTGTGTATCCAGATCATATGTTTAGCATAATGCTGTTTGGTAATAACCTGTCTTGGTTGGGTTCATACAAGTGACGACTGACTACAGAAAGGAGTAAACCATAATATCACTGATAAGCAATTTGGCAGTACGCCCAGAACATTGCTCTGGGAACTAGAAGGAGTGATACAATATCTCAGTTTCAAGGTAAGCAGCCTGGTGTGGTATCAGTCAATCAAATGCAGGAACCAACCATGCTTATGACATGTTTGTGTAGCAGTATAAAGGGACTGAAGGAGAATGCCCCTTTTCAGAGTTTCATCAGGTTTGTATTCAGAGTTTGTGAACCTCTCTGGCCGTGATAATGAAGATTGCTTCATTTACTTTGAATTTGAGTCCTTAGTGGCGTCACATAACAAGATGTTTTATCTTCTTGACGTGACCCATCAGTGAAGGTCTGAGAGGGAACACCGGTGGCGCAGTCTTCAGAAGGCGTAAGAGGGAAATTCCCATCTCACAAAAGAGGACGAGGACCCACCTGTAACAGACCTCCACTGTGGGACGGGTCAGGGAGGAAACACAACATCCACGAAACCTAGAAGGGAAACTCAACTGATTTCAGTAAGTCAATTTGAAATGAAGTAATGGTTTAGAAAGGATCAAAGTTCTGTGTGAACTAGGCAATGGTTCCGTATGAACCTTGTTAATGTCACGTCTACTCCCGCTCTATACGCTACTCTTGTTAGTTGTATTGTTACATGTTCCGCTTTTCCGACTCCCAGCATGTTCGTTACAGTTAATAACGTTATGTAGGGATTCTGTGTGAATACCTAAGAAACTTCTGTGTGAACTGAATGAATGTTCTGTGTGGACTTCGATTCATAACGTTATTTAGGGGTTCTATCCAACACTGCCGGCCATCTGATTGACAGGACCATAAAAAAGTTTGAGTAAGAACATGATAATTGGTACCTCTCAGGCTGTGCTGATCGTTGCTGGTGGTGTGGATGTGAATACCTAAGAAAGTTCTGTGTGGACTTTGATAATGATATGTAGGAATTCTGTGTAATGTGAGTGAAAATATGAATGGAGAGATTACTATTACCCAATATGTTGTATGAGAAGAACACTAATGTGAAGGAGGAAAATGTGAGGAATGTACAGTTCCTCACATTAAAAAGTAGTCAGACCCCTTGACCTTTTCCATATTTTGTTACTTTACAGTATTATTCTAAAATGTATAAAAAACAGAAAATATTACAGCCTTGAGTCTTCTTGGGTATGACGCTACAAGTTTGGCACACCTCTATGATTGTGGACTACAGGAAAAGGAGGACCGAGCACGCCCCCATTCTCATCGATGGGGCTGTAGTAGAGCAGGTTGAGAGCTTCAAGTTTCTTGGTGTCCACATCAACAACAAACTAGAATGGTCCAAACACACCAAGACAGTCGTGAAGAGGACACGACAAAGGCTATTCCCCCTCAGGAAACTAAAAAGATTTGTCAAGGGTCCTGAGATCCTCAAAAAGTTATACAGCTGCAACATCGAGAGCATCCTGACTGGTTCCATCACTGCCTGGTACAGCAATTGCTCGGCCTCTGACCGCAAGGCACTACAGAGGGTAGTGCGTACGGCCCAGTACATCACTGGGGCTAAGCTGCCTGCCATCCAGGACCTCTACACCAGGCAGTGTCAGAGGAAGGACCTAAAAATAGTCAAAAACCCCAGCCACCCCAGTCATAGACTGTTCTCTCTACTACCGCATGGCAAGCGGTACCGGAGTGCCAAGTCTAGGACAAAAAGGCTTCTCAACAGTTTTTACCCCCAAGCCATAAGACTCCTGAACGGGTAATCAAATGGCTACCCGGACTATTTGCATTGTGTGCCCCCCCAACCCCTCTTTTTACACTGCTGCTACTCTCTGTTTATCATATACGCATAATCACTTTAACTATACATTCATTTACATGCTACCTCAATTGTGCCGACCAACCAGTGCTCCCGCACATTGGCTAACCGGGCTATCTGCATTGTGTCCCGCCACCCACCACCCTCCAACCCCTCTTTTATGCTACTGCTACTCTCTTTTCATCATATATGCATAGTCACTCTAACCATATCTACATGTACATACTACCTCAATCAGCCTGACTAACCGGTGTCTGTATGTAGCCTCGCTACTTTTATAGCCTCGCTACTGTATATAGCCTGTCTTTTTACTGTTGTTTTATTTCTTTACTTACCTATTGTTCACCTAATACCTTTTTTGCACTATTGGTTAGAGCCCGTAAGTAAGCATTTCACTGTAAGGTCTACACCTCTTGTATTCGGCGCACGTGACAAATAAACTTTGATTTGATTTGATTTGGGGAGTTTCTCCAATTCTTCTCTGCAGATCCTCTCAAGCTCTGTCAGGTTGGATGGGGGATGTTGCTGCACAGCTATTTTCAGGTCTCTCCAGAGATGTTTGATCGGGTTCAAGTCCGGGCTCTGGCTGGGCCACTCAAGGACATTCAGAGGCTTGTCCCGAAGCCACTCCTGCATTGTCTTTGCTGTGTGCTTAGGGTTGTTGTCCTGTTAGAAGGTGGATCTTCACCCCAGTCTAAGGTCCTGAGCATTCTGGAGCAGGTTTTCATCAAGGATCTCTCTGTACTTTGCTCCATTCATCTTTCCCTCGATCCTGACTAGTCTCCCAGTCCCTGCCGTTGACACCTGAAACCCCACCTCTTTAAGGAATACCTGGGATAGGATAAAGCAATCCTTCTAACCCCCCCCCTAAAAGATTTAGATGCACTATTGTAAAGTGGTTGTTCCACTGGATATCATAAGGTGAATGCACCAATTTGTAAGTCGCTCTGGATAAGAGCGTCTGCTAAATGACTTAAATGTAAATGTAATGTAAATGTTGAAAAACATCCCCACAACATGATGCTTCCACCACCATGCTTCACTGTTGGGATGGTGCCAGGTTTCCTCCAGATGTGACGCTTGGCAATCAGGCAAAAGAGTTCAATCTTGGTTTCATCAGACCAGAGAATCTTGTTTCTCATGGTCTGAGAGTCTTTAGGTACGTTTTGGCAAACTCCAAGCGAGCTGTGCATTTTACTGAGGTGTGGCATCCATCTGGCCACTCTACCAAAAAGGCCTGATTGGTGGAGTGCTGCAGAGATGGTTGTCCTTCTGGAAGGTTCTCCCATCTCCACAGAGGAATTCTAGAGCTCTGTCAGAGTGACCATCGGATTCTTGGTCACTTCCCTGACCAAGGCCCTTCTCCCCCAATTGCTCAGTTTGGCTGGACTGTCAGCTCTAGGAAGAGTCTTGGTGGTTCCAAACTTCTTCCATTTAATAATGATGGAGGCCACTGTGTTCTTGGGGACCTTCAATGCTGCAGAAATGTTTTGGTACCCTTCCCCAGATCTGTGCCTCGCCACAATCCTGTCTCAGAGTTCTACGAACAATTCCTTCTACCTCATGGCTTGGATTTTGACATGCACTGTCAACTGTGAGACTTTATAAAGACAGGTGTGTGCCTTTCCAAATCATGTCCAATCAATTGAATATACCACAGGTGGACTCCAAGTTGTAGAAACATCAAGGATGATCAATGGAAACAAGGATGCACCTGAGCTCAATTTTGAGTCTCATAGCAAAGGGTCTGAAGAGTTATGTAAATAAGGTTTTTCAGTTTTTTTTTATTTTTATAAATTTGAAACAATTTTAAAAACCTGTTTTCACTTTGTCATTATGGGGTATTGTGTGTAGATTGCTAAGGATTTGTTGTTAGTTAATCGAAGATCTGAGGCTCTGTCAGAATTACAAACCTCCTTTGAGAAGGACTGGACTCCCATGTTCGTTGCACTGAACTTGCTCAACTTGCACATGTTTTTTGAAGATGCCCGGCCACAGCTGCAACACCACGGTACAGGAGTTGTCCAAGGAGAGGAAAGTAAAGTTGGTCAGATAGTCAAAAGTGTCAGCTGCAAAACTAAAAGACATGAATGTTGGTGGGTTAGAGCGATTGGAGGGAGCTGAGGCCACAATAAGGCAAGACGCTGAGGACATGGGGTGTCTGTGCATTTAGTTTGAGGTTGCGAAGATTGGTTATATTCACAAAATGACAGTTGGTACATTTAGAGGAGAAGCTATCCTGATTCCCTTGTAGATCAAGCACTTCAAGTGAGGCATGGGACGGTTTAAACTTGGCATGTCAATGTGTTTGAGATTGTTTCCATCTAGGTAAAATGTGGCCAGGATATCAAGCCCCACAAAGGCTAATTCTTCAAAATGAGTATGCTTTTTCCGACCAAATTTCACAATGTGAAGGTATTGGAGTGAATGGAAAGTCTTGTTGAAAATTACAGCTATCTGATTATTTCCAGGCTCTGCATATCTTCAAAGCTGTCATAGTATAGATCTGTCAATGTCCAGATGTGGTGTGACAAGACTCGTCAGCCTTATGATCAAGATAGGTGATTATGTTAATGTTGAGGTGTTGGATGTTCACATTTGGTGTGTGGTGGAAAGCAAAAGAGTTGACTTTGAGTATGTGATTGTAACGGTAGCTCAGATCTGTCAGATTTGGGAAAGTGAGGTTCTGTTTGTTGCAGGACATTAGGGAGGTGAGGTGGCTTTTCTCTGCAGTGAAGTTCTTGATTTGATCCTGTACTTTGAGAAAGTGGAGGCAGCTGACCTTCCTCAACTGGTTGAAGAAATTGTCCAATAAACCCCGGTTTGGTGGACAGCGGGAAAGTGTGTTCTTCCACAATGACGTTATCCCATTGCTTCCCAGACACAGCTTTTTAACAAATTTGACCTTTGTACCCAAAAGGTGGCATAACTCCATGAGCAGATTCAGTCTTCAACCCCATACCAGAGAAGTCTATGTTCCCAGCTCTAACATTGCTGACATTCAAAAGCTCTGGCACTGTAACATTGGTTGAACGCAAACACATGTAGTTTAGCTTCTGTAAGTTCCGACCTTGGAAAGCCCTTGAAGGAGAGATTATTATATGGCTGAGGAAGCCCCAATTACATGCTAAAATGACCAGTTTGTTTTTACAGAGATAGAGGGTGGTGAGGGACTCCGGTAGGTGGTTAGAATGCTGGTTGGATATTAGATAATTATTTCACAGGTCTAATTTAGTTAGATTTGGTAAGTGAGTCACAGATTCTACCAACGCAGAGAAATTGTTCAGGTAGTTCTGCCGTATATGCGGGCATCCAAATTGGAAAGCCAGAAGAAAATACCTGGAGGGAGCCATATCAATGAGTTAGTTAGTGACAGGTTGACAAGGTTATTGAGGCCTTGAAACACAGAGGTGCTGAGATTTGATACACTATATGACCAAAAATATATGACACCTGCTCGTCGAATATCTCATTCCAAAATCATGGGCATTAATATGGAGTTGGTCCCCCCTATGCTGCTATAATAGCCTCCACCCTTCTGGGAAAGCTTTCCACTAGATGTTGGAACATTGCTGAGGGGATTTGCTTCCATTCAGCTACAAGAGCATTAGTGAGGTTGGGCACTGATTTTGGGCAATTAGGCCTGGCTCACAGTCGGCGTTCCACTACATCCCAAAGGTGTTTGATGGTGTTTAGGGCTCTGTGCAGGTCAGTCAAGTTCTTCCACACCGATCTCAACAAAACATTTCTGTATGGACCTTTCCTGCACTGGAACTAAGGGGCCTAGCCAGAACCATGAAAAACAGCCCCAGACCTTTATTCCTCCTCCACCAAACTTTACAGTTGGCACTATGCATTCGGGCAGGCAGTGTTCTCCTGGCGTCCGACAAATCCAGATTCGTCCACTGGACTGCCAGATTGTGAAGTGTGATTCAGAGAACGCGTTTCCACTGCTCCAGAGTCCAATGGTGACGAGCTTTACACCACTCCAAGCGACGTTTGGCGCATTGTGACCTGAGGCTTGAAGATGCTGACAAACAGTTATTGTGCTGACGTAGCTTCCAGGGGCAGTTTGGAACTCGGTAGTAAGTGTTGCAACCGAGGACAGACTATTTTTACGCGCTACGGTGATGTTCTGTAAGCTTGATAAAGAAGAATCTGGTCCAGTAGGAGTGAGTCTTTTTGAGAAAGTGTTTTGGCGTATCCATTTGTGGTTTCAGGGTAGGTTGGAAAGGAGTTCCATGTAACGCAACTTGGGTCAAGATCTGTCACTTGCTTTGTGCTTACGAATAGGGCACCATTGAAAGGAGTGATTTCTGGGGTAGTGTTAAGTGTGCAGGTGGAGCAATTGAAGTTGAAGATTCCTGGTATTTGTGATGCCCGCCGTTTGGTGCGACTCAGACTCGATGGTGAGAGTGGTGAAACAAAGGAGTCACTGTCAGTCCTTTCGAGTTTTGAGTCTGAGTTTTTACCTGACAATGTCATGTTAGGATATATCCATTATCCTGTTAGAGCTTTTGTTGTTTCAGGTGCAATGTTAATGGTCATGTTTCAGCAGTGTTTAGGAGGGAAATGTCAATATGTGGGAAGGGTTGCTGGAGGGCATGGGACAGAGTATTGTGTAGTTTCAGTGGATACAATTGTGTGTGTCAATTGTAGGGGTGCCAATGTTGCTGGGGATCGGTAGTGTCCAGTGCGAGAGAGGCAGGTGGAGGTGGCCAGAGTCAGAGTACCACAGAAGGTTTCATATGCTGAGGCAGTGAAGAAATACAATGTGGACGGATGGAGCTTACATGGATGTTCGTGTAGTAAGTAGGTCTACTGTCGGGGCACGTGCTTCTGATGTTCCTGGCATGGTTTAGAGGCCTGTTCAGAAATATTGAGCACATGAATGTGCGGTTTCAAGGGACACTTTGATAATGAATAAAGTCGACTTCATAGCTTTGGGGTATGGGGTTTGGGAGGGTTTTTGGGGGAAGGGGGAGTGTGTGGTAGAAGTTAGTATGGATTTGTTAGTTTTTTTAAATGTATGTTCATGGTAGTACAGAATTGGGCAGAACATGATTGATTGTACTTTCTATGCACTTTAAATGTTTGTTTGCGGACCGCCATGATATTATAGAAGAAGGTGTGGTGAGATACTGTAACTTGATCCGGGAGAATACGAAGATTCGAGCAGCACTTATTTCAAAGAGCGCTCCGTAAACCACTTCCCAATGGGCAGAGCTAGGCATGTTGGACTGGGACACATTTAAATATTATAAAATGTATAATTGTACAATGGGTCGGCCGTGGTTCTGTGTAGCCTAGTTATGCTAATATTTTTGAGGCCAGCGTATTGCAGTTAATCTAGTCTTTGACTTAGTAAGTAAAATATCTTTGAGTGTATTTGAGTATAAACCAGTAAACAACAACTAGTCCCAGACAGTTTGCAATAGAACATACCAGGGGGGGGGGGCATTGTTTACTAGGCTGCCTATATTATTGGGTTCATCTGGTTACCACCAGTGTTTGTAATACATTGAGTTTGTTCACAAAACAGACCAGTGGATGCCTTTTCATAATGAGATGTATTTATAGCATTCATAGAATGGCATGTATTTGTAAGTAGCAGACATATCAGCCAGGGAAAATAATTGTTCTCACTTTGATAGAACATTCAGATTTTTCTGCCTGACTGTGGCGCTCTTTATCACTGGTGGTAACCAGTTGCACAACTGAATAACAGCTGCTATGTTGTTCTAGCTGACATACTGGTGTTGTGTTGATGTGTCTTCATCAGATGTGGCGAGAGCTGTTCTCCACGCTCTCAACTTTGGGGTGGGAGGTGTTTTAATAAACGTTTTATTTCAACTTTATTTAACCAGGTAGGCCAGTTGAGAACAAGTTCTCATTTACAACTGCGATCTGGCCAAGATAAAGCAAAGCAGTATGACAAACAACAACACAGAGTTACACATAGGATAAACAAAAGTACAGTTAATAACACAATAGAAAAATCAATATACAGTGTGTGCAAATGGAGTAAGGAGGTAAGGCAATAAATAGGCCATAGTAGCGAAGTAATTACAATTTAGCAAATTAACACTGAAGTGATAGATGTGCAGATGATGATGTGCAAGTAGAAATACTGGTGTGCAAAAGAGCAAAAAAGTAAATAAAAACAATATAGGGATGAGGTAGGTAGTTGGGTGGGCTATTTACAGATGCGCTATGTACAGCTGCAGCGATCGGTAAGCTACTCAGATAGCTGATGCTTAAAGTTAGTGAGGGAGATATAAGTCTCCAACTTCAGTGATTTTTGCAATTCGTTCCAGTCATTGGCAGCAGAGAACTGGAAGGATAGGCGGCCAAAGTGGGTGTTAGCTTTGGGGATGACCAGTGAGATTTACCTGCTGGAGCGCCTGCTACAGGTGGGTGTTGTTATGGTGACTAGTGAGCTGAGATAAGGCAGAGCTTTATCTAGCAAAGACTTATAGATGACCTGGAGCCAGTGGGTCTGGCGATGAATATGTAGCAAAGGCCAGCCGACTAGAGCATATAGGTCGCAGTGGTGGGTGGTATAAGGGGCTTTGGTTACAAAGAGGATGGCACTGTGATAGACTGCATCCAGTTTGCTGAGTAGGTGATGCAACTTAGAATGCCTAGTGGAGATTGAGCAATGGAGAGTTGGCCCACATCAGCCCAAAGGTATGTATACACACAGACAACACGTTAGTACATTACAGAGAAAATAAAGAAGATGGCATCGGTCAAAATCGTGATTTATGACCCTATGTCCGGATGGCGCGTACATGCCCAAATAAGGGCATCCGGTCAGGACATCCTGGCGGGAAGGTGTCACGTGGTTAGGGCCATATAGTTGCATCCTGTTCTGTCACGTGTTAGAGTGTGTGTTATTTTATATCTATATTGCATCTATTCCTTTGAAGTTGTCATGATGATTGATGTGTAGGGACCTCGTTGAACTGGGGGGGGGGTTGTGTTTGAACATTTCAAAAAGGATGGCCCCACACCCCACCTATTTTATTGCTCTTAGGGTTGTTGTCTATGAAGCTGGAGTGTGTGTGTGTGTGTGTGTGTGTGTGTGTGTGTGTGTGTGTGTGTGTGTGTGTGTGTGTGTCTCTCTGCAGGGGTGTTTGAATTTTTTTTATTTATCTAAACAATTCAACAATAGGAAGGCATATATACATAACGATACCCAAACAGGTGATTTTCCTAGGTAGGGGATCAAAGGAGAGCTGCTCTCCAGGGTGGGGGCTGTCACAGTCAATCATGCCAGCCTCTTTTTGAAAGGCCTTTACTTATGACTTAAACAGAATCATTTTCTACCCAGCCTTTTAATTAATGCTGTGGGATAAATCAGGTGTTTCTTGATGGTCTTAAACAAATCTACTGTGAAACAAAAGTGTACACTCTACATACATGTTTATTGACTTAAAAAAAGACCCCAGTAACATGACAGATATAGTAGAGATGCTACAAAAATCTATTAGTTCGTATGTATTTTCTAAAGCCTGTCAGGATGTGAACTACATTGTGCCTGGAAAACTTACGGATCTGGGGCTTGTGTGGGATATCCTGCGAGCAAGAGAGCCTGTCATGACGACGGGGTGGAATTGGAAACGGCAGGATGTCAGGGCCAACCCTATAACCGGGGCCCTTTATCTGTAAGAAAGGAACAGTCTTCTTTTTTTTTTTTTAAAGGTCTGTACTAAAGATTTAGAATTAAATAAAGGGTATTAATGCTATATCTCACCCCTTAACGAACGGGAATCTGTCATTTCTCTCGCCCCGGTCTGTCGCGGAGAAATGCAATGTATTATTTTATACGAATAGTCTTTCCTACAACAACATGTTAGAAACATTAAAAGTTATTAAAAAGTGTAGTACTGTGCCCGGTAATGGTGGCTGATCTGCTGTACAAACATTGTTTATACATAAACAAAACACTATTGCAAGCTTTTTTTAAAAGGTCTGTACTAAATATTATGAATTAAATAAAATGGTTTTAAAGCTGTATCTCCCCAGGGGGTGGGGGGTGTGTCTCTGCATGGGTGGCTTTTGAAACCAAAAGGCAAGGGATGTTGTTTAGGATTGTGTGCATCTCTTCAATTGGGCTTGGCACTTTCAATGTTATTACCACACAGGCCTTTCAAATGCATATTTATCTCACCCCCAAGGATGTGGGGGCTAAAAAGTCAAACAGCCCAGGCAGAATATATATTGTCTAGACAACTTCCTACGGTTTAAAACATATGTTATTTTTAATCAGCGCATATACTAACGGTCCCCCACCCCGGGATATAAATTTACAACGGACACCCCAAAGCTGTGCTAGGAAATCAAAAGGAAATACAGGCAGACAGAATATGTCGAGACACCAGCCTGTGGTTTTTTTGGGTCTCTAGACATTCGTGGGTACTTTATATGACCCTTTTTGCATACAGGATGTCGCCCGGAAAAAAAAATGTCACCCCCGCTCTGTAAACTCAGTACAGAATATTTCTCCTTAGAGACACGACATATGCTATTCTGTACGACCGGCTAAAGCGCAACTCCAGACAAAAGGCCAACAGTCCCCGAAGAGTTATCAGCCCCGAACAGCTAAAAGATCAGCTGTGAAACCGTCATAATGGAGCTTTCTGAAGGTGAGTTAGTGAAAATAATATATTCAATTTGGAGAGGTATTTTTCAGGGAATTGGATATTAAAATTTGATATTGATATTCTAAAACGGATGGACAATGATTTTTAGGTAATATGTCAAATGCACGTATTCTTATAAGTTAAACTGTATATATTTGGTATAAATACCTGTTAATATTATCTTAGGTCTGTATGATACCCAGAGGCTACCTGGGCATAATTGATTGGGAACCGACAGCGTTCGATGAGGATTCTCAGAAGCAAAATGCGCCAGGTCCTTTATGTAGCCCTTCACCATCACACTATTTTCGAAGTAAGTCCAAAAATAAAATCCATAATAATATTTATACATTAAAATCAAAAAGTCGGCACCCTATTTTAAAAGCTATTTTTGTGTTTACAGAGGACAGTCAACAAACAGGGGTACATGATGCATTAGGGACTCTGAACGACTTCGGAGGAGCAGATGAAACAGATGCTATTCTACGGTTCTGTACTAACGGCTTTACCTTAACTCCAAACACCAGCCAACAGCCCAGAACAGCGGAATACCGAGCAGCTAATAGATCATCTGTGAATCCATCCTCATGGAACTTTTTTGAAGGGGAGTTGAATATTCAATGTGATGTGTGTTTATAGATATATATTATTTAAGAATGATAGGTATTAATTATTGGCATTTACATGTATGTTTTAAAAAAAATAAAGGCTATTTAACCATTGAAGCATAGTTTTTTATTCATACAGTTTGTAAACAGTAGCTTCTGCCCTCTTAGGGTCTATCTGACTCGGGTAATTGTATCCAATATATATCTTTGCATGTTTGAATTAGAGCTCCTTTAAAATGTTTTCATCACTGCCTGGTAAACACATTCTTGTAAGTTGTCTACGTTGACATTTCTGGGTATGTCTCGCATGTAACATGATAATACTAAAGATTCTGATAATAATGTTATATTATTTTTATAATAATACAAATCTGTCAAACATATGTATTTCTGAAAAACCCTTTTCGCATCCTTAGTTGTCACAAAGTGTTTTTACAGATACCCTGTCTATAAAATCTAAGACCTATCAATGCATATGCCTCAGCACAGCCTCTTGGAAACACTCTCTAGAAGTCATAAACCTAGGAACAAAATTATAGAGGTACCGTGCTCTGAGTGGACATTTAAGAGTACATGTGCCCCTTATTGTTTTTCAAGATGTTGATGATGATGGAACGAGTCGCTCATTATTCACCTCACGGGATTAGTGGAGGGGTCGTGCTTCCAGATCCTGAACCCATGCAAGTGGGGCGGCACGGGTTAACCAAGGAGGAGCGCCAACGTAGACGTGAGACCAACAGCTGCCTCTACTGTGGTAACTCGGGACATTACATCTCCGCTTGTCCCCAGCGCCCGTTAAACTGCCCGGCTCGCTAAGTTTGGGAGGTCTTTTAGCGAGTCAGTTTCAACCTCTCAATAGTTCTGTTAGACCCCTTTTTCCTGCTACACTCATGAACAAGAATCAGAGTTTAGCGATTAACGCTTTTATTGACTCAGGTGCCGATGGCAGCTTTATAGATGCCAACTTGGTGGAACAGCTGGGGCTTTCCAAGGAGAAGTTACTGGAAGCCATTGAAGCAACCATTCTGAACGGCAGTAGTCTGGCACGTATCACTATGAGGACTGAACCGGTTAAGATGCTGTTGTCAGGGAATCATTCAGAGGTTATCTCCTTCTTCATTCTGCCTTCTCCCCATGTTCCTCTGGTTCTTGAATACCCCTAGCTGAGAGAACACAATCCCACGTTCGATTGGGTAACTGGCAAGGTAACTAGTTGGAGCACTGAATGTCATGCTAACTGCCTTAAGACGGCCTGTTCCCATTATGTTCCCAGTCAGGTCATTTATTCTACCCCCCCAGATTTGTCCCTGGTTCCTGAAACATATCAAGAATTAGCTGAAGTGTTCAGTAAGCAGAAGGCTCTGTCACTTCCTCCCCACCGACCATATGATTGTTCCATTAACCTGTTCCCTGGAGCTGCTTATCCCAAGGGACGGTTATACAGTATCTCTCAACCTGAACGGGTAGCTTTGGAGACCTACATACAGGAGTCTCTAGCTGCTGGTCTCATTCGTCCCTCGTCATCACCCCTGGGGGAAGGATTCTTTTTTGTGAGTAAGAAGAATGGCTCTCTTCGACCTTGTATTGATTATCGGGGGTTGAATGATATTACGGTCAAGAACAAGTATCCCCTGCCATTGATGAGCTCAGCTTTCGACTCCTTACAGGGTGCTACGGTGTTCACTAAGCTAGATCTACGCAATGCGTATCATCTGGTCCGTATCAGAGAGGGGGACGAGTGGTTGACTGGTTTCAATACACCGATGGGTCATTTCGAGTATCTGGTGATGCCGTTTGGACTGACTAATGCTCCAGCAGTGTTCCAGAGCATGGTTAATGACGTCTTGAGAGATATGATCGGTCTGTTTGTGTTCGTTTACCTGGATGACATTTTGATCTTCTCTAAGGAGCCTTCCAGCCACGTCCAGCATGTCAAGCAGGTTCTGCAGCGATTGTTGGAGAACCGCCTGTTTGTGAAGGCCGAGAAGTGTGACTTTCACGCCCACACTACATCCTTCCTCGGGTACATCATCTCCCGGGGAGAGATTAAGATAGACCAAGAGAAAGTTAGGGCAGTTCTGGATTGGGCCCAGCCCGGTACGAGATTGCAGCTCCAGAGGTTTCTGGGGTTTGCGAATTTCTATCGTAGATTTATCCGTGACTACAGCCGTGTGGCCGCTCCATTAACTGCCCTGACTTCTAGCACCAGGACATTCAGTTGGAATCCTGAGGCAGACCGAGCATTTCGGGATTTGAAGAGTCGATTCACCAACGCCCCGATTCTCTCTCAACCTGACACTGCCCGGCAGTTTGTCGTAGAAGTGGACGCGTCTGATGTGGGGGTTGGCGCCATCCTGTACCAGCGACGCTCCACTGACAGTAAACTCCATCCCTGCGCCTTCTACTCTCGTCGTCTTTCGTCTGCGGAGAGGAATTACGATGTGGGTAACCGGGAGCTTCTCGCGGTGAAACTGGCCTTGGAGGAGTGGCGCCACTGGTTGGAGGGAGCGGAGCAACCGTTTATTGTCTGGACAGACCACAAGAATCTTGCTTACGTGCAATCGGCTAGACTCAACTCGCGTCAGGACAGGTGGGCTTTGTTTTTTGGACGCTTTAATTTTTCCCTGACGTTCCGACCTGGGTCTAAGAACGGCAAGGCGGATGCCTTGTCCCGGATGTTCTCCAAGACAGAGGAGAGTGGGGCCAAGACCGAGACGATTCTTCCCCAGAACTTCGTCGTGGGAGCAGTTACGTGGAGGATTGAGGAGGAGGTTCTGGCGGCCTTTCGGACACAGCCAGGTCCCGGTAACGGTCCACCCGGTCGGTTGTTTGTGCCTGAGTCTGTCCGTTCTGCTGTCCTCCAATGGTTCCACGCCAGCAAGATGGCTTGTCACCCTGGCGTGGCTCGGACGATGGCGTTACTACGCAGACGATTTTGGTGGCCTGCCATGGGAGAAGATACCCGGAGGTTTGTTGCTGCATGCCCAGTATGTGCACAGAATAAAGGTGCCAATCGGGCAAGCTCTGGACTTCTTCACCCCTACTTATTCCCCGGCAACCATGGTCGCATCTGGCTCTGGACTTTGTCACTGGATTGCCCTCTTCTGATGGGAACACGGTCATTCTGACTATTGTGGACAGATTCAGCAAGTTCGCCCACTTTGTGCCCATCTCCAAGCTTCCCTCTGCCTCTGAGACATCCGAGATCCTGGTTAGGGAGGTTTTCAGGGTCCACGGGTTGCCCAGTGACATAGTTTCTGACCGTGGTCCTCAGTTTACCTCTGCTGTCTGGAAATCCTTCTGTTTGGCCATTGGAGCTACTGTCAGTCTCACATCTGGATTTCACCCCCAATCTAATGGTCAGGCGGAGAGAGCCAACCAGAAGATGGAATCCACGCTGCGCTGCCTTGTCTCCTCCAACCCCGCCTCTTGGGCCTCTCAGTTGCCATGGGTTGAGTATGCCCACAATACTCTCCCTACATCTGCTACTGGGATGTCTCTCTTCCAGTGCCTGTACGGTTACCAACCTCCCTTGTTTCCTTCTCAGGAGAAGGATCTCTCGGTACCCTCTGTCCAGGCCCACATTCGTCGTGGCCACCGGACCTGGCATTGGGCCAGAAAGGCTCTCCTTAGAGTTTCTGACCGGTATCAGCTCCAGGCGAATCATCGCCGGATTCCAGCCCCTGCTTATGCCATCGGAGATAAGGTATGGTTGGCTACAAGGGATCTTCCTCTGCGGACTGAGTCAAAGAAACTGTCACCGAAGTTCATTGGTCCGTTTGTGGTGGAGAGAGTGACCAATCCTGTTGGGGTTCGACTTAAGTTGCCTAGAACGCCAGAGTCCATCCTACCTTTCATGTCTCCTGTCTCAAGCCTGTGCACCTCAGTCCTCTGCTGCCCCCTTGCCTGGTCGTCGGTGTTTTCAGTGACATCATTGGATCTGCCTACTCACTCTCTTCAACTCACCTCAGCTGTTGCTCCGTCTACTGGATTATTCTATTTTCACCACGAGTCTGTAAATAAATACTCACCTTCATTTTACTCACCTTGTCCTGGTCTGCTTCTGGATTCAGCTTTAGAGAATGGTGACAGATGGTGAAGGGCTACATAAAGGACCTGGCGCAGTTTGCTTCTGAGAATCCCCGTCGAATGCTGTCGGTTCCCAATCAATTATGCCCAGGTAGCCTCTGGGTATCATACAGACGTTAGATAATATTAACAGGTATTTATACCAAATATATACAGCTTAACTTATAAGAATACGTGCATTTGACATATTACCTAAAAATCATTGTCCATCCGTTTTAGAATATCAATATCAAATTTTAATATCCAATTCCCTGAGAAATACCTCTCCAAATTGAAAATATTATTTTCACTAACTCACCTTCAGAAAGCTCCATTATGACGGTTTCACAGCTGATCTTTTAGCTGTTCGGGGCTGATAACTCTTCGGGGACTGTTGGCCCTGTGTCTGGAGTTGCGCTTTAGCCGGTCGTACAGAATAGCATATGTTGTGTCTCTAAGGAGAAATATTCTGTACTGAGTTTACAGAGCGGGGGTGACATTTTGTTTTCCGGGCGACATCCTGTATGCAAAAAGGGTCATATAAAGTACCCACGAATGTCTAGAGACCCCAAAAAACCACAGGCTGGTGTCTCGACATATTCTGTCTGCCTGTATTTCCTTTTGATTTCCTAGCACAGCTTTGGGGTGTCCGTTGTAAATTTATATCCCGGGGTGGGGGACCGTTAGTATATGCGCTGATTAAAAATAACATATGTTTTAAACCGTAGGAGGTTGTCTAGACAAGATATATTCTGCCTGGGCTGTTTGACTTTTTAGCCCCCACATCCTTGGGAGTGAGATAAATATGCATTTGAAAGGCCTGTGTGGTAATAAAATCGAAGTGCCAAGCCCAATTGAAGACACGCACACAATCCTAAACAACATCCCTAGCCTTTTGGTTTCAAAAGCCACCCATGCAGAGACAAACCCCCCCACCCCCTTTTTGTTTTGAAACACACACACCTACACTCCCCCCCCCCCCCCCCCGCGCACGCACGCACCCCCGCGCACGCACACACCCCCCGCGCACGCACACATCCATTTTTCTCCGGGCCATGCATGTGGATAGCTCGAAAATGCAGAGTCCCTTCGTTAAAGGGGAGATACAGCTTTAAAACCATTTTATTTAATTCAGAATATTTAGTACAGACCTTTTTAAAAAAGCTTGTTGTAATCACTTAAACATTTTTACTGTGCAATATTGAGACATGCAATAATGTTTTTTTTATGTATAAACAATGTTTGTACAGCAGATTAGCCACCATTACCGGGCACAGTACTACACTTTTTAATAACCTTTAATGTTTCTAACATGTTGTTGTAGGAAAGACTATTCGTATAAAATAATACATTGCATTTCTCCGCGACAGACCGGGGCGAGAGAAATGACAGATTCCCGTTCGTTAAGGGGTGAGATATAGCATTAATACCCTTTATTTAATTCTAAATCTTTAGTACAGACCTTTAAAAAAAAAAAAGAAGACTGTTCCTTTCTTACAGATAAAGGGCCCCGGTTATAGGGTTGGCCCTGACATCCTGCCGTTTCCAATTCCACCCCGTCGTCATGACAGGCTCTCTTGCTCGCAGGATATCCCACACAAGCCCCAGATCCGTAAGTTTTCCAGGCACAATGTAGTTCACATCCTGACAGGCTTTAGAAAATACATACGAACTAATAGATTTTTGTAGCATCTCTACTATATCTGTCATGTTACTGGGGTCTTTTTTTAAGTCAATAAACATGTATGTAGAGTGTACACTTTTGTTTCACAGTAGATTTGTTTAAGACCATCAAGAAACACCTGATTTATCCCACAGCATTAATTAAAAGGCTGGGTAGAAAATGATTCTGTTTAAGTCATAAGTAAAGGCCTTTCAAAAAGAGGCTGGCATGATTGACTGTGACAGCCCCCACCCTGGAGAGCAGCTCTCCTTTGATCCCCTACCTAGGAAAATCACCTGTTTGGGTATCGTTATGTATATATGCCTTCCTATTGTTGAATTGTTTAGATAAATAAAAAAATGTCAAACACCCCTGCAGAGAGACACACACACACACACTCCTGCTTCATAGACAACAACCCTAAGAGCAATAAAATAGGTGGGGTGTGGGGCCATCCTCTTTGAAATGTTCAAACACAACCCCCCCAGTTCAACGAGGTCCCTACACATCAATCATCATGACAACTTCAAAGGAATAGATGCAATATAGATATAAAATAACACACACTCTAACACGTGACAGAACAGGATGCAACTATATGGCCCTAACCACGTGACACCTTCCCGCCAGGATGTCCTGACCGGATGCCCTTATTTGGGCATGTACGCGCCATCCGGACATAGGGTCATAAATCACAATTTTGACCGATGCCGTCTACTATATTCTCTTTAATTACATTAGAGTTGATCATACACTACTCATTGTTCAGATTTAATCCCTAATGGCTGCACAGACCCATTGAACATGCTTTAAATCAAGTGGTATGAATGAAACTGCCCACCAAGTTGATGTTTTTCCTCTGCCTCCACCAGGTTGTGGTGCTGTGGGTGGGCACCAATAATCATGGTCACACTGCAGAACAGATCTGTGGAGGCATCATGGCCTGACTTTGCAGAGGACACACTGATAAACATCTGTGACACTGATTCTGTAGCCGCTGATGTTGTGACTTCCTACAAGCCTCTCGGGCTGGTGTTTACTCAACACTCGTTTCTGTGGGACTAATATATAAGTGCCTTCTCAGAGAAGCTTGTTAGACATTTCTCTTGACTTCTTTTCTGTAGATGTTCTCCTTGAATTCTTGTAATAAACTGAAATGATTTAGATTAATATGATTGACTGCACTCCCTTTTGCTCACATGTAAAATCCCCTTTACTACCATTAACCTTTTTGATAACCCAAACTTAAATTATGAACTGCATACTTTATGGACTCCATTATCATTGCTAACCATATTGGCACATTTGTCCTTTCTAGCATGGGAATCTAGTGACTACAATGCACAGGAGGTTGGTGGGACCTTAATTGGGGAGAAGGGTCTTGTGGTAATGGCTGGAGCTGAATCAGTGGAATGGTATCACACACATGGTTTTCAGGTGTTTGATGCCATTCCATTTGCTCCATTCCGGACGTTATTGTGAGCTCTTCTCCCCTCAGCAGCCTCCTGTGCTATCATGTATGTTTCCAACCACAGGGAGTGCTGGCCAGGGGTAAGATGCCCAACTCCCTGCGGGAGAGGAACGCCCAGGTCAATAAGCTCGTTCAGGAGGCTGTGTCCTCTCTCCCCCACACCTCCCTCCTCAACGTGGACCCCGTCTTTGTGCACTCGGACGGCAGCATCTCCCACCAGGAGCTGTATGACTACCTCTACCTCACCCCTCAGGGCTACCAGGCTGTGTGCCAGCTGCTACACGCCCACCTCAAGGGCCTGCTGGAGAAACAGGCTGAAAACTGAAGGCCAAAGACCAACTGATGGCCAATGACCCACTCACTACATCAGAGGTAAAAACCCTGGTCCTGGAGAGCCACAAGAGTACAGCCTTTTAGCACATTCACTACTTTAAGAACACTTTTTAGTATTTTAGTACAGCCTTTTGTTCCAACCATGATTCAAATAATGATCTAGTCCTTGATTAGTTGAATCACGTTGAATGTTTTGAATGCTGGGCTGGAAGAAAAGCCCGCACTAAAAAGGCTTTCCAGAACCAGGGTTGGTAACCACTGCACTACTCCATTCTATGGGACCATAATGTATGGGGCGGCAGGTACCCTAGTGGTTAGACCATTGGGCCAGTAACCGAAAGGTTGCTGGATCAAATCCCCGAGCTGACAAGGTAAAAATCTATCTAAAAATAAAATGTAAAAATTTTAACTTACCAACAAAATGGCTGAGTAGAGGACCACTAAGCACTAATAGGATCAAATATCTGTGTTGCTAGTCAGATTTGACCTCTTATCACCAACTGAGTTTTGATTGAGCTGATTTGAGAGATTATCCTTCTCTTTAGTTTCATGCTGTATGGTGATATGATGAACAATATGCCAGGATCTCTCTCCTCTGGCTGATAGATACATTATAAGAGCTTCCCCACAGAAAGGTGAGGAGAATCTGAAAAGCCATACTAAAGGTTTGTTTTGTTTCCTTGTTTCCTGTCAAATAACCGCATTTCCTGTCTTTTTCTCTTCACTTTGAAAACATATACAGTCCCAGTGATCTGATTGGTTACTAATATCATTTAAAGTTCCTTTAATGGTGTCATATAGGTTTAGACAGAGTCCATTTACGGTGACGATAAAACAAGGCGTCATTTGGCTCCACTGTTAAAGCATGACTTGTTTCCTCTATCTGTTTACCACCGTTGCTTGTTGTTACATGTGAAGATTCCCTGAATATGTTGTATTTTGGCTGTACCAATATGGAGAATGAAGTGGAAGGTTTTGGCGTATTTCAAATGCATATGGGGCAGAGACTGGTGGGCATTTGGCTTGGATATGATATGACACTGTAGTCAGTGTGTATGCATGTGTTGTAGCTAGCTTATTATTTCCTTGCACTCTTTATTCAAAGCCAGTCACCCCACGAGACCCAAGACTCCTTATAAAAAGCTACTTTGACTGTTTGTATATACTGCTTATGTAGGTCTGCCAGACTCTATACTTGACAATGGTTGTGTTGTTTACTTGGATTGTGGAAAAGAGGAATGTGTGATGTCAAAATGCTATGCATTAAAAACCAATGAAAGGTTAAGCTTATGGACATTGCTTCTTTGTTTGCAGCTTCCAACCACTGAAGTGTGTATGCATGACGGCTCTTGTTGGTGCTGACATCTTCAGGACAGGAATAACGGTTTACTTAATGGAGGAATAAACACACATGTTCATCATTGGTGTTTTAACCAGAACAGGGGAAAATGCACTTTATTTATTTTCGCACATGCGCAGTCATACATCTCTCATAGGGCATGACTGTACCAGTGTAAGAACACAACTCAACAACATATTAGTCCACATGCCAACACCCCCACTTGCTCTTATACTGTACAAGTCGTATTCAACCTAACTTTATCAACACATTTAGCTTACAGTTATTCATCTCACAAATGCCAGTTTATATTCCAAACATGTAACCCAATAATTTTTCATTTTTGAACTTCGTTACAGGTTTAGTCAAAACATCTGCAGCCATGTCTGCCGTTGGACAATATTCAATACTTATTTTACCATCACTGAGTTTAGTTTTTGTTCACATGGTGTTGACCTTGTTTGGTTCATCTTTATTTTCCCTTCACTTTGTGTAAAATCAATGCCTAGGAAATGTCCAAGCCTCCCAAGATCTTTCATCTTAAATTGTTCACTTAACATTTCTTTTACACTTGTGAGTGAGTCACTATCACTAGCAGCGATAATTAGATCATCGACCCAAATTATCAAAATGATCCTTTCTGTTGCAGTTTGTTTGTTATAAACACAGTGATCAGCTGGGTTCTGGTTAAAACCATTTTCACTAAGGTGATCATGCAACATTTTGTTCCAGTTCCTTCCTGACTGTTTCAGGCCGTACAGTGACTTGTTCAGTTTGCAGACTAGTTGCTCACCTGTATCTGACCTGACTTCAAAACCCTCTGGTTGCTCCATGTACACTTCACAGTCAATAGGAGCATGTAGATATGCTGTTTTGACATCCATCTGATGTAACTCTAAGTCATACTGAGCTGCTAGCTGCATCAAACAGTGTACTGATGTCATATTTGCAGTTGGAGAAAAAATCTCTTTATAGTCTATTCCTGCCACTTGACTATACCCCTTTGCAACATATCTTGCCTTGTATGTCTCAGTCTCATCTGAATTGTTTTTGACTGCATAGACCCACCTGCCCCCCACTGCATTTTTACCCTCTGGCAGTGTGGTTAATGTGAATGTATCATTTTCCCTAAGGGAATCCATCTCCTCCTTCATAGCAGTAGCCCAAATCTCTGATTTTGGTGAAATCATTGCTTCTTTGAAGGTTTGTGGTGCATTGCACATTACTCTGTAGCAGTAGTCAACACTAGGTGGTATCTGGTCATCACATTTCACTTTACACTCAGTCTTTTAAGTACTGGGGTTTCTTCCTCGCTCTGTCTGGATAGCGTGGACTCTGACCATCTGAAGTCTCAATTTGCACATCTTGTGTCTCTTCTGAGTTTTGATCTGCCATCTTGGCTTTCGGCATGGGGTTTTCAAATCTCTCCCCATGAAGATCATCACTGATTTCCAAATATGTCTGAGTTTGGTGTTCGACTACACCTTTTGTAACACACTTGACTAATCTGTTTTTAAGAACTTTCCCAGTGTCTGGGTAGTAGACTAGGTATGCTGGACTATTTTTATCATACCCGACAAAAATACCCTTTTCACATCTTGAGTCTAACTTTTTCTTGTTCTGTCTATATGCATAGCAAACAGATCCAAATTCTTTCATCTTTGAAAGATCAGGCTTTCTCCCAGTAAACACGTAGTGTGGAGTCTGTCCTACACGCTTATTGTAACACCTATTGCGAATTACTGCAGCAGTCATTACAGCATATGTCCACAAGTTCTTTGGTAGGTTGCTTTCAAGTAGCATGCATCTTGCCATTTCGAACAGTGTTCTCCAATTTCTCTCAGCGGTCCCATTTTGATGGGGTGAGTAAGGGGCTGAAGTTTCATGTCTTATGGCGTTCTTACTGAGCAGTGACTGGAACTCTTTGGCTGTGAATTCTGTGCCATTATCTGACCTGACACACTTTATTTTCCCATAAGGGGTCACATCAGCAATAAACTTCTCAGTAGCTTTTACAGTATCACTCGTTGCTTTTAGGAAATACACAAAAACTGCCCCTGAATAATCATCCGTAAATGCTAGAGTATATCTGAACCCATCTTTCGCCTCTGGCTCAATAGGGCCAGCCAAATCAGTGTGCACAAGCTCAAGAGCTGCTTTTGCCTTTTCATCAGGCTCTCTGTTTCTGCTCTGAACAAATTTTCCCTGAGTGCAGATTTCACAGTTGAGGGTAGATTTGTCAATCTTACCTGTGATTTTCATTCCCTCTGTCACATTTTCTAACTTTGACACATCCTCTAAATTACAGTGGCCAAGAATTTTGTGCCATGTGTGAATATCATAGCACCCATGACATCCATCATCATATTCATCACTTACAGTGTTAAGATAGTAAAGTCTATCGTACTCCTCGATGTCAAAAGTGGTACCGTTCTTGTGGATGAGCTTGTTACACCCCTGTCGAAAGTTGACTGAAGCTCCGTTGGCTGTCGCTGCTTTAACAGAGAAAATGTCCTGTGGAAACGACGGCACGTACAGCGCCTTCGTCAGCGTTGTTTTTACCCGACGACCCGTGTTGTCTCTCAGGTAAACCTCCGCTGCACCTCTCCTCTCCGCGACACCATTCGTTCTTGTTCCGTCAGCCAGCTCTACGGAATGTTTTTCCGGTTTGAAAGTCTCGTCAAACTCCTTAACCTTCCCGATGTCCGTGACTATATGTGACGTTGCTCCCGTATCAACCATCAGCCCTTTCTGTTTCAGTCCACTAACCTGACAGTCACTTATTCTGAATGCAAATGTGTGGCTTTCAGCATCTGTTGCTTGTTTCACATTATCTCTTCTTTTTCGTCTGCAATTTGCGTCAGTATGAGTGGAGCTCTTGCAAAAACTACACCACTGTCTCCGTTCTTTGCGTTCTCCAGTAACGGTACATTCCCGGGCCTTGTGCCCTTTCTGGCCACAGTTGAAGCAGGTTATCTCGGTCCCTTTATCTCTCCCTCTTGGCCAGCTAACTTTAATGTTACTTGCCTTCATCACGTTGTCGTCAGTGGAAATGGCGCTAAACTTCTCGGTGCTTTCATAGCTTCTCAACTTGGTTTTGAAATTGCCAAAAGATGTCGGCTCATCACTCTGCGTTATGTGGATGGCAAACGGCTTAAATGATTCGGGCAAACCTTTCAGAATCATTGTAATCAACAGCCCGTCACTTAAAGTCTCTTCAGCATTTCTCAGTGCTGTAATAGCCGTCTCAGCACGAATGATATAGTCCGTAACACTTTCGTCAGCGGCTTTCTGAAGAGAAGTTAGTTCAGTGTAGAGGCTAATCACACGTGGCTTCCCTTTACCTGCATAATGTTCCCTTAATATCTTCAACGCTTTTCTCCCATTATCTGCTGCTTCTCTCATTATCAGGGAAAGACTTTTATCATCCAAAACCTGTATCAATTCGGCATAGGCTTCTTCATTTTTCTCTCTGTCTTCTTCATCTTCATCCACGCTCAATATGGCGGCCTTTAGCCCAAGCAAATGCAAGTGCCCCAAAAACTTTGTCTCCCGTAACTCGTAGTTTTTTTCATCTCCGTCGAAATATAATCTATTCCATCGGCTTCCATGTTCCCTCCTGGGCCCATAACCTGTTGGTTCTGACATCTTCAGGACAGGAATACCGGTTTACTTAACGGAGAAATAAACACACATGTTCATCATTGGTGTTTTAACTTCTTGAGGCTACCTGGGACGTTAGCGTGCCACCTGTGGCGCACCCTATCAACAGCAGGTGCATTTCAAGAGCGGCAAATTTGAAACCAAATAAATGTACAAATTCAAATTTCTCAAACATACAACTAACTTACAGCCTTTGAAAGATAAACATCTTCTTAATCTAACCACGTTTACCGATTTCAAAAAGGTTTTACGGGGAAAGCATAAAGTTAGGTTATGTTAGGAGAGTACATTGACAATAGCTGTGTGCAATGCATTGTCGATTCAAAGACATGCCTCACCAAAACCATACAATCAGCTAAAATTATGCACTAACCTTTTACAATCTCCATCAGATGACACTCCTAGGACATTTTGTTAGACAATGCATGCATTTTTAGTTCTATCAAGTTCATATTTATATCTAAAAACAGTGTTTTACTATGGCGTTGATGTTCAGGAAATCGTTTCCCTCCAATACCGGCAGTCAAGTCATGACGACAAAATAATTAATTAATATTAGAAAACATTGCTAAAATATTATATTGTCATTCAAAGAATTATAGATTTACATCTCTTGAACGCAATGGACTTGTCAGATTTTAAATTAACCTTACTGGGAAATCACACTTTGCAATAATCTGAGCACTGCGCCCAGAAAAATACGCATCGCGATACAGACTAACCGCCATGTTGGAGGAATCTAAAATCGAAAATACTATATAAATAATCCATTACCTTTGATTCTCTTCATCAGATGTCACTTCCAAAGAGTCCCAGGTCCATAACGAATGTATTTTTGTTCAAAAAAGCTCATCATTTATGTCGAAAAACCTCCGTGTTGTAGCGCATGATCTAAGCCAGCCGGACTTCACTTCACTTCAAGAACGGAAAAAATATATTTCCGTTCGTTCAAACATGTCAAACGTTGTATCGCATAAATCATTAGGGCCTTTTTTAACCAGAACATGAATAAAATTCAAGGCGGACCATTGGGTTTTCTTTTAAAACGTTTCGGAATGAGAGTACCCACCATCAAATCGCGCGCCAGGGTGAATGATGGACCATCACGTTCCATGGCTCTTATTCGGTCAGATCTCACTGTAGAACACTCAAAACACTTTGTAAAGGCTGGGGACATCTTGTGGAAGCAATAGGAAGTGCCAGAATATAATTCACCCCCTTTGTTTTTCAATGGCATAGGCTCAAAGTCAATTCAACACATCAGGTATCCACTTCCTGTCAGAATCTGTCTCAGGGTTTTGCCTGCCAAATGAGTTCTGTTATACTCACAGACACCATTCAAACAGTTTTTGAAACTTTAGGGTGTTTTCTATCCATATATAATAAGTATATGCATATTGTAGTTACTGGGTAGGTGTAGGAGGCAGTTTAAAATGGGCACATCTTTTTTCAAAAAATTCTCAATACTGCCCCCTATACCCTAACAGGTTAACCAGAACAGGGGAAAATGCACTTTATTTATTTTCGCACATGCGCAGTCATACATCTCTCATAGGGCATGACTGTACCAGTGTAAGAACACAACTCAACAAAATATTACTCCACATGCCAACAGCTCTGCAAATAAGTTTTTTAACCAAAATAATAAAATAATTGACCTTTAGCTGTAGCTTGTCAAAACATCTGGTGTGTGTGTTTGATTGATTAATGTACTCAAACTAATGGGTGCAGCAAGAGTACACATGGAACACAACAATGTGACGTATTGGATTGGGATGACCAAACAGTTTTATACCTGCATGTGATGCCCTGAGCACATCCAAGATACGGTACCTGTACGAATTGAGTTATGCCTGAGCAGAGAACCACAAGAGAGTCTAGTGACACACAGTACTGTGATGAGACATTGGACCCACTAGAAGTATTTGAAGAAGAAGTATTTGTTTACCAGTTCCACCTTACAGCTTCTAACATGCCTGAAGTGTAAATATCTGTTTTTAAGTTGGTCTTCAGAGGTATCGTCAATGTGTGTGTGACTGATCCAGCCAATCCAGCGTAGCGGTGAGGAGCCCAATTTCATGACTGATTAATGGAATCCAGCAAGCATCAAACCATTATGCTGTGAAATAAAGTTTATTTCCTGTAATTGTCAATGTAAGATTTGACTGTGCAAATAGAACTTCTCTAACCCTTTCACACAAACTGTAATTTTAGTTTGCTCTAATCGCTTGAATGATGATCTGGGCAGCATATTGACCTATCAGATCAATGATACTTTTATTTCCTCATTGCTTTGCTAGAGGAACATTTGATCATTGTCTTAATGTTTGCCAAGGAAACACAATCACAGCGTCTGGCTGACAGTTTCAAGCGGCCTTCAAGTCTTCAGGTGAACATTCAACATAAAGAAAGTTATTTGTTAGTTTGCTCTCAAAGAAGGTATATTTATTGAACATAAGCCATAAAGGCAGAATAGTGTTTTCCTATAGACACTTTCACAGGTCAATATCATAAAGGGCCCTCATCCACCTGTCAGGCTGACTTCACTCATCAGTAACACTATGAGGTGTTGTTTTGGCAAACGCCCACTCTTTCCAAAACTCTTGGTGTATATAACACAACAAGCCACAAGGCAGGTGTTGGTTTAGGAGGGGGGACACGCCTCATACAACATGGCCCATTTAATCTCAGACTGAGACACACATCCATATAAAGGGGTGAAGTAACTGCAGACTGTAGTTGTTCATTCAGCAGAAGCTGCAGAGGTTATATTGCACATTCACAAGGATGGTGTGGCCATAGGAACGGGATTAAAGATGATTTTGTTGTTCTGTGTATTGCCATTCACTGACCAAGGTCAAGGTCAATTATTGAACATTCTGTTTGATTTACTGTTGAATATATTTGGCTTTATAACAGGTTACACTTATTACAGCTGCTTCTGGTGTGCATGATTTGAGGTGTCTGTGAAAGCCCTACATTTAGCTCTTAACTCATAGGGAGTCTTATAGACAAATTGACATGTGAATTTGATTGTTTCCTTCTGATGTTTTGAGCGTTTCATGAAGCGTTGCAGAGAGACATAGCCATCTCATAGTAGTTGCATACAGACATCCATTATACATTAATATTCATCATACAGACATATCCATCATACAGACACATCAATCATGCAGACTCATCCATCACACATACAGTGGATTTGGAAAGTATTCACACCCCTTGTGTCACGCCCTGGCCATAGATAGGTTTTTATTCTCTATTTTGGTTAGGCCAGGGTGTGACTAGGGTGGGCATTCTATGTCCTTTTTTCTATGTTTTAGTATTTCTTTGTTTGGCCGGGTATGGTTCTCAATCAGGGACAGCTGTATATCGTTGTCTCTGATTGGGAGCCATACTTAGGCAGCCTGTTTTTCCGTTGGGGTTTGTGGGTAGTTATTTTCCTGTTTAGTTCTTGATAACCTGACAGAACTGTTGCTAGTCGTTTTTTCGTTTATTTTGTAAAGTGTTCATTCATTCTATTAAAAGTCAAGATGAATACATTCTCCGCTGCACCTTGGTCCCATCCTTTCAACGGCCGTTACACCTTGACTTTTTCCACATTTTGTTATGTTACAGCCTTATTCTAAAATGGATTAAATCATTTTTTTCCTCATCAATCCTAATGACAAAGCAAAAACTGGTTTTTAGACATTTTTGCAAAAGTATTCAGACCCATTGCTGTGAGACTCGAAATCGAGCTCAGGTGCATCCTGTTTCCATTGATTATCCTTTAGATATTTTTACAACTTGATTGGAGTAAATAAAATTGATTGGACATGATTTGGAAAGACACTCACCTGTCTATATAAGGCCCCACAGTTGACAATGCATATCAGAGCAAAAACCAAGCCCTGAAGTCGAAGGAATTGTCCGTTGAGCTCCGATACAGGATTGTGTCAAAGAACAGATCTGAGGAAGGGTACCAAAAAATATCTCTGCAGCAATGAAGGTCCCCAAGAACACAGAGTCCTCCATCATTCTTAAATTGAAGAAGTTCGAAACCACCAAGACTCTCACTAGAGCCTGCCGCCCAGCCAAACTAAGCAATTGGGTGGAGAAGGGCCTTGGTCAGGGAAGTGACCAAGAACCTGATGGTCACTCTGACAGAGCTCCAGAGTTCCTCTGTGGAAATGGGAGAACCTTCTTGAAGGACAACCATCTCTGCAGCACTCTACCAATCAGGCCTTTATGGTAGAGTGGCCAGACGGATGCCACTCCTCCGTAAAAGGAACATGACAGTCCGCTTGGAGTTAGCCAAAAGGCACCTAAAGGACTCTCAGACCATGAAAAACAAGGTTCTCTGCTCTGATGAAACCAAGATTGAAATCTTTGGCCTGATTGCCAAGTGTCACATCTGGAGGAAACCTGGCACAATCCCTACAGTGAAGCATGGTGGTGGTAGCATCATGCTTTAGGGATGTTTTTCAGCGGCAGGGACTGGGAGAATAGTCAGGATCAAGGGAAAGATGAACGGAGAAAAGTACAGAGAGATCCTTGATGAAAACCTGCTCCAGAGTGCTCAGGACCTTAGACTGGGGTGAAGGTTTACCTTCCAATAGGACAACGACCCTCAGCACACAGCCAAGATAACGCTAAAGTGGCTTCGGGACAAGTTTCTGAATGTCCTTGAGTGGCCCAGCCAGAGCCTGGACTTGAACCCGATCGAACATCTCTGGAGAGACCTGAAAATAGCTGTGCAGTGACCCTCCCCATCCAACCTGACAGAGTTTGAGAGGATCTGCAGAGAAGAATGGGAGAATCTCCCCAAATAAAGGTTTGCCAAAATTGTAGTGTCATACCCATGAAGACTCGAGGCTGTAATCGCTGCCAGAGGTGCTTCAACAAATTACTGAGTAAAATGTCTGAATGATATTTCCGTTTTTATTTTTAATACATTTGCAAAAAAAATCTAAAAACTTGTTTTGTCATTGTGGGGTATTGTGTGTAGATTGATGAGGGAATAAAAAAAATATATATTTTAGAATAAGGCTGTAATGTAACAAAATGTGGAAAAGGTCAAGGGGTCTGAATACTGTCCGAGTGCACTATACATATCAATTCTGATCAACCTCTCTCTCATCCTCTCTACCAAGGGATTCCTGAAACTGATGTACAACATTCAGGTGTCAGTGAAGCTACAGGTACAGTGGAGGACCCAGGGAGAGTTGGAGACCAGATCAACCCCCACAGACACCATGACAGACTGTGTGACTGTAAGGGTGAGTGATTAGGAAGTCATTGCTATTCGTCCAGTATGTATATTTTAAGGGTAAACAGTAGTTGGATTTTTTAAGCGGATACAATCCTAGCCTGCTTGTCACTCTGTTTCTGACAGCCCATCATAGTAATGTTTTTGGATGGCAAATAGTTGGCAGAAACTGAATGGCCCTCAGACTAATACAGCAGATTGCTTTGTGTCACTCAGGGAGGAGGAGAGAGGGTTTGAGTGGAGGCTGCCTCTGCCAGGAGTCTGCCAATACCTACCGCAAGCCCAGGAAGGCCTGTGAGTTTCTGTAACACTAACAGCAGTACATTGAAGAGTTTCTACAATACTTATTACCATGGACTCTCCCAAAGTCACCAATCTGTGTATCTCTCTCCCATCCCATCCTCTCTGACCTATACGCAATCCAGTTGTGGCAATGTGCCTAAGGAAAGGATTCCAGAATCAGTGGAAATGCCAGAAGATCATTGAAAGAGTAGAGAAGTCAAAGGGTGACCAAGGCAAAAAACTTCATGAGTATCCCAATTTAAAGAGTTGACCTTTAATAACTACTTTATAAACCTTGTAACAATGTTTTGTAATCTCATATTGCTCTCTCAGGAACCATTAATTTAAAAAAAAATGTATTATATAACTATACTCTTTTGTAATACACATTTTTTTATGTGTATGTGGAGTGATTTCCAATGTATTATTTTAGCATTTTATCACTAAATTTCATATTTCCTTTTGCGTGTATTGTGTCACTCTAAATCCCTCTGTTGCTACTTCATTAAATTCACATTTCTTCACAGCGATTTTGCCGATAAAGAAATCACCCAAGATTGCAACATTCAGTAGGACAGGTGTGAAAAGACAACACTTTATTTAAGACAATAATTAATGAAGAGGAAATATAAACATAAAACAACAGCACAAGCCTGCGTCTCCTCCGAGAATTTACAAGCTTATACATTAAATATGTGCAAAAACAAGCCATGTTTTACATAAACACAAGATAAATGTATTATCGTTTGAAACGTTTTACCTTAAAGGTATTTCTAAGTTAGATTAACCTGAATTTGTACTTGAACTATAGAGGTTAGATACAGTACATGATCAAACACAGAACACAGAAAGGGACTCAGTGAATGGACTCCAGGGCAACAGTCACAAGGGCAGTGAATATCTAAGAACATTTAATTAGAAACAGAAATAGGCAGCGCAGCTGAGCTGAGCAGCGAATCTTTGCCCCTTCAATTACATTGTTGAAGACCAGTTTTAAAGACTTTAGTTAAAAAAAAAATAATAATCAGTTTATAGAGATGATTGACATAAAAACACATTGTAGAGGTGGGTTCTATTCTAAGGGGATAGATCCCTCCCATCTGACCTCTTGTTGATTCTCTCCTCACAATCTAAAAGCATTGGAAAGGAGCTAAGCACATTAAACCCAGCCCTGTGGTGGTAAGATGGGGCAATTACAATATCGACAATACCACTTATTTCTATCCAGCCCTTTTTCAGATTAGCGAGGGGAGTCAGTGAGGGTAGAGGGAAGGGAGTGATTGCCTCCCAGCCAGCAGACATGCAGTGTGCTTACTGTGGTGGTCTCAGTGGTTGATCAGAGGCAGAGAAAGAGAGCTATCAGGGCCGTCAGCATCAGACCAACTCTGGACTGGAATGGAGGGGCAGATGAGAGGCCTGAGAGAGAAAGAAGAATGGGAGAGGAGGGGAGGCAAGGGAGAACAAATAGAATAAGTGAGTGAGGACTTTCAAAAATATTTATACAGTGTATACATCTTCTTGATTCCTGCCTGTACCCCCCAGTTCAGAAAATGTCTGTATTGCATTTCCATGATGCATGAAAATGATCCTTGCATAAACACGTACGCAAACTAGAACCAAATTAAATTCAACATAATAAAAACAACTTTGTGACATTTAATTACTCATTATATCCCACCTAGGTCGTACTACAACAGTCCACCCACTTACCGGTGGCATCCAGACTAATGGTCTTGGACATTGAGATGTTAGTTAGAGAGTTCTTGGCCACACAGGTGTATATCCCTGCATTTTTCAAGGAGAAGCCTACGGCCATCAAAGGACCAGTTGCGAGCAGTGATTGGTCGTTGTACTTTTGTGTGCCCTACGGGCACACAAAAGAGTGTGCCCATAGGCAACGTTGTTGCTAGTGATGTCTGGTGAGGATCTGCCTTACAACAGGCCTACAAGACCTCAGTCCAGACTCTCTCAGCCTATTGCGGACAGTCTGAGCACTGATGGAGGGATTGTGCGTTCCTGGTGTAACTCGGGCATTTGTTGTTGCCATCCTGTACCTGTCCAGCAGGTGTGATACTCAGATATACCGATCCTGTGCAGATGTTGTTACAGGTGGTCTGCCACTGCAAGGACGATCAGCTGTCCGTCCTGTCTCCCTGTAGCGCTGTCTTAGGCGTCTCACAGTACGGACTTTGCATTGTATTGCCCTGCCCACATCTGCAGTCCTCATGCCTCCTTGCAGCATCCCTAAGGCATGTTCACGCAGATGAGCAGGGACCCTGGGCATCTTTCTTTGGTGTTTTTCAGAGTCGGTAGAAAGGCCTCTTTAGTGTCCTAAGTTTTCATAACTGTGACCTTAATTGCCTACCGTCTGTAAGCTGTTAGTGTCTTAATGACAGTTTCACAGGTGCATGTTCATTAATTGTTCATGGTTCATTGAACAAGCATGGGAAACAGAGTTAAAACCCTTTACAATGAAGATCTGTGAAGTTATTTGGATTTTTATGAATTATCATTGAAAGACAAAATCCTGAAAAAGGGACGAATCTTCATATATATATAGGTATATAAATAGAGTGTGCGACTATTTATTTTTATAGCTTACAGTTTAATCGCGGTTAGTCAGCACATCTACACATAATTCTTTTCTCTTGGTGTGCACCAGCTCATGCTTTTTATTGGAAGCATTGGAGTCAACATGGGCTGGCATCCATGTAGAATGCTTAAGACACCTTGTGGACACCAAGCACCGACGAATTGAGGCTGTTCTGAGGGAAAGTCAATATTAGCAAGGTATTCCTAATATTTGGTATACTCAGTGTATATTGAGATATTGGTCTTCTAATCAGATCGTAAATGAACACAACAAAGCAAAGAATCTGTAGTCTGATTTACCAATGACGGTGAACATCTTTGAAGCAGTGCTGTTTCTGACAGTGACTTTGTTGAAGGCCACACAGGTGTACTCCCCATGACTGGCTAAGGTGAGTGGGCCAGTCTCATACTTTGAGCCAGTTGCCACCTGGGAGCCATTGAAGAACCAGCTGAACTGGCTGAGAGGCTGAGAGGAGGCTGAGCAGTTGAAGGTCACACTGAGTCCTGTTATTCCTAATGCTGGTCCTGTTATAATAGGCATCTCCGGTCCATCTATGATACAAAAGACAATCAGTTAGACCAGGGGTGTCAAATTCCTTCCATGGAGTTCCTAGCGTTTGCTGGTTTTTGGTTTTTCCATTCAAATAAGACCTAGACAGCCAGGTTTGGGGATTTCTTAACTAATAAAGTATGTTAATACGTCATTGAAGTTCAAGGGAGGATCGAAAAACCTGCTGACACTCAGCTTTCTGTGGAATGAGTTTGACACATTTGAATTAAACCCAACATCTGACATTGGTCAGAAGGTCAAATGTCATCAACAAATGTCACATGGGATAAGAGATGGGATCCAAACCATCACGTTGATATTACTACAATATTAATAAAGGAAGTTGTCAAAGATTCCACCAAGGCGATGGGGTCAAAGTTGAACTTGTTAATGACGACTCACAGTTGACGATCAGTTTGTAGTATGGGCTGGTCATGTTGCTGAAGGGGTTGGACGCAGAACACTGATAGTCTCCTTTGTCAGAATGCTGGACTGAGTTGAATGTCAGTGTACTGTTGTTCATAGAGAAGTCAGTTCTGTTGCTAGCATACAGAGGCCAGCCGTTCCTCATCCACTGAATGGAGTAAACCGTTCCAGTGGTGCCACAGGTCAGAAAGAATCTCTCGTTCAGTATTGGCTGGGCTCCAATGACTTTCACGATGGTCATGGTCACAGTTGCTGGGGAAGCAGATCAAAGGGTTTTTCAGCACTTTTATCTCAACTTACATCTTATTATACTGTAGGTTCAACAGCACGTATGCTGACTCTGAAACCAAACAAACACAAAGTAAAGACATTTTTTCCCCTTGATTTTAAGTAGCAATTACTGACTCACCAACAACAGTGAGCATCTTGGAGACTGTGCTGTTTCTGACAGTGATGTTGTTGAAGGCCACACAGGTGTAGTTCCCATGACTGGCTAAAGTCAGTGGGCCAGTCTCATACTTTGAGCCAGTTGCCACCTGGGAGCCATTGAAGAACCAGCTGAACTGGCTGAGAGGCTGAGAGGAGGCTGAGCAGTTGAAGGTCACGTTGTGTCCTGTTTCTCCTAGTGCTGGTCCTGTTATAATAGGCATCTCCGGTCCATCTATGATACAAAAGACAATCAGTTAGACCAGGGGTGTCAAATTCCTTCCATGGATTTCCTAGTGTCTGCTTGTTTTAGTTTTTTCCATCCAAATAAGACATTGACAGCCAGGTTTGGTGATTTCCTTACTAATAATGTATGTTAATATGTCAATCAAGTTCAAGGGAGGATTGAAAAACCTGCTGACACTCAGCCTTCTGTGGAATGAGTTTGACACATTTGAATTAAACCCAACATCTGACATTGGCAAGAAGGTCAAATGTCATCAACGAATGTCACATGGTATATAGAGATGGGATCCAAACCATCACGTTGACATTACTACAATATTAATAAAGGAAGTTGTCAAAGATTCCACCAAGGCCATGGGGTCAAAGTTGAACTTGTTAATGCCTACTCACAGTTGACGATCAGTTTGTAGTATGGGCTGGTCATGTTGCTGAAGGGGTTGGAGGCAGAACACTGATAGTCTCCTTTGTCAGAATGCTGGACCGAGTTGAATGTCAGTGTATTGTTGTTCGTAGAGAAGTCAGTTCTGTTGCTAGCATACAGAGGCCAGCCGTTCCTCATCCACTGAATGGAGTAAACCGTTCCAGTGGTGCCACAGGTCAGAGAGAATCTCTCGTTCAGTATTGGCTGGGCTCCAATGACTTTCACGATGGTCATGGTCACAGTTGCTGGGGAAGCAGATCAAAGGGTTTTTCAGCACTTTTATCTCAACTTACATCTTATTATACTGTAGGTTCATCAGCACGTATGCAGACTCTAAAAAGAAACAAACACAAAGTAAAGAATTTTTTTTCCCTTGATTTTAAGTAGCAATTACTGACTCACCAACAACAGTGAGCATCTTGGAGACTGTGCTGTTTCTGACAGTGATGTTGTTGAAGGCCACACAGGTGTAGTTCCCATGACTGGCTAAAGTCAGTGGGCCAGTCTCATACTTTGAGCCAGTTGCCACCTGGGAGCCATTGAAGAACCAGCTGAACTGGCTGAGAGGCTGAGAGGAGGCTGAGCAGTTGAAGGTCACGTTGTGTCCTGTTTCTCCTAGTGCTGGTCCTGTTATAATAGGCATCTCCGGTCCATCTATGATACAAAAGACAATCAGTTAGACCAGGGGTGTCAAATTCCTTCCATGGATTTCCTAGTGTCTGCTGGTTTTTGGTTTTTCCATACAAATAAGACCTAGACAGCCAGGTTTGGGGATTTCCTTACTAATAAAGTATGTTAATACGTCATTGAAGTTCAAGGGAGGATCGAAAAACCTGCTGACACTCAGCCTTCTGTGGAATGAGTTTGACACATTTGAATTAAACCCAACATCTGACATTGGTCAGAAGGTCAAATGTCATCAACATATGTCAGATGGAATAAGAGGTGGGATCCAAACCATCACGTTGACTTTACTGCAATATTAATAAAGGAAGTTCTCAAAGATTCCACCAAGGCCATGGGGTCAAAGTTGAACTTGTTAATGCCTACTCACTGTTGACGATCAGTTTGTAGTATGGGCTGGTCATGTTGCTGATGGGGTTGGAGGCAGAACACTGATAGTCTCCGTTGTCAGAATGCTGGACCGAGTTGAATGTCAGTGTATTGTTGTTCGTAGAGAAGTCAGTTCTGTTGCTAGCATACAGAGGCCAGCCGTTCCTCATCCACTGAATGGAGTAAACCGTTCCAGTGGTGCCACAGGTCAGAGAGAATCTCTCATTCAGTATTGGCTGGGCTCCAATGACTTTCACGATGGTCATGGTCACAGTTGCTGGGGAAGCAGATCAAAGGGTTTTTCAGCACTTTTATCTCAACTTACATCTTATTATACTGTAGGTTCAACAGCACGTATGCTGACTCTAAAACCAAACAAACACAAAGTAAAGACATTTTTTCCCCTTGATTTTAAGTAGCAATTACTGACTCACCAACAACAGTGAGCATCTTGGAGACTGTGCTGTTTCTGACAGTGATGTTGTTGAAGGCCACACAGGTGTAGTTCCCATGACTGGCTAAAGTCAGTGGGCCAGTCTCATACTTTGAGCCAGTTGCCACCTGGGAGCCATTGAAGAACCAGCTGAACTGGCTGAGAGGCTGAGAGGAGGCTGAGCAGTTGAAGGTCACGTTGTGTCCTGTTTCTCCTAGTGCTGGTCCTGTTATAATAGGCATCTCCGGTCCATCTATGATACAAAAGACAATCAGTTAGACCAGGGGTGTCAAATTCCTTCCATGGATTTCCTAGTGTCTGCTTGTTTTAGTTTTTTCCATCCAAATAAGACATTGACAGCCAGGTTTGGTGATTTCCTTACTAATAATGTATGTTAATATGTCAATCAAGTTCAAGGGAGGATTGAAAAACCTGCTGACACTCAGCCTTCTGTGGAATGAGTTTGACACATTTGAATTAAACCCAACATCTGACATTGGTCAGAAGGTCAAATGTCATCAACGAATGTCACATGGTATATAGAGATGGGATCCAAACCATCACGTTGACATTACGACAATATTAATAAAGGAAGTTGTCAAAGATTCCACCAAGGCCATGGGGTCAAAGTTGAACTTGTTAATGCCTACTCACAGTTGACGATCAGTTTGTAGTATGGGCTGGTCATGTTGCTGAAGGGGTTGGAGGCAGAACACTGATAGTCTCCTTTGTCAGAATGCTGGACCGAGTTGAATGTCAGTGTATTGTTGTTCGTAGAGAAGTCAGTTCTGTTGCTAGCATACAGAGGCCAGCCGTTCCTCATCCACTGAATGGAGTAAACCGTTCCAGTGGTGCCACAGGTCAGAGAGAATCTCTCATTCAGTATTGGCTGGGCTCCAATGACTTTCACGATGGTCATGGTCACAGTTGCTGGGGAAGCAGATCAAAGGGTTTTTCAGCACTTTTATCTCAACTTACATCTTATTATACTGTAGGTTCATCAGCACGTATGCAGACTCTAAAAAGAAACAAGCACAAAGTAAAGACATTTTTTTCCCTTGATTTTAAGTAGCAATTACTGACTCACCAACAACAGTGAGCATCTTGGAGACTGTGCTGTTTCTGACAGTGATGTTGTTGAAGGCCACACAGGTGTAGTTCCCATGACTGGCTAAAGTCAGTGGGCCAGTCTCATACTTTGAGCCAGTTGCCACCTGGGAGCCATTGAAGAACCAGCTGAACTGGCTGAGAGGCTGAGAGGAGGCTGAGCAGTTGAAGGTCACGTTGTGTCCTGTTTCTCCTAGTGCTGGTCCTGTTATAATAGGCATCTCCGGTCCATCTATGATACAAAAGACAATCAGTTAGACCAGGGGTGTCAAATTCCTTCCATGGATTTCCTAGTGTCTGCTGGTTTTTGGTTTTTCCATACAAATAAGACCTAGACAGCCAGGTTTGGGGATTTCCTTACTAATAAAGTATGTTAATACGTCATTGAAGTTCAAGGGAGGATCGAAAAACCTGCTGACACTCAGCCTTCTGTGGAATGAGTTTGACACATTTGAATTAAACCCAACATCTGACATTGGTCAGAAGGTCAAATGTCATCAACATATGTCAGATGGAATAAGAGGTGGGATCCAAACCATCACGTTGACTTTACTTCAATATTAATAAAGGAAGTTCTCAAAGATTCCACCAAGGCCATGGGGTCAAAGTTGAACTTGTTAATGCCTACTCACTGTTGACGATCAGTTTGTAGTATGGGCTGGTCATGTTGCTGAAGGGGTTGGAGGCAGAACACTGATAGTCTCCGTTGTCAGAATGCTGGACCGAGTTGAATGTCAGTGTATTGTTGTTCGTAGAGAAGTCAGTTCTGTTGCTAGCATACAGAGGCCAGCCGTTCCTCATCCACTGAATGGAGTAAACCGTTCCAGTGGTGCCACAGGTCAGAGAGAATCTCTCATTCAGTATTGGCTGGGCTCCAATGACTTTCACGATGGTCATGGTCACAGTTGCTGGGGAAGCAGATCAAAGGGTTTTTCAGCACTTTTATCTCAACTTACATCTTATTATACTGTAGGTTCAACAGCACGTATGCTGACTCTAAAACCAAACAAACACAAAGTAAAGACATTTTTTCCCCTTGATTTTAAGTAGCAATTACTGACTCACCAACAACAGTGAGCATCTTGGAGACTGTGCTGTTTCTGACAGTGATGTTGTTGAAGGCCACACAGGTGTAGTTCCCATGACTGGCTAAAGTCAGTGGGCCAGTCTCATACTTTGAGCCAGTTGCCACCTGGGAGCCATTGAAGAACCAGCTGAACTGGCTGAGAGGCTGAGAGGAGGCTGAGCAGTTGAAGGTCACGTTGTGTCCTGTTTCTCCTAGTGCTGGTCCTGTTATAATAGGCATCTCCGGTCCATCTATGATACAAAAGACAATCAGTTAGACCAGGGGTGTCAAATTCCTTCCATGGATTTCCTAGTGTCTGCTTGTTTTAGTTTTTTCCATCCAAATAAGACATTGACAGCCAGGTTTGGTGATTTCCTTACTAATAATGTATGTTAATATGTCAATCAAGTTCAAGGGAGGATCGAAAAACCTGCTGACACTCAGCCTTCTGTGGAATGAGTTTGACACATTTGAATTAAACCCAACATCTGACATTGGTCAGAAGGTCAAATGTCATCAACATATGTCAGATGGAATAAGAGGTGGGATCCAAACCATCACGTTGACTTTACTTCAATATTAATAAAGGAAGTTCTCAAAGATTCCACCAAGGCCATGGGGTCAAAGTTGAACTTGTTAATGCCTACTCACTGTTGACGATCAGTTTGTAGTATGGGCTGGTCATGTTGCTGAAGGGGTTGGAGGCAGAACACTGATAGTCTCCGTTGTCAGAATGCTGGACCGAGTTGAATGTCAGTGTATTGTTGTTCGTAGAGAAGTCAGTTCTGTTGCTAGCATACAGAGGCCAGCCGTTCCTCATCCACTGAATGGAGTAAACCGTTCCAGTGGTGCCACAGGTCAGAGAGAATCTCTCATTCAGTATTGGCTGGGCTCCAATGACTTTCACGATGGTCATGGTCACAGTTGCTGGGGAAGCAGATCAAAGGGTTTTTCAGCACTTTTATCTCAACTTACATCTTATTATACTGTAGGTTCAACAGCACGTATGCTGACTCTAAAACCAAACAAACACAAAGTAAAGACATTTTTTCCCCTTGATTTTAAGTAGCAATTACTGACTCACCAACAACAGTGAGCATCTTGGAGACTGTGCTGTTTCTGACAGTGATGTTGTTGAAGGCCACACAGGTGTAGTTCCCATGACTGGCTAAAGTCAGTGGGCCAGTCTCATACTTTGAGCCAGTTGCCACCTGGGAGCCATTGAAGAACCAGCTGAACTGGCTGAGAGGCTGAGAGGAGGCTGAGCAGTTGAAGGTCACGTTGTGTCCTGTTTCTCCTAGTGCTGGTCCTGTTATAATAGGCATCTCCGGTCCATCTATGATACAAAAGACAATCAGTTAGACCAGGGGTGTCAAATTCCTTCCATGGATTTCCTAGTGTCTGCTTGTTTTAGTTTTTTCCATCCAAATAAGACATTGACAGCCAGGTTTGGTGATTTCCTTACTAATAATGTATGTTAATATGTCAATCAAGTTCAAGGGAGGATCGAAAAACCTGCTGACACTCAGCCTTCTGTGGAATGAGTTTGACACATTTGAATTAAACCCAACATCTGACATTGGTCAGAAGGTCAAATGTCATCAACGAATGTCACATGGTATATAGAGATGGGATCCAAACCATCACGTTGACATTACTACAATATTAATAAAGGAAGTTGTCAAAGATTCCACCAAGGCCATGGGGTCATAGTTGAACTTGTTAATGCCTACTCACAGTTGACGATCAGTTTGTAGTATGGGCTGGTCATGTTGCTGAAGGGGTTGGAGGCAGAACACTGATAGTCTCCTTTGTCAGAATGCTGGACCGAGTTGAATGTCAGTGTATTGTTGTTCGTAGAGAAGTCAGTTCTGTTGCTAGCATACAGAGGCCAGCCGTTCCTCATCCACTGAATGGAGTAAACCGTTCCAGTGGTGCCACAGGTCAGAGAGAATCTCTCGTTCAGTATTGGCTGGGCTCCAATGACTTTCACGATGGTCATGGTCACAGTTGCTGGGGAAGCAGATCAAAGGGTTTTTCAGCACTTTTATCTCAACTTACATCTTATTATACTGTAGGTTCATCAGCACGTATGCAGACTCTAAAAAGAAACAAGCACAAAGTAAAGACATTTTTTTCCCTTGATTTTAAGTAGCAATTACTGACTCACCAACAACAGTGAGCATCTTGGAGACTGTGCTGTTTCTGACAGTGATGTTGTTGAAGGCCACACAGGTGTAGTTCCCATGACTGGCTAAAGTCAGTGGGCCAGTCTCATACTTTGAGCCAGTTGCCACCTGGGAGCCATTGAAGAACCAGCTGAACTGGCTGAGAGGCTGAGAGGAGGCTGAGCAGTTGAAGGTCACGTTGTGTCCTGTTTCTCCTAGTGCTGGTCCTGTTATAATAGGCATCTCCGGTCCATCTATGATACAAAAGACAATCAGTTAGACCAGGGGTGTCAAATTCCTTCCATGGATTTCCTAGTGTCTGCTGGTTTTTGGTTTTTCCATACAAATAAGACCTAGACAGCCAGGTTTGGGGATTTCCTTACTAATAAAGTATGTTAATACGTCATTGAAGTTCAAGGGAGGATCGAAAAACCTGCTGACACTCAGCCTTCTATGGAATGAGTTTGACACATTTGATTTAAACCCAACATCTGACATTGGTCAGAAGGTCAAATGTCATCAACAAATGTCACATGGTATAAGAGATGGGATCCAAACCATCACATTGACATTACTACAATATTAATAAAGGAAGTTCTCAAAGATTCCACCAAGGCCATGGGGTCAAAGTTGAACTTGTTAATGCCTACTCACAGTTGACGATCAGTTTGTAGTATGGGCTGGTCATGTTGCTGAAGGGGTTGGAGGCAGAACACTGATAGTCTCCTTTGTCAGAATGCTGGACCGAGTTGAATGTCAGAGTATTGTTGTTCGTAGAGAAGTCAGTTCTGTTGCTAGCATACAGAGGCCAGCCGTTCCTCATCCACTGAAGGGAGTAAACCGTTCCAGTGGTGCCACAGGTCAGAGAGAATCTCTCGTTCAGTATTGGCTGGGCTCCAATGACATTCACGATGGTCATGGTCACAGTTGCTGGGGAAGCAGATCAAAGGGTTTTTCAGCACTTTTATCTCAACTTACATCTTATTATACTGTAGGTTCAACAGCACGTATGCAGACTCTAAAACCAAACAAACACAAAGTAAAGACATTTTTTCCCCTTGATTTTAAGTAGCAATTACTGACTCACCAACAACAGTGAGTATCTTGGAGACAGTGCTGTTTCTGACAGTGATGTTGTTGAAGGCCACACAGGTGTAGTTCCCATGACTGGCTAAAGTCAGTGGGCCAGTCTCATACTTTGAGCCAGTTGCCACCTGGGAGCCATTGAAGAACCAGCTGAACTGGCTGAGAGGCTGAGACGAGGCTGAGCAGTTGAAGGTCACGTTGTGTCCTGTTTCTCCTAATGCTGGTCCTGTTATAATAGGCATCTCCGGTCCATCTATGATACAAAAGACAATCAGTTAGACCAGGGGTGTCAAATTCCTTCCATGGATTTCCTAGTGTCTGCTGGTTTTTGGTTTTTCCATACAAGTAAGACCTAGACAGCCAGGTTTGGGGATTTCCTTACTAATAAAGTATGCTAATACGTCACTGAAGTTCAAGGGAGGATCGAAAAACCTGCTGACACTCAGCCTTCTGTGGAATGAGTTTGACACATTTGAATTAAACCCAACATCTGACATTGGTCAGAAGGTCAAATGTCATCAACGAATGTCACATGGAATAAGAGGTGGGATCCAAACCATCACGTTGACTACTTCAATATTAATAAAGGAAGTTCTCAAAGATTCCACCAAGGCCATGGGGTCAAAGTTGAACTTGTTAATGCCTACTCACTGTTGACGATCAGTTTGTAGTATGGGCTGGTCATGTTGCTGAATTGGTTGGAGGCAGAACACTGATAGTCTCCGTTGTCAGAATGCTGGACCGAGTTGAATGTCAGTGTATTGTTGTTCGTAGAGAAGTCAGTTCTGTTGCTAGCATACAGAGGCCAGCCGTTCCTCATCCACTGAATGGAGTAAACCGTTCCAGTGGTGCCACAGGTCAGAGAGAATCTCTCATTCAGTATTGGCTGGGCTCCAATGACTTTCACGATGGTCATGGTCACAGTTGCTGGGGAAGCAGATCAAAGGGTTTTTCAGCACTTTTATCTCAACTTACATCTTATTATACTGTAGGTTCAACAGCACGTATGCTGACTCTAAAACCAAACAAACACAAAGTAAAGACATTTTTTCCCCTTGATTTTAAGTAGCATTTACTGACTCACCAACAACAGTGAGCATCTTGGAGACTGTGCTGTTTCTGACAGTGATGTTGTTGAAGGCCACACAGGTGTAGTTCCCATGACTGGCTAAAGTCAGTGGGCCAGTCTCATACTTTGAGCCAGTTGCCACCTGGGAGCCATTGAAGAACCAGCTGAACTGGCTGAGAGGCTGAGAGGAGGCTGAGCAGTTGAAGGTCACGTTGTGTCCTGTTTCTCCTAATGCTGGTCCTGTTATAATAGGCATCTCCGGTCCATCTATGATACAAAAGACAATCAGTTAGACCAGGGGTGTCAAATTCCTTCCATGGATATCCTAGTGTCTGCTGGTTTTTGTTTTTTCCATTCAAAAAAGACCTAGACAGCCAGGTTTGGGGATTTCATTACTAATAAAGTATGCTAATACGTCATTGAAGTTCAAGGGAGGATCGAAAAACCTGCTGACACTCAGCCTTCTGTGGAATGAGTTTGACACATTTGATTTAAACCCAACATCTGACATTGGTCAGAAGGTCAAATGTCATCAACAAATGTCACATGGTATAAGAGATGGGATCCAAACCATCACATTGACATTACTACAATATTAATAAAGGAAGTTCTCAAAGATTCCACCAAGGCCATGGGGTCAAAGTTGAACTTGTTAATGCCTACTCACAGTTGACGATCAGTTTGTAGTATGGGCTGGTCATGTTGCTGAAGGGGTTGGAGGCAGAACACTGATAGTCTCCTTTGTCAGAATGCTGGACCGAGTTGAATGTCAGAGTATTGTTGTTCGTAGAGAAGTCAGTTCTGTTGCTAGCATACAGAGGCCAGCCGTTCCTCATCCACTGAAGGGAGTAAACCGTTCCAGTGGTGCCACAGGTCAGAGAGAATCTCTCGTTCAGTATTGGCTGGGCTCCAATGACTTTCACGATGGTCATGGTCACAGTTGCTGGGGAAGCAGATCAAAGGGTTTTTCAGCACTTTTATCTCAACTTACATCTTATTATACTGTAGGTTCAACAGCACGTATGCAGACTCTAAAACCAAACAAACACAAAGTAAAGACATTTTTTCCCCTTGATTTTAAGTAGCAATTACTGACTCACCAACAACAGTGAGTATCTTGGAGACAGTGCTGTTTCTGACAGTGATGTTGTTGAAGGCCACACAGGTGTAGTTCCCATGACTGGCTAAAGTCAGTGGGCCAGTCTCATACTTTGAGCCAGTTGCCACCTGGGAGCCATTGAAGAACCAGCTGAACTGGCTGAGAGGCTGAGACGAGGCTGAGCAGTTGAAGGTCACGTTGTGTCCTGTTTCTCCTAATGCTGGTCCTGTTATAATAGGCATCTCCGGTCCATCTATGATACAAAAGACAATCAGTTAGACCAGGGGTGTCAAATTCCTTCCATGGATTTCCTAGTGTCTGCTGGTTTTTGGTTTTTCCATACAAGTAAGACCTAGACAGCCAGGTTTGGGGATTTCCTTACTAATAAAGTATGCTAATACGTCACTGAAGTTCAAGGGAGGATCGAAAAACCTGCTGACACTCAGCCTTCTGTGGAATGAGTTTGACACATTTGAATTAAACCCAACATCTGACATTGGTCAGAAGGTCAAATGTCATCAACATATGTCAGATGGAATAAGAGGTGGGATCCAAACCATCACGTTGACTACTTCAATATTAATAAAGGAAGTTCTCAAAGATTCCACCAAGGCCATGGGGTCAAAGTTGAACTTGTTAATGCCTACTCACTGTTGACGATCAGTTTGTAGTATGGGCTGGTCATGTTGCTGAATTGGTTGGAGGCAGAACACTGATAGTCTCCGTTGTCAGAATGCTGGACCGAGTTGAATGTCAGTGTATTGTTGTTCGTAGAGAAGTCAGTTCTGTTGCTAGCATACAGAGGCCAGCCGTTCCTCATCCACTGAATGGAGTAAACCGTTCCAGTGGTGCCACAGGTCAGAGAGAATCTCTCATTCAGTATTGGCTGGGCTCCAATGACTTTCACGATGGTCATGGTCACAGTTGCTGGGGAAGCAGATCAAAGGGTTTTTCAGCACTTTTATCTCAACTTACATCTTATTATACTGTAGGTTCAACAGCACGTATGCTGACTCTAAAACCAAACAAACACAAAGTAAAGACATTTTTTCCCCTTGATTTTAAGTAGCATTTACTGACTCACCAACAACAGTGAGCATCTTGGAGACTGTGCTGTTTCTGACAGTGATGTTGTTGAAGGCCACACAGGTGTAGTTCCCATGACTGGCTAAAGTCAGTGGGCCAGTCTCATACTTTGAGCCAGTTGCCACCTGGGAGCCATTGAAGAACCAGCTGAACTGGCTGAGAGGCTGAGAGGAGGCTGAGCAGTTGAAGGTCACGTTGTGTCCTGTTTCTCCTAGTGCTGGTCCTGTTATAATAGGCATCTCCGGTCCATCTATGATACAAAAGACAATCAGTTAGACCAGGGTTGTCAAATTCCTTCCATGGATTTCCTAGTGTCTGCTGGTTTTTGGTTTTTCCATTCAAATAAGACCTAGACTGCCAGGTTTGGGGATTTCCTTACTAATAAAGTATGCTAATACGTCATTGAAGTTCAAGGGAGGATCGAAAAACCTGCTGACACTCAGCCTTCTGTGGAATGAGTTTGACACATTTGAATTAAACCCAACATCTGACATTGGTCAGAAGGTCAAATGTCATCAACAAATGTCACATGGTATAAGAGATGGGATCCAAACCATCACATTGACATTACTACAATATTAATAAAGGAAGTTGTCAAAGATTCCACCAAGGCCATGGGGTCAAAGTTGAACTTGTTAATGCCTACTCACAGTTGACGATCAGTTTGTAGTATGGGCTGGTCATGTTGCTGAAGGGGTTGGAGGCAGAACACTGATAGTCTCCATTGTCAGAATGCTGGACCGAGTTGAATGTCAGTGTATTGTTGTTCGTAGAGAAGTCAGTTCTGTTGCTAGCATACAGAGGCCAGCCGTTCCTCATCCACTGAATGGAGTAAACCGTTCCAGTGGTGCCACAGGTCAGAGAGAATCTCTCGTTCAGTATTGGCTGGGCTCCAGTGAGTTTCACGATGGTCATGGTCACAGTTGCTGGGGAAGCAGATCAAAGGGTTTTTCAGCACTTTTATCTCAACTTACATCTTATTATACTGTAGGTTCAACAGCACGTATGCTGACTCTAAAACCAAACAAACACAAAGTAAAGACATTTTTTCCCCTTGATTTTAAGTAGCATTTACTGACTCACCAACAACAGTGAGCATCTTGGAGACTGTGCTGTTTCTGACAGTGATGTTGTTGAAGGCCACACAGGTGTAGTTCCCATGACTGGCTAAAGTCAGTGGGCCAGTCTCATACTTTGAGCCAGTTGCCACCTGGGAGCCATTGAAGAACCAGCTGAACTGGCTGAAAGGCTGAGAGGAGGCTGAGCAGTTGAAGGTCACGTTGTGTCCTGTTTCTCCTAGTGCTGGTCCTGTTATAATAGGCATCTCCGGTCCATCTATGAAACAAAAGACAATCAGTTAGACCAGGGTTGTCAAATTCCTTCCATGGATTTCCTAGTGTCTGCTGGTTTTTGGTTTTTCCATTCAAATAAGACCTAGACAGCCAGGTTTGGGGATTTCCTTACTAATAAAGTATGCTAACACGTCATTGAAGTTCGAGGGAGGATCGAAAAACCTGCTGACACTCAGCCTTCTGTGGAATGAGTTTGACACATTTTAATTAAACCCAACATCTGACATTGGTCAGAAGGTCAAATGTCATCAACAAATGTCACATGGTATAAGAGGTGGGATCCAAACCATCACGTTGACTTTACTTCAATATTAATAATGGAAGTTCTCAAAGATTCCACCAAGGCCATGGGGTCAAAGTTGAACTTGTTAATGCCTACTCACAGTTGACGATCAGTTTGTAGTATGGGCTGGTCATGTTGCTGAAGGGGTTGGAGGCAGAACACTGATAGTCTCCTTTGTCAGAAAGCTGGACCGAGTTGAATGTCAGTGTATTGTTGTTCGTAGAGAAGTCAGTTCTGTTGCTAGCATACAGAGGCGAGCCGTTCCTTATCCACTGAATGGAGTAAACCGTTCCAGTGGTGCCACAGGTCAGAGAGAATCTCTCGTTCAGTATTGGCTGGGCTCCAATGACTTTCACGATGGTCATGGTCACAGTTGCTGGGGAAGCAGATCAAAGGGTTTTTCAGCACTTTTATCTCAACTTACATCTTATTATACTGTAGGTTCAACAGCACGTATGCTGACTCTAAAACCAAACAAACACAAAGTAAAGACATTTTTTCCCCTTGATTTTAAGTAGCAATTACTGACTCACCAACAACAGTGAGCATCTTGGAGACTGTGCTGTTTCTGACAGTGATGTTGTTGAAGGCCACACAGGTGTAGTTCCCATGACTGGCTAAAGTCAGTGGGCCAGTCTCATACTTTGAGCCAGTTCCCACCTGGGAGCCATTGAAGAACCAGCTGAACTGGCTGAGAGGCTGAGAGGAGGCTGAGCAGTTGAAGGTCACGTTGTGTCCTGTTTCTCCTAATGCTGGTCCTGTTATAATAGGCATCTCCGGTCCATCTATGATACAAAAGACAATCAGTTAGACCAGGGGTGTCAAATTCCTTCCATGGATTTCCTAGTGTCTGCTTGTTTTTGTTTTTTCCATCCAAATAAGACCTAGACTGCCAGGTTTGGGGATTTCCTTACTAATAAAGTATGTTAATACGTCAATCAAGTTCAAGGGAGGATCGAAAAACCTGCTGACACTCAGCCTTCTGTGGAATGAGTTTGACACATTTGAATTAAACCCAACATCTGACATTGGTCAGAAGGTCAAATGTCATCAACGAATGTCACATGGTATAAGAGATGGGATCCAAACCATCACGTTGACATTACTACAATATTAATAAAGGAAGTTGTCAAAGATTCCACCAAGGCCATGGGGTCAAAGTTGAACTTGTTAATGCCTACTCACAGTTGACGATCAGTTTGTAGTATGGGCTGGTCATGTTGCTGAAGGGGTTGGAGGCAGAACACTGATAGTCTCCTTTGTCAGAATGCTGGACCGAGTTGAATGTCAGTGTATTGTTGTTCGTAGAGAAGTCAGTTCTGTTGCTAGCATACAGAGGCCAGCCGTTCCTCATCCACTGAATGGAGTAAACCGTTCCAGTGGTGCCACAGGTCAGAGAGAATCTCTCGTTCAGTATTGGCTGGGCTCCAGTGACTTTCACGATGGTCATGGTCACAGTTGCTGGGGAAGCAGATCAAAGGGTTTTTCAGCACTTTTATCTCAACTTACATCTTATTATACTGTAGGTTCAACAGCACGTATGCTGACTCTAAAACCAAACAAACACAAAGTAAAGACATTTTTTCCCCTTGATTTTAAGTAGCATTTACTGACTCACCAACAACAGTGAGCATCTTGGAGACTGTGCTGTTTCTGACAGTGATGTTGTTGAAGGCCACACAGGTGTAGTTCCCATGACTGGCTAAAGTCAGTGGGCCAGTCTCATACTTTGAGCCAGTTGCCACCTGGGAGCCATTGAAGAACCAGCTGAACTGGCTGAGAGGCTGAGAGGAGGCTGAGCAGTTGAAGGTCACGTTGTGTCCTGTTTCTCCTAGTGCTGGTCCTGTTATAATAGGCATCTCCGGTCCATCTATGATACAAAAGACAATCAGTTAGACCAGGGGTGTCAAATTCCTTCCATGGATTTCCTAGTGTCTGCTGGTTTTTGGTTTTTCCATTCAAATAAGACCTAGACAGCCAGGTTTGGGGATTTCCTTACTAATAAAGTATGCTAATACGTCATTGAAGTTCGAGGGAGGATCGAAAAACCTGCTGACACTCAGCCTTCTGTGGAATGAGTTTGACACATTTGAATTAAACCCAACATCTGACATTGGTCAGAAGGTCAAATGTCATCAACAAATGTCACATGGTTTAAGAGGTGGGATCCAAACCATCACGTTGACTTTACTTCAATATTAATAATGGAAGTTCTCAAAGATTCCACCAAGGCCATGGGGTCAAAGTTGAACTTGTTAATGCCTACTCACAGTTGACGATCAGTTTGTAGTATGGGCTGGTCATGTTGCTGAAGGGGTTGGAGGCAGAACACTGATAGTCTCCTTTGTCAGAATGCTGGACCGAGTTGAATGTCAGTGTATTGTTGTTCGTAGAGAAGTCAGTTCTGTTGCTAGCATACAGAGGCCAGCCGTTCCTCATCCACTGAATGGAGTAAACCGTTCCAGTGGTGCCACAGGTCAGAGAGAATCTCTCGTTCAGTATTGGCTGGGCTCCAGTGACTTTCACGATGGTCATGGTCACAGTTGCTGGGGAAGCAGATCAAAGGGTTTTTCAGCACTTTTATCTCAACTTACATCTTATTATACTGTAGGTTCAACAGCACGTATGCTGACTCTAAAACCAAACAAACACAAAGTAAAGACATTTTTTCCCCTTGATTTTAAGTAGCATTTACTGACTCACCAACAACAGTGAGCATCTTGGAGACTGTGCTGTTTCTGACAGTGATGTTGTTGAAGGCCACACAGGTGTAGTTCCCATGACTGGCTAAAGTCAGTGGGCCAGTCTCATACTTTGAGCCAGTTGCCACCTGGGAGCCATTGAAGAACCAGCTGAACTGGCTGAGAGGCTGAGAGGAGGCTGAGCAGTTGAAGGTCACGTTGTGTCCTGTTTCTCCTAGTGCTGGTCCTGTTATAATAGGCATCTCCGGTCCATCTATGATACAAAAGACAATCAGTTAGACCAGGGGTGTCAAATTCCTTCCATGGATTTCCTAGTGTCTGCTGGTTTTTGGTTTTTCCATTCAAATAAGACCTAGACAGCCAGGTTTGGGGATTTCCTTACTAATAAAGTATGCTAATACGTCATTGAAGTTCGAGGGAGGATCGAAAAACCTGCTGACACTCAGCCTTCTGTGGAATGAGTTTGACACATTTGAATTAAACCCAACATCTGACATTGGTCAGAAGGTCAAATGTCATCAACAAATGTCACATGGTATAAGAGGTGGGATCCAAACCATCACGTTGACTTTACTACAATATTAATAATGGAAGTTCTCAAAGATTCCACCAAGGCCATGGGGTCAAAGTTGAACTTGTTAATGCCTACTCACAGTTGACGATCAGTTTGTAGTATGGGCTGGTCATGTTGCTGAAGGGGTTGGAGGCAGAACACTGATAGTCTCCTTTGTCAGAATGCTGGACCGAGTTGAATGTCAGTGTATTGTTGTTCGTAGAGAAGTCAGTTCTGTTGCTAGCATACAGAGGCCAGCCGTTCCTCATCCACTGAATGGAGTAAACCGTTCCAGTGGTGCCACAGGTCAGAGAGAATCTCTCGTTCAGTATTGGCTGGGCTCCAGTGACTTTCACGATGGTCATGGTCACAGTTGCTGGGGAAGCAGATCAAAGGGTTTTTCAGCACTTTTATCTCAACTTACATCTTATTATACTGTAGGTTCAACAGCACGTATGCTGACTCTAAAACCAAACAAACACAAAGTAAAGACATTTTTTCCCCTTGATTTTAAGTAGCATTTACTGACTCACCAACAACAGTGAGCATCTTGGAGACTGTGCTGTTTCTGACAGTGATGTTGTTGAAGGCCACACAGGTGTAGTTCCCATGACTGGCTAAAGTCAGTGGGCCAGTCTCATACTTTGAGCCAGTTGCCACCTGGGAGCCATTGAAGAACCAGCTGAACTGGCTGAGAGGCTGAGAGGAGGCTGAGCAGTTCAAGGTCACGTTTTGTCCTGTTTCTCCTAATGCTGGTCCTGTTATAATAGGCATCTCCGGTCCATCTATGATACAAAAGACAATCAGTTAGACCAGGGGTGTCAAATTCCTTCCATGGATTTCCTAGTGTCTGCTGGTTTTTGGTTTTTCCATTCAAATAAGACCTAGACAGCCAGGTTTGGGGATTTCCTTACTAATAAAGTATGTTAATACGTCATTGAAGTTCAAGGGAGGATCGAAAAACCTGCTGACACTCAGCCTTCTGTGGAATGAGTTTGACACATTTGAATTAAACCCAACATCTGACATTGGTCAGAAGGTCAAATGTCATCAACGAATGTCACATGGTATAAGAGATGGGATCCAAACCATCACATTGACATTACTACAATATTAATAAAGGAAGTTCTCAAAGATTCCACCAAGGCCATGGGGTCAAAGTTGATCTTGTTAATGCCTACTCACAGTTGACGATCAGTTTGTAGTATGGGCTGGTCATGTTGCTGAAGGGGTTGGAGGCAGAACACTGATAGTCTCCTTTGTCAGAATGCTGGACCGAGTTGAATGTCAGAGTATTGTTGTTCGTAGAGAAGTCAGTTCTGTTGCTAGCATACAGAGGCCAGCCGTTCCTCATCCACTGAATGGAGTAAACCGTTCCAGTGGTGCCACAGGTCAGAGAGAATCTCTCGTTCAGTATTGGCTGGGCTCCAATGACTTTGACGATGGTCATGGTCACAGTTGCTGTGGAAGCAGATCAAAGGGTTTTTCAGCACTTTTATCTCAACTTACATCTTATTATACTGTAGGTTCATCAGCACGTATTCAGACTCTAAAACCAAACAAACACAAAGTAAAGACATTTTGTCCCCTTGATTTTAAGTAGCATTTACTGACTCACCAACAACAGTGAGCATCTTGGAGACTGTGCTGTTTCTGACAGTGATGTTGTTGAAGGCCACACAGGTGTAGTTCCCATGACTGGCTAAAGTCAGTGGGCCAGTCTCATACTTTGAGCCAGTTGCCACCTGGGAGCCATTGAAGAACCAGCTGAACTGGCTGAGAGGCTGAGAGGAGGCTGAGCAGTTGAAGGTCACGTTGTGTCCTGTTTCTCCTAGTGCTGGTCCTGTTATAATAGGCATCTCCGGTCCATCTATGATACAAAAGACAATCAGTTAGACCAGGGGTGTCAAATTCCTTCCATGGATTTCCTAGTGTCTGCTGGTTTTTGGTTTTTCCATTCAAATAAGACCTAGACAGCCAGGTTTGGGGATTTCCTTACTAATAAAGTATGCTAATACGTCATTGAAGTTCAAGGGAGGATCGAAAAACCTGCTGACACTCAGCCTTCTGTGGAATGAGTTTGACACATTTGAATTAAACCCAACATCTGACATTGGTCAGAAGGTCAAATGTCATCAACAAATGTCACATGGTATAAGAGGTGGGATCCAAACCATCACGTTGACTTTACTTCAATATTAATAAAGGAAGTTCTCAAAGATTCCACGAAGGCCATGGGGTCAAAGTTGAACTTGTTAATGCCTACTCACAGTTGACGATCAGTTTGTAGTATGGGCTGGTCATGTTGCTGAAGGGGTTGGAGGCAGAACACTGATAGTCTCCTTTGTCAGAATGCTGGACCGAGTTGAATGTCAGTGTATTGTTGTTCGTAGAGAAGTCAGTTCTGTTGCTAGCATACAGAGGCCAGCCGTTCCTCATCCACTGAATGGAGTAAAATGTTCCAGTGGTGCCACAGGTCAGAGAGAATCTCTCGTTCAGTATTGGCTGGGCTCCAATGACTTTCACGATGGTCATGGTCACAGTTGCTGGGGAAGCAGATCAAAGGGTTTTTCAGCACTTTTATCCCAACTTACATCTTATTATACTGTAGGTTCATCAGCACGTATTCAGACTCTAAAACCAAACAAACACAAAGTAAAGACATTTTTTCCCCTTGATTTTAAGTAGCAATTAATGACTCACCAACAACAGTGAGCATCTTGGAGACAGTGCTGTTTCTGACAGTGATGTTGTTGAAGGCCACACAGGTGTAGTTCCCATGACTGGCTAAAGTCAGTGGGCCAGTCTCATACTTTGAGCCAGTTGCCACCTGGGAGCCATTGAAGAACCAGCTGAACTGGCTGAGAGGCTGAGAGGAGGCTGAGCAGTTCAAGGTCACGTTTTGTCCTGTTTCTCCTAATGCTGGTCCTGTTATAATAGGCATCTCCGGTCCATCTATGATACAAAAGACAATCAGTTAGACCAGGGGTGTCAAATTCCTTCCATGGATTTCCTAGTGTCTGCTGGTTTTTGGTTTTTCCATTCAAATAAGACCTAGACAGCCAGGTTTGGGGATTTCCTTACTAATAAAGTATGTTAAAACGTCAATCAAGTTCAAGGGAGGATCGAAAAACCTGCTGACACTCAGCCTTCTGTGGAATGAGTTTGACACATTTGAATTAAACCCAACATCTGACATTGTTCAGAAGGTCAAATGTAATCAACGAATGTCAAATGGTATAAGAGATGGGATCCAAACCATCACGTTGACATTACTACAATATTAATAAAGGAAGTTCTCAAAGATTCCACCAAGGCCATGGGGTTAAAGTTGAACTTGTTAATGCCTACTCACAGTTGACGATCAGTTTGTAGTATGGGCTGGTCATGTTGCTGAAGGGGTTGGAGGCAGAACACTGATAGTCTCCTTTGTCAGAATGCTGGACTGAGTTGAATGTCAGTGTATTGTTGTTCATAGAGAAGTCAGTTCTGTTGCTAGCATACAGAGGCCAGCCATTCCTCATCCACTGAATGGAGTAAACCGTTCCAGTGGTGCCACAGGTCAGAAAGAATCTCTCGTTCAGTATTGGCTGGGCTCCAATGACTTTCACGATGGTCATGGTCACAGTTGCTGGGGAAGCAGATCAAAGGGTTTTTCAGCACTTTTATCTCAACTTACATCTTATTATACTGTAGGTTCAACAGCACGTATGCTGACTCTGAAACCAAACAAACACAAAGTAAAGACATTTTTTCCCCTTGATTTTAAGTAGCAATTACTGACTCACCAACAACAGTGAGCAAGTTGGAGACAGTGCTGTTTCTGACAGTGATGTTGTTGAAGGCCACACAGGTGTAGTTCCCATGACTGGCTAAAGTCAGTGGGCCAGTCTCATACTTTGAGCCAGTTGCCACATGGGAGCCATTGAAGAACCAGCTGAACTGGCTGAGAGGCTGAGAGGAGGCTGAGCAGTTCAAGGTCACGTTTTGTCCTGTTTCTCCTAGTGCTGGTCCTGTTATAATAGGCATCTCCGGTCCATCTATGATACAAAAGACAATCAGTTAGACCAGGGGTGTCAAATTCCTTCCATGGATTTCCTAGTGTCTGCTGGTTTTTGGTTTTTCCATTCAAATAAGACCTAGACAGCCAGGTTTGGGGATTTCCTTACTAATAAAGTATGTTAATACGTCATTGAAGTTCAAGGGAGGATCGAAAAACCTGCTGACACTCAGCCTTCTGTGGAATGAGTTTGACACATTTGAATTAAACCCAACATCTGACATTGGTCAGAAGGTCAAATGTCATCAACGAATGTCAAATGGTATAAGAGATGGGATCCAAACCATCACGTTGACATTACTACAATATTAATAAAGGAAGTTCTCAAAGATTCCACCAAGGCCATGGGGTCAAAGTTGAACTTGTTAATGCCTACTCACAGTTGACGATCAGTTTGTAGTATGGGCTGGTCATGTTGCTGAAGGGGTTGGAGGCAGAACACTGATAGTCTCCTTTGTCAGAATGCTGGACCGAGTTAAATGTCAGTGTATTGTTGTTCGTAGAGAAGTCAGTTCTGTTGCTAGCATACAGAGGCCAGCTGTTCCTCATCCACTGAATGGAATAAACCGTTCCAGTGGTGCCACAGGTCAGAGAGAATCTCTCGTTCAGTATTGGCTGGGCTCCAATGACTTTCACGATGGTCATGGTCACAGTTGCTGGGGAAGCAGATCAAAGGGTTTTTCAGCACTTTTATCTCAACTTACATCTTACTATACTGTAGGTTCAACAGCACGTATGCTGACTCTAAAACCAAACAAACACAAAGTAAAGACATTTTTTCCCCTTGATTTTAAGTAGCAATTAATGACTCACCAACAACAGTGAGCATCTTGGAGACAGTGCTGTTTCTGACAGTGATGTTGTTGAAGGCCACACAGGTGTAGTTCCCATGACTGGCTAAAGTCAGTGGGCCAGTCTCATACTTTGAGCCAGTTGCCACCTGGGAGCCATTGAAGAACCAGCTGAACTGGCTGAGAGGCTGAGAGGAGGCTGAGCAGTTCAAGGTCACGTTTTGTCCTGTTTCTCCTAATGCTGGTCCTGTTATAATAGGCATCTCCGGTCCATCTATGATACAAAAGACAATCAGTTAGACCAGGGGTGTCAAATTCCTTCCATGGATTTCCTAGTGTCTGCTGGTTTTTGGTTTTTCCATTCAAATAAGACCTAGACAGCCAGGTTTGGGGATTTCCTTACTAATAAAGTATGTTAAAACGTCAATCAAGTTCAAGGGAGGATCGAAAAACCTGCTGACACTCAGCCTTCTGTGGAATGAGTTTGACACATTTGAATTAAACCCAACATCTGACATTGTTCAGAAGGTCAAATGTAATCAACGAATGTCAAATGGTATAAGAGATGGGATCCAAACCATCACGTTGACATTACTACAATATTAATAAAGGAAGTTCTCAAAGATTCCACCAAGGCCATGGGGTTAAAGTTGAACTTGTTAATGCCTACTCACAGTTGACGATCAGTTTGTAGTATGGGCTGGTCATGTTGCTGAAGGGGTTGGAGGCAGAACACTGATAGTCTCCTTTGTCAGAATGCTGGACTGAGTTGAATGTCAGTGTATTGTTGTTCATAGAGAAGTCAGTTCTGTTGCTAGCATACAGAGGCCAGCCATTCCTCATCCACTGAATGGAGTAAACCGTTCCAGTGGTGCCACAGGTCAGAAAGAATCTCTCGTTCAGTATTGGCTGGGCTCCAATGACTTTCACGATGGTCATGGTCACAGTTGCTGGGGAAGCAGATCAAAGGGTTTTTCAGCACTTTTATCTCAACTTACATCTTATTATACTGTAGGTTCAACAGCACGTATGCTGACTCTGAAACCAAACAAACACAAAGTAAAGACATTTTTTCCCCTTGATTTTAAGTAGCAATTACTGACTCACCAACAACAGTGAGCAAGTTGGAGACAGTGCTGTTTCTGACAGTGATGTTGTTGAAGGCCACACAGGTGTAGTTCCCATGACTGGCTAAAGTCAGTGGGCCAGTCTCATACTTTGAGCCAGTTGCCACATGGGAGCCATTGAAGAACCAGCTGAACTGGCTGAGAGGCTGAGAGGAGGCTGAGCAGTTCAAGGTCACGTTTTGTCCTGTTTCTCCTAGTGCTGGTCCTGTTATAATAGGCATCTCCGGTCCATCTATGATACAAAAGACAATCAGTTAGACCAGGGGTGTCAAATTCCTTCCATGGATTTCCTAGTGTCTGCTGGTTTTTGGTTTTTCCATTCAAATAAGACCTAGACAGCCAGGTTTGGGGATTTCCTTACTAATAAAGTATGTTAATACGTCATTGAAGTTCAAGGGAGGATCGAAAAACCTGCTGACACTCAGCCTTCTGTGGAATGAGTTTGACACATTTGAATTAAACCCAACATCTGACATTGGTCAGAAGGTCAAATGTCATCAACGAATGTCAAATGGTATAAGAGATGGGATCCAAACCATCACGTTGACATTACTACAATATTAATAAAGGAAGTTCTCAAAGATTCCACCAAGGCCATGGGGTCAAAGTTGAACTTGTTAATGCCTACTCACAGTTGACGATCAGTTTGTAGTATGGGCTGGTCATGTTGCTGAAGGGGTTGGAGGCAGAACACTGATAGTCTCCTTTGTCAGAATGCTGGACCGAGTTAAATGTCAGTGTATTGTTGTTCGTAGAGAAGTCAGTTCTGTTGCTAGCATACAGAGGCCAGCTGTTCCTCATCCACTGAATGGAATAAACCGTTCCAGTGGTGCCACAGGTCAGAGAGAATCTCTCGTTCAGTATTGGCTGGGCTCCAATGACTTTCACGATGGTCATGGTCACAGTTGCTGGGGAAGCAGATCAAAGGGTTTTTCAGCACTTTTATCTCAACTTACATCTTACTATACTGTAGGTTCAACAGCACGTATGCTGACTCTAAAACCAAACAAACACAAAGTGAAGACATTTGTTCCCCTTGATTTTAAGTAGCAATTACTGACTCACCAACAACAGTGAGCATCTTGGAGACAGTGCTGTTTCTGACAGTGATGTTGTTGAAGGCCACACAGGTGTAGTTCCCATGACTGGCTAAAGTAATTGGGCCAGTCTCATACTTTGAGCCAGTTGCCACCTGGGAGCCATTGAAGAACCAGCTGAACTGGCTGAGAGGCTGAGAGGAGGCTGAGCAGTTGAAGGTCACGTTGTGTCCTGTTTCTCCTAATGCTGGTCCTGTTATAATAGGCATCTCCGGTCCATCTATGATACAAAAGACAATCAGTTAGACCAGGGGTGTCAAATTCCTTCCATGGATTTCCTAGTGTCTGCTGGTTTTTGGTTTTTCCATTCAAATAAGACCTAGACAGCCAGGTTTGGGGATTTCCTTACTAATAAAGTATGTTAATACGTCATTGAAGTTCAAGGGAGGATCGAAAAACCTGCTGACACTCAGCCTTCTGTGGAATGAGTTTGACACATTTGAATTAAACCCAACATCTGACATTGGTCAGAAGGTCAAATGTCATCAACATATGTCAGATGGAATAAGAGGTGGGATCCAAACCATCACGTTGACATTACTACAATATTAATAAAGGAAGTTCTCAAAGATTCCACCAAGGCCATTGGGTCAAAGTTGAACTTGTTAATGCCTACTCACAGTTGACGATCAGTTTGTAGTATGGGCTGGTCATGTTGCTGAAGGGGTTGGAGGCAGAACACTGATAGTCTCCGTTGTCAGAATGCTGGACCGAGTTGAATGTCAGTGTATTGTTGTTTGTAGAGAAGTCAGTTCTGTTGCTAGCATACAGAGGCCAGCCGTTCCTCATCCACTGAATGGAGTAAACCGTTCCAGTGGTGCCACAGGTCAGAGAGAATCTCTCGTTCAGTATTGGCTGGGCTCCAATGACTTTCACGATTGTCATGGTCACAGTTGCTGGGGAAGCAGATCAAAGGGTTTTTCAGCACTTTTATCTCAACTTACATCTTATTATACTGTAGGTTCATCAGCACGTATGCTGACTCTAAAACCAAACAAACACAAAGTAAAGACATTTTTTCCCCTTGATTTTAAGTAGCAATTACTGACTCACCAACAACAGTGAGCATCTTTGAGACTGTGCTGTTTCTGACAGTGATGTTGTTGAAGGCCACACAGGTGTAGTTCCCATGACTGGCTAAAGTCAGTGGGCCAGTCTCATACTTTGAGCCAGTTGCCACCTGGGAGCCATTGAAGAACCAGCTGAACTGGCTGAGAGGCTGAGAGGAGGCTGAGCAGTTGAAGGTCACGTTGTGTCCTATTTCTCCTAATGCTGGTCCTGTTATAATAGGCATCTCCGGTCCATCTATGATACAAAAGACAATCAGTTAGACCAGGGGTGTAAATTCCTTCCATGGATTTCCTAGTGTCTGCTGGTTTTTGGTTTTTCCATTCAAATAAGACCTAGACAGCCAGGTTTGGGGATTTCCTTACTAATAAAGTATGTTAATACGTCATTGAAGTTCAAGGGAGGATCGAAAAACCTGCTGACACTCAGCCTTCTGTGGAATGAGTTTGACACATTTGAATTAAACCCAACATCTGACATTGGTCAGAAGGTCAAATGTCATCAACATATGTCAGATGGAATAAGAGGTGGGATCCAAACCATCACGTTGACATTACTACAATATTAATAAAGGAAGTTCTCAAAGATTCCACCAAGGCCATTGGGTCAAAGTTGAACTTGTTAATGCCTACTCACAGTTGACGATCAGTTTGTAGTATGGGCTGGTCATGTTGCTGAAGGGGTTGGAGGCAGAACACTGATAGTCTCCGTTGTCAGAATGCTGGACCGAGTTGAATGTCAGTGTATTGTTGTTTGTAGAGAAGTCAGTTCTGTTGCTAGCATACAGAGGCCAGCCGTTCCTCATCCACTGAATGGAGTAAACCGTTCCAGTGGTGCCACAGGTCAGAGAGAATCTCTCGTTCAGTATTGGCTGGGCTCCAATGACTTTCACGATTGTCATGGTCACAGTTGCTGGGGAAGCAGATCAAAGGGTTTTTCAGCACTTTTATCTCAACTTACATCTTATTATACTGTAGGTTCATCAGCACGTATGCTGACTCTAAAACCAAACAAACACAAAGTAAAGACATTTTTTCCCCTTGATTTTAAGTAGCAATTACTGACTCACCAACAACAGTGAGCATCTTTGAGACTGTGCTGTTTCTGACAGTGATGTTGTTGAAGGCCACACAGGTGTAGTTCCCATGACTGGCTAAAGTCAGTGGGCCAGTCTCATACTTTGAGCCAGTTGCCACCTGGGAGCCATTGAAGAACCAGCTGAACTGGCTGAGAGGCTGAGAGGAGGCTGAGCAGTTGAAGGTCACGTTGTGTCCTATTTCTCCTAATGCTGGTCCTGTTATAATAGGCATCTCCGGTCCATCTATGATACAAAAGACAATCAGTTAGACCAGGGGTGTAAATTCCTTCCATGGATTTCCTAGTGTCTGCTGGTTTTTGGTTTTTCCATTCAAATAAGACCTAGACAGCCAGGTTTGGGGATTTCCTTACTAATAAAGTATGTTAATACGTCATTGAAGTTCAAGGGAGGATCGAAAAACCTGCTGACACTCAGCCTTCTGTGGAATGAGTTTGACACATTTGAATTAAACACAACATCTGACATTGTTTAGAAGGTCAAATGTCATCAACATATGTCAGATGGAATAAGAGGTGGGATCCAAACCATCACGTTGACATTACTACAATATTAATAAAGGAAGTTCTCAAAGATTCCACCAAGGCCATTGGGTCAAAGTTGAACTTGTTAATGCCTACTCACAGTTGACGATCAGTTTGTAGTATGGGCTGGTCATGTTGCTGAAGGGGTTGGAGGCAGAACACTGATAGTCTCCGTTGTCAGAATGCTGGACCGAGTTGAATGTCAGTGTATTGTTGTTCGTAGAGAAGTCAGTTCTGTTGCTAGCATACAGAGGCCAGCCATTCCTCATCCACTGAATGGAGTAAACCGTTCCAGTGGTGCCACAGGTCAGAGAGAATCTCTCGTTCAGCATTGGCTGGGCTCCAATGACTTTCACGATGGTCATGGTCACAGTTGCTGGGGAAGCAGATCAAAGGGTTTTTCAGCACTTTTATCTCAACTTACATCTTATTATACTGTAGGTTCATCAGCACGTATGCTGACTCTGAAACCAAACAAACACAAAGTAAAGACATTTTTTCCCCTTGATTTTAAGTAGCAATTACTGACTCACCAACAACAGTGAGCATCTTGGAGACTGTGCTGTTTCTGACAGTGATGTTGTTGAAGGCCACACAGGTGTAGTTCCCATGACTGGCTAAAGTCAGTGGGCCAGTCTCATACTTTGAGCCAGTTGCCACCTGGGAGCCATTGAAGAACCAGCTGAACTGGCTGAGAGGCTGAGAGGAGGCTGAGCAGTTCAAGGTCACGTTTTGTCCTGTTTCTCCTAATGCTGGTCCTGTTATAATAGGCATCTCCGGTCCATCTATGATACAAAAGACAATCAGTTAGACCAGGGGTGTCAAATTCCTTCCATGGATTTCCTAGTGTCTGCTGGTTTTTGGTTTTTCCATTCAAATAAGACCTAGACAGCCAGGTTTGGGGATTTCCTTACTAATAAAGTATGTTAATACGTCATTGAAGTTCAAGGGAGGATTGAAAATCCTGCTGACACTCAGCCTTCTGTGGAATGAGTTTGACACATTTGAATTAAACCCAACATCTGACATTGGTCAGAAGGTCAAATGTCATCAACGAATGTCAAATGGTATAAGAGATGGGATCCAAACCATCACGTTGACATTACTACAATATTAATAAAGGAAGTTCTCAAAGATTCCACCAAGGCCATTGGGTCAAAGTTGAACTTGTTAATGCCTACTCACAGTTGACGATCAGTTTGTAGTATGGGCTGGTCATGTTGCTGAAGGGGTTGGAGGCAGAACACTGATAGTCTCCGTTGTCAGAATGCTGGACCGAGTTGAATGTCAGTGTATTGTTGTTCGTAGAGAAGTCAGTTCTGTTGCTAGCATACAGAGGCCAGCCATTCCTCATCCACTGAATGGAGTAAACCGTTCCAGTGGTGCCACAGGTCAGAGAGAATCTCTCGTTCAGTATTGGCTGGGCTCCAATGACTTTCACGATGGTCATGGTCACAGTTGCTGGGGAAGCAGATCAAAGGGTTTTTCAGCACTTTTATCTCAACTTACATCTTATTATACTGTAGGTTCATCAGCACGTATGCTGACTCTGAAACCAAACAAACACAAAGTAAAGACATTTTTTCCCCTTGATTTTAAGTAGCAATTACTGACTCACCAACAACAGTGAGCATCTTGGAGACTGTGCTGTTTCTGACAGTGATGTTGTTGAAGGCCACACAGGTGTAGTTCCCATGACTGGCTAAAGTCAGTGGGCCAGTCTCATACTTTGAGCCAGTTGCCACCTGGGAGCCATTGAAGAACCAGCTGAACTGGCTGAGAGGCTGAGAGGAAGCTGAGCAGTTGAAGGTCACGTTTTGTCCTGTTTCTCCTAATGCTGGTCCTGTTATAATAGGCATCTCCGGTCCATCTATGATACAAAAGACAATCAGTTAGACCAGGGGTGTCAAATTCCTTCCATGGATTTCCTAGTGTCTGCTGGTTTTTGGTTTTTCCATTCAAATAAGACCTAGACAGCCAGGTTTGGGGATGTCCTTACTAATAAAGTATGTTAATACGTCATTGAAGTTCAAGGGAGGATCGAAAAACCTGCTGACACTCAGCCTTCTGTGGAATGAGTTTGACACATTTGAATTAAACCCAACATCTGACATTGGTCAGAAGGTCAAATGTCATCAACAAATGTCAAATGGTATAAGAGATGGGATCCAAACCATCACGTTGACATTACTACAATATTAATAAAGGAAGTTCTCAAAGATTCCACCAAGGCCATGGGGTCAAAGTTGAACTTGTTAATGCCTACTCACAGTTGACGATCAGTTTGTAGTATGGGCTGGTCATGTTGCTGAAGGGGTTAGAGGCAGAACACTGATAGTCTCCTTTGTCAGAATGCTGGACCGAGTTGAATGTCAGTGTATTGTTGTTCGTAGAGAAGTCAGTTCTGTTGCTAGCATACAGAGGCCAGCCGTTCCTCATCCACTGAATGGAGTAAACCGTTCCAGTGGTGCCACAGGTCAGAGAGAATCTCTCGTTCAGTATTGGCTGGGCTCCAATGACTTTCACGATGGTCATGGTCACAGTTGCTGGGGAAGCAGAACAAAGGGTTTTTCAGCACTTTTATCTCAACTTACATCTTATTATACTGTAGGTTCATCAGCACGTATGCTGACTCTGAAACCAAACAAACACAAAGTAAAGACATTTTTCCCCCTTGATTTTAAGTAGCAATTACTCACTCACCAACAACAGTGAGCATCTTGGAGACAGTGCTGTTTCTGACAGTGATGTTGTTGAAGGCCACACAGGTGTAGTTCCCATGACTGGCTAAAGTCAGTGGGCCAGTCTCATACTTTGAGCCAGTTGCCACCTGGGAGCCATTGAAGAACCAGCTGAACTGGCTGAGAGGCTGAGAGGAAGCTGAGCAGTTGAAGGTCATGTTGTGTCCTGTTTCTCCAAATGCTGGTCCTGTTATAATAGGCATCTCCGGTCCATCTATGATACAAAAGACAATCAGTTAGACCAGGGGTGTCAAATTCCTTCCATGGATTTCCTAGTGTCTGCTGGTTTTTGGTTTTTCCATTCAAATAAGACCTAGACAGCCAGGTTTGGGGATTTCCTTACTAATAAAGTATGTTAATACGTCATTGAAGTTCAAGGGAGGATCGAAAAACCTGCTGACACTCAGCCTTCTGTGGAATGAGTTTGACACATTTGAATTAAACCCGACATCTGACATTGGTCAGAAGGTCAAATGTCATCAACATATGTCAGATGGAATAAGAGGTGGGAACCAAACCATCACGTTGACATTACTACAATTTTAATAAAGGAAGTTCTCAAAGATTCCACCAAGGCCATTGGGTCAAAGTTGAACTTGTTAATGCCTACTCACAGTTGACGATCAGTTTGTAGTATTGGCTGGTCATGTTGCTGAAGGGGTTGGAGGCAGAACACTGATAGTCTCCGTTGTCAGAATGCTGGACCGAGTTGAATGTCAGTGTATTGTTGTTTGTAGAGAAGTCAGTTCTGTTGCTAGCATACAGAGGCCAGCCGTTCCTCATCCAATGAATGGAGTAAACCGTTCCAGTGGTGCCACAGGTCAGAGAGAATCTCTCGTTCAGTATTGGCTGGGCTCCAATGACTTTCACGATTGTCATGGTCACAGTTGCTGGGGAAGCAGATCAAAGGGTTTTTCAGCACTTTTATCTCAACTTACATCTTATTATACTGTAGGTTCATCAGCACGTATGCTGACTCTGAAACCAAACAAACACAAAGTAAAGACATTTTTTCCCCTTGATTTTAAGTAGCAATTACTGACTCACCAACAACAGTGAGCATCTTGGAGACTGTGCTGTTTCTGACAGTGATGTTGTTGAAGGCCACACAGTTGTAGTTCCCATGACTGGCTAAAGTCAGTGGGCCAGTCTCATACTTTGAGCCAGTTGCCACCTGGGAGCCATTGAAGAACCAGCTGAACTGGCTGAGAGGCTGAGAGGAGGCTGAGCAGTTGAAGGTCACGTTGTGTCCTGTTTCTCCTAATGCTGGTCCTGTTATAATAGGCATCTCCGGTCCATCTATGATACAAAAGACAATCAGTTAGACCAGGGGTGTAAATTCCTTCCATGGATTTCCTAGTGTCTGCTGGTTTTTGGTTTTTCCATTCAAATAAGACCTAGACAGCCAGGTTTGGGGATTTCCTTACTAATAAAGTATGTTAATACGTCATTGAAGTTCAAGGGAGGATCGAAAAACCTGCTGACACTCAGCCTTCTGTGGAATGAGTTTGACACATTTGAATTAAACCCAACATCTGACATTGTTTAGAAGGTCAAATGTCATCAACATATGTCAGATGGAATAAGAGGTGGGATCCAAACTATCACGTTGACATTACTACAATATTAATAAAGGAAGTTCTCAAAGATTCCACCAAGGCCATTGGGTCAAAGTTGAACTTGTTAATGCCTACTCACAGTTGACGATCAGTTTGTAGTATGGGCTGGTCATGTTGCTGAAGGGGTTGGAGGCAGAACACTGATAGTCTCCGTTGTCAGAATGCTGGACCGAGTTGAATGTCAGTGTATTGTTGTTCGTAGAGATGTCAGTTCTGTTGCTAGCATACAGAGGCCAGCCATTCCTCATCCACTGAATGGAGTAAACCGTTCCAGTGGTGCCACAGGTCAGAGAGAATCTCTCGTTCAGTATTGGCTGGGCTCCAATGACTTTCACGATGGTCATGGTCACAGTTGCTGGGGAAGCAGATCAAAGGGTTTTTCAGCACTTTTATCTCAACTTACATCTTATTATACTGTAGGTTCATCAGCACGTATGCTGACTCTGAAACCAAACAAACACAAAGTAAAGACATTTTTTCCCCTTGATTTTAAGTAGCAATTACTGACTCACCAACAACAGTGAGCATCTTGGAGACAGTGCTGTTTCTGACAGTGATGTTGTTGAAGGCCACACAGGTGTAGTTCCCATGACTGGCTAAAGTCAGTGGGCCAGTCTCATACTTTGAGCCAGTTGCCACCTGGGAGCCATTGAAGAACCAGCTGAACTGGCTGAGAGGCTGAGAGGAAGCTGAGCAGTTGAAGGTCAAGTTGTGTCCTGTTTCTCCAAATGCTGGTCCTGTTATAATAGGCATCTCCGGTCCATCTATGATACAAAAGACAATCAGTTAGACCAGGGGTGTCAAATTCCTTCCATGGATTTCCTAGTGTCTGCTGGTTTTTGGTTTTTCCATTCAAATAAGACCTAGACAGCCAGGTTTGGGGATTTCCTTACTAATAAAGTATGTTAATACGTCATTGAAGTTCAAGGGAGGATCGAAAAACCTGCTGACACTCAGCCTTCTGTGGAATGAGTTTGACACATTTGAATTAAACCCGACATCTGACATTGGTCAGAAGGTCAAATGTCATCAACATATGTCAGATGGTATAAGAGATGGGATCCAAACCATCACGTTGACATTACTACAATATTAATAAAGGAAGTTCTCAAAGATTCCACCAAGGCCATTGGGTCAAAGTTGAACTTGTTAATGCCTACTCACAGTTGACGATCAGTTTGTAGTATGGGCTGGTCATGTTGCTGAAGGGGTTGGAGGCAGAACACTGATAGTCTCCGTTGTCAGAATGCTGGACCGAGTTGAATGTCAGTGTATTGTTGTTCGTAGAGAAGTCAGTTCTGTTGCTAGCATAAAGAGGCCAGCCGTTCCTCATCCACTGAATGGAGTAAACCGTTCCAGTGGTGCCACAGGTCAGAGAGAATCTCTCGTTCAGTATTGGCTGGGCTCCAATGACTTTCACGATGGTCATGGTCACAGTTGCTGGGGAAGCAGATCAAAGGGTTTTTCAGCACTTTTATCTCAACTTACATCTTATTATACTGTAGGTTCATCAGCACGTATGCTGACTCTAAAACCAATTAAACACAAAGTAAAGACATTTTTTCCCCTTGATTTTAAGTAGCAATTACTGACTCACCAACAACAGTGAGCATCTTGGAGACTGTGCTGTTTCTGACAGTGATGTTGTTGAAGGCCACACAGGTGTAGTCCCCATGACTGGCTAAAGTCAGTGGGCCAGTCTCATACTTTGAGCCAGTTGCCACCTGGGAGCCATTGAAGAACCAGCTGAACTGGCTGAGAGGCTGAGAGGAGGCTGAGCAGTTGAAGGTCACGTTGTGTCCTGTTTCTCCTAGTGCTGGTCCTATTATAATAGGCATCTCCGGTCCATCTATGATACAAAAGACAATCAGTTAGACCAGGGCTGTCAAATTCCTTCCATGGATTTCCTAGTGTCTGCTGGTTTTTGGTTTCTCCATTCAGCCAGGTTTGGGGATTTCCTTACTAATAAAGTATGTTAATTCGTCAATCAAGTTCAAGGGAGGATCGAAAAGCCTGCTGACACTCAGCCTTCTGTGGAATGATTTTGACACATTTGAATTAAACCCAACATCTGACATTGGTCAGAAGGTCAAATGTCATCAACATATGTCAGATGGAATAAGAGGTGGGATCCAAAACATCACGTTGACTTTACTTCAATATTAATAAAGGAAGTTCTCAAAGATTCCACCAAGGCCATGGGGTCAAAATTGAACTTGTTAATGCCTACTCACAGTTGACGATCAGTTTGAAGTATGGGCTGGTCATGTTGCTGAAGGGGTTGGAGGCAGAACACTGATAGTCTCCGTTGTCAGAATGCTGGACCGAGTTGAATGTCAGTGTATTGTTGTTCGTAGAGAAGTCAGTTCTGTTGGTAGCATACAGAGGCCAGCCATTCCTCATCCACTGAATGGAGTAAACCGTTCCAGTGGTGCCACAGGTCAGAGAGAATCTCTCGTTCAGTATTGGCTGGGCTCCAATGACTTTCACGATGGTCATGGTCACAGTCGCTGGGGAAGCAGATCAAAGGGTTTTTCAGCACTTTTATCTCAACTTACATCTTATTATACTGTAGGTTCATCAGCACATATGCTGACTCTAAAACCAAACAAACACAAAGTAAAGACATTTTTTCCCCTTGATTTTAAGTAGCAATTACTGACTCACCAACAACAGTGAGCATCTTGGAGACTGTGCTGTTTCTGACAGTGATGTTGCTGAAGGCCACACAGGTGTAGTTCCCATGACTGGCTAAAGTCAGTGGGCCAGTCTCATACTTTGAGCCAGTTGCCACCTGGGAGCCATTGAAGAACCAGCTGAACTGGCTGAGAGGCTGAGAGGAGGCTGAGCAGTTGAAGGTCACGTTGTGTCCTGTTTCTCCTAATGCTGGTCCTGTTATAATAGGCATCTCCGGTCCATCTATGATACAAAAGACAATCAGTTAGACCAGGGGTGTCAAATTCCTTCCATGGAGTTCCTAGTGTCTGCTGGTTTTTGGTATTTCCATTCAAATAAGACCTAGACAGCCAGGTTTGGGTATTTCCTTACTAACAAAGTATGTTAATACGTCAATCAAGTTCAAGGGAGGATCGAAAAACCTGCTGACACTCAGCCTTCTGTGGAATGAGTTTGACACATTTGAATTAAACCCAACATCTGACATTGTTTAGAAGGTCAAATGTCATCAACATATGTCAGATGGAATAAGAGGTGGGATCCAAACCATCACGTTGACATTACTACAATATTAATAAAGGAAGTTCTCAAAGATTCCACCAAGGCCATTGGGTCAAAGTTGAACTTGTTAATGCCTACTCACAGTTGACGATCAGTTTGTAGTATGGGCTGGTCATGTTGCTGAAGGGGTTGGAGGCAGAACACTGATAGTCTCCGTTGTCAGAATGCTGGACCGAGTTGAATGTCAGTGTATTGTTGTTCGTAGAGAAGTCAGTTCTGTTGCTAGCATAAAGAGGCCAGCCGTTCCTCATCCACTGAATGGAGTAAACCGTTCCAGTGGTGCCACAGGTCAGAGAGAATCTCTCGTTCAGTATTGGCTGGGCTCCAATGACTTTCACGATGGTCATAGTCACAGTTGCTGGGGAAGCAGATCAAAGGGTTTTTCAGCACTTTTATCTCAACTTACATCTTATTATACTGTAGGTTCATCAGCACGTATGCTGACTCTAAAACCAAACAAACACAAAGTAAAGACATTTTTTCCACTTGATTTTAAGTAGCAATTACTGACTCACCAACAACAGTGAGCATCTTGGAGACTGTGCTGTTTCTGACAGTGATGTTGCTGAAGGCCACACAGGTGTAGTTCCCATGACTGGCTAAAGTCAGTGGGCCAGTCTCATACTTTGAGCCAGTTGCCACCTGGGAGCCATTGAAGAACCAGCTGAACTGGCTGAGAGGCTGAGAGGAGGCTGAGCAGTTGAAGGTCACGTTGTGTCCTGTTTCTCCTAATGCTGGTCCTGTTATAATAGGCATCTCCGGTCCATCTATGATACAAAAGACAATCAGTTAGACCAGGGGTGTCAAATTCCTTCCATGGAGTTCCTAGTGTCTGCTGGTTTTTGGTATTTCCATTCAAATAAGACCTAGACAACCAGGTTTGGGTATTTCCTTACTAATAAAGTATGTTAATACGTCAATCAAGTTCAAGGGAGGATCGAAAAACCTGCTGACACTCAGCCTTCTGTGGAATGAGTTTGACACATTTGAATTAAACCCAACATCTGACATTGTTTAGAAGGTCAAATGTCATCAACATATGTCAGATGGAATAAGAGGTGGGATCCAAACCATCACGTTGACATTACTACAATATTAATAAAGGAAGTTCTCAAAGATTCCACCAAGGCCATTGGGTCAAAGTTGAACTTGTTAATGCCTACTCACAGTTGACGATCAGTTTGTAGTATGGGCTGGTCATGTTGCTGAAGGGGTTGGAGGCAGAACACTGATAGTCTCCGTTGTCAGAATGCTGGACCGAGTTGAATGTCAGTGTATTGTTGTTCGTAGAGAAGTCAGTTCTGCTGCTAGCATACAGAGGCCAGCCATTCCTCATCCACTGAATGGAGTAAACCGTTCCAGTGGTGCCACAGGTCAGAGAGAATCTCTCGTTCAGTATTGGCTGGGCTCCAATGACTTTCACGATGGTCATGGTCACAGTTGCTGGGGAAGCAGATCAAAGGGTTTTTCAGCACTTTTATCTCAACTTACATCTTATTATACTGTAGGTTCATCAGCACGTATGCTGACTCTAAAACCAAACAAACACAAAGTAAAGACATTTTTTCCCCTTGATTTTAAGTAGCAATTTCTGACTCACCAACAACAGTGAGCATCTTGGAGACAGTGCTATTTCTGACAGTGATGTTGTTGAAGGCCACACAGGTGTAGTTCCCATGACTGGCTAAAGTCAGTGGGCCAGTCTCATACTTTGAGCCAGTTGCCACCTGGGAGCCATTGAAGAACCAGCTGAACTGGCTGAGAGGCTGAGAGGAGGCTGAGCAGTTGAAGGTCACGTTTTGTCCTGTTTCTCCTAATGCTGGTCCTGTTATAATAGGCATCTCCGGTCCATCTATGATACAAAAGACAATCAGTTAGACCAGTGGTGTCAAATTCCTTCCATGGATTTCCTAGTGTCAGCTGGTTTTTGGTTTTTCCATTCAAATAAGACCTAGACAGCCAGGTTTGGGGATTTCCTTACTAATAAAGTATGTTAATACGTCATTGAAGTTCAAGGGAGGATCGAAAAACCTGCTGACACTCAGCCTTCTGTGGAATGAGTTTGACACATTTGAATTAAACCCAACATCTGCCATTGTTTAGAAGGTCAAATGTCATCAACATATGTCAGATGGAATAAGAGGTGGGATCCAAACCATCACGTTGACATTACTACAATATTAATAAAGGAAGTTCTCAAAGATTCCACCAAGGCCATTGGGTCAAAGTTGAACTTGTTAATGCCTACTCACAGTTGACGATCAGTTTGTAGTATGGGCTGGTCATGTTGCTGAAGGGGTTGGAGGCAGAACACTGATAGTCTCCGTTGTCAGAATGCTGGACAGAGTTGAATGTCAGTGTATTGTTGTTCGTAGAGAAGTCAGTTCCGTTGCTAGCATAAAGAGGCCAGCCGTTCCTCATCCACTGAATGGAGTAAACCGTTCCAGTGGTGCCACAGGTCAGAGAGAATCTCTCGTTCAGTATTGGCTGGGCTCCAATGACTTTCACGATGGTCATGGTCACAGTTGCTGGGGAAGCAGATCAAAGGGTTTTTCAGCACTTTTATCTCAACTTACATCTTATTATACTGTAGGTTCATCAGCACGTATGCTGACTCTAAAACCAAACAAACACAAAGTAAAGACATTTTTTCCCCTTGATTTTAAGTAGCAATTACTGACTCACCAACAACAGTGAGCATCTTGGAGACTGTGCTGTTTCTGACAGTGATGTTGTTGAAGGCCACACAGGTGTAGTTCCCATGACTGGCTAAAGTCAGTGGGCCAGTCTCATACTTTGAGCCAGTTGCCACCTTGGAGCCATTGAAAAACCAGCTGAACTGGCTGACAGGCTGAGAGGAGGCTGAGCAGTTGAAGGTCACGTTTTGTCCTGTTTCTCCTAATGCTGGCCCTGTTATAATAGGCATCTCCGGTCCATCTATGATACAAAATACAATCAGTTAGACCAGGGGTGTCAAATTCCTTCCATGGAATTCCTAGAGTCTGCTGGTTTTTGGTTTTTCCATTCAAATAAGACCTAGACAGCCAGGTTTGGGGATTTCCTTACTAATAAAGTACGTTAATACATCAATCAAGTTCAAGGGAGGATCGAGAAACCTGCTGACAATTAGCCGTCTGTGGAATGAGTTTGACACATTTGAATTAAACCCAACATCTGACATTGGTCAGAAGGTCAAATGTCATCAACGAATGTCAGATGGTATAAGAGGTGGGATCCAAACCATCACGTTGACTTTACTACATTATTAATAAAGGAAGTTCTCAAAGATTCCATCTATGGCTTTGGGGTCAAAGTTGAACTTGTTAATGACTACTCACAGTTGACAATCAGTTTGTAGTATTGGCTGGTCATGTTGCTGAAGGGGTTGGAGGCAGAACACTGATAGTCTCCGTTGTCAGAATGCTGGATAGAGTTAAATATCAGTGTATTGTTGTCCATAGAGAAGTCTGTTCTGTTTTCTGCATACAGAGGCCAGCCGTTCCTCATCCACTGTATGGAGTAAATGGTACCAGATGTCTCACAGGTCAGAGTAAACATGTAGTCTGCAATTGGCTTGGCACCAATGACTTTAACCGTGGACATGGTTACTGGGACTGTGAAGAAAATGTTTGTGTCACATGAATATTGACTACAACCACAATCACTGTATGTTGAATGGCCTATATCTACATGTACAAGTTAAACAGTTTGGATGTCTCTTCTGTCTTACCAATGATGGTGAGCATCTTGGAGACAGTGCTGTTTCTGCCAGTGATGTTGTTGAAGGTAACACAGTTGTACTCTCCATGATTGTCTAATGTCAGTGGGCCTGTCTCGTACACTGAGCCAGCCGCCACCTGGGAGCCATTGAAGAACCAGCTGAACTGGCTTGGAGGCTGAGAAGAGGCAGAGCACTTGAAGGTCATGATGTGTCCTGTCATTGCTATATCCGGACTCATGATAACAGGTCTCTCTGGACCATCTGGGAATCACAAGATAATGAAGATATCGAATGAGATTAGCTATTGGAATTGCCATTAGGTGCTTGCTTTGGTTTGACCCCATTAATACCCAACCATCCCCTTGGCTTTTCATACTTTATGTCAGAAGTCAGATCCAAACTTACCCCAATTCCATTACTATAAATTACATCTTCCCCTCATTATAGGTAAAAATTTGAATAACATTTTCAGATATCAAGTTTGGTTTTGGGCCATAATAACTACTCACAGTTGACGATCAGTCTGTATTCTGGGCTGGTCATGTTGCTGAGGGGGTTGTAGGCAGAACACTGATAGTCTCCGTTGTCAGAATGCTGGACAGAGTTGAAGGTCAGTGTATTGTTGTCCATAGAGAAGTCTGTTCTGTTATCAGCATACAGCGGCCAGCCGTTCCTCATCCAATGAATGGAGTAAATGGTTCCAGCAGTCTCACAGGTCATCGTAAACATGTAGTCTGCTATTACCTGGGAACCCATGACTTTCACCATGGCCATGGTTACCTGGACTGTGAAGAAAACTTCAGTGTCACAAGAATGTTGACTACAATCACAATCACTATTTGTTGATAACAGAACAGACTTCTCTATGGACAACAATACACTAGATCACCTGTACTCCACACACAGAGACGCGTTCAAAGCTCTCCCTCGCCCTCCATTTGGTAAATCCGACCACAACTCTATCCTCCTGATTCCTGCTTACAAGCTAAAATTAAAGCAGGAAGCACCAGTGACTCGGTCTATAAAAAAATGGCCAGATGAAGCAGATGCTAAACTACAGGACTGTTTTGCTATCACAGACTGGAACATGTTCCGGCATTCTTCCGATGACATTGAGGAATATACCACATCAGTCACTGGCTTTATCAATAAGTGCATTGAGGACGTCGTCCCCACAGTGACTGTACGTACATACCCCAACCAGAAGCCATGGATTACAAGCAACATTCGCACTGAGCTAAAGTGTAGAGCAACCGCTTTCAAGGTGCGGGACTCTAACCCGGAAGCTTACAATAAATCCCGCTATGCCCTGTGACGAACCATCAAACAGGCAAAGCTTCAATACAGGGCCAAGATTGAATCATACTACACCGGCTCCGACGCTCGTCGGATGTGGCAGGGCTTGCAAACTATTACAGACTACAAAGGGAAGCACAGCCGCGAGCTGCCCAGTGACACGAGCCTACCAGACGAGCTAAATCACTTCTATGCTATCTTCGAGGCAAGCAACACTAAGGCATGCATGAGAGCATCAGCTGTTCCGGACGACTGTGTGATCACGCTCTCCGTAGCCGATGTGAGTAAGACCTTTAAACAGGTCAACATTCACAAGGCTGCGGGGCCAGATGGATTACCAGGACGTGTGCTCCGGGCATGTGCTGACCAACTGGCAGGTGTCTTCACTGACATTTTCAACATGTCCCTGATTGAGTCTGTAATACCAACATGCTTCAAGCAGACCACCATAGTCCCTGTGCCCAAGAACACAAAGGCAACCTGCCTAAATGACTACAGACCCGTAGCACTCACGTCCGTAGCCATGAAGTGCTTTGAAAGGCTGGTAATGGCTCACATCAACACCATTATCCCAGAAACCCTAGACCCACACCAATTTGCATACCGCCCAAACAGATCCACAGATGATGCAATCTCTATTGCACTCTACACTGCCCTTTCCCACCTGGACAAAAGGAACACCTATGTGAGAATGCTATTAATTGACTACAGCTCAGCGTTCAACACCATAGTACCCTCAAAGCTCATCACTAAGCTAAGTAACCTGGGACTAAACACCTCCCTCTGCAACTGGATCCTGGACTTCCTGATGGGCCGCCCCAAGGTGGTGAGGGTAGGTAACAACACATCTGTCACACTGATCCTCAACACTGGAGCTCCCCAGGGGTGCGTGCGCAGTCCCCTCCTGTACTCCCTGTTCACCCACGACTGCATGGCCAGGCACGACTCCAACACCATCATTAAGTTTGCTGACGACACAACAGTGGTAGGGCTGATCACCGACAATGATGAGACAGCCTATAGGGAGGAGGTCAGAGACCTGGCCGGGTGGTGCCAGAATAACAACCTATCCCTCAATGTAACCAAGACTAAGGAGATGATTGTGGACTACAGGAAAAGGAGCACCGAGCACATCCCATTCTCATCGACGGGGCTGTAGTGGAGCAGGTTGAGAGCTTCAAATTCCTTGGTGTCCACATCAACAACAAATTAGAATGGTCCAAACACACCAAGACAGTCGTGAAGAGGGCACGACAAAGCCTATTCCCCCTCAGGAAACTAAAAAGATTTGGCATGGGTCCTGAGATCCTCAAAAGGTTCTACAGCTGCAATATCGAGAGCATCCTGACCGGTTGCATCACTGCCTGGTACGGTAATTGTTTGGCCTCCGACCGCAAGGCACTTCAGAGGGTAGTGCGTACGGCCCAGTACATCACTGGGGCAAAGCTGCCTGCCATCCAGGACCTCTACACCAGGCGGAAGGCCCCTGAAAATTGTCAAAGACCCCAGCCACCCCAGTCATAGACTGTTCTCTCTACTATCGTATGGCAAGCGGTACCGGAGTGCCAAGTCTAGGACAAAAAGGCTTCTCAACAGTTTTTACCCCCAAGCCATGACTCCTGAACAGATAACCAAATGGTTACCCGGACTATTTGCATTGTGTGCCCTCCCCCTCCCCCCCCCCCCCCCCCCCGCTACTCTCTGTTTATCTTATATGCATAGTCACTTTAACTATACATTCATGGACATACTACCTCAATTGGCCCGACCAACCAGTGCTCCTACACATTGGCTAACCGGGCTATCTGCATTGTGTCCCACCACCCACCAACCCCTCTTTCTACGCTACTGCTACTCTCTGTTCATCATATATGCATAGTCACTTTAACCATACCCATGTATAGTTACTTTAACCATACCACATGTACATACTACCTCAATAAGCCTGACTAACCGGTGTCTGTATATAGCCTTGCTACTCTTATTTTCAAATGTCTTTTTACTGTTGTTTTATTTCTTTACTTACCTACACACACACATATACCTTTTTTTTTCTCACACTATTGGTTAGAGCCTGTAAGTAAGCATTTCACTGTAAGGTCTACACCTGTTGTATTCGGCACACGTGACAAATAAACTTTGATTTGATTTGATTTGAATGGCCTATATCTACATGTACAAGTTAAACAGTTTCGATGACTCTTCTGTCTTACCAATGATGGTGAGCATCTTGGAGACAGTGCTGTTTTTGCCAGTGATGTTGTTGAAGGCCACACAGGTGTACTCCCCATGACTGGCTAAGGTCAGTGGGCCAGTCTCATACGCTGAGCCAGCCGCCACCTGGGAGCCATTGAAGAACCAGCTGAACTGGCTGGGAGGCTGAGAGGAGGCTGAGCAGTTGAAGGTCACGATGTGTCCTGTCATTGCTATATCTGGACTAGTTACAGCAGGTCTCTCTGGTCCAACTATTAATAAACACAAGACAGTATGGTTAATCTTATGGTTTGACTTTTTTTACAAAGACTAGTGAGTAAGTAGCCTTCCACAATCTTTGGCTTTTGCAAGTTAGAACAGCTCATGGGAGCAGCAACCTATCTCCTGTTTCTGTAGCGTGTTGCAGCTTGATGTATAAGCACATCCCCTGGACAGGACACTAGTCTATCACAGGCCCTTACCCCCAATCTATCTCCTTAATGCTGCTTGCCAAGTAAAGACACATTGGGTCCAATTTTTACAGTTGTTGGTATGACTCATCCAGGGATCAAACTCCCAAACTTATACAGTTATCTCAGTATGGAAACTCTAACTACAAGGCCACTGAATTGGTTTTATCAGACAAAGATTACCAGCTCTTGTAATACTCACAGTTCACCACATGCTTGTATGCTATGCTGGTCAGGTTGCTAACAGCATTAAAGGCCTCACAGAGATATTCTCCATTGTCAGAAAATTGGATTGGGTTGATAACCATTGTGCTGTTGTCCGTAGAGAAGAATGTTCTGTTATTTAGGGAGATGAGCTGGCCGTTCATCAGCCAGATAATGTAGTCTACAGGTCCAGTCACCTCACACCGCAGAGTGAAGGACTGATCCAGTATCGGTGGCTTCCCATCACGGTTCAACGAAACCGCTGATATCGGCTCTATGGTAAAAAGAAGAGGAGGAATCATTTGTCATACTGTACTTCACTTGATTGGTGGTAAAAATACCATTATATAACATTCTATTTATACCCATCAATAATCAAATATTCACTACCAACTATACGACATTTCGTAACGATGAATGTTGTCTCACCCATGATCTTTATCATTGTGGTCATGGAGGCGAATCGGAGTGTGACATTGTTGTAGGCTAAGCAGGCGTAAGTTCCTGTCTGGTTTTCCCTGGTGTTCTGCAGGCTGAGCTGTGGGCTTTGCTCATTGAGGAACGCCTCATTAAACCTCCACTTGTAGGACTCAGTGGGTTTGGACTGAGCGGAGCAGGACAGAATGATGTCAGAGCCCGTCTTGTAGGCTGTATGTCCTATGGTCATCTCAGGAACTACCATCATGGTGAGGTTACTTGGGCCATCTATGGGAGGAACAAATAACAATGAAGTGTTGGGTAAACATTACCTAGAATATGTTTCTGTCCTGCTCTACTAAACACAGTGTACTAATGATCTCTCCAAATAATGATCTGGATCATGTGTACACAGAGGAATGGTTTGGGATGAAAATAGGCATATTACATCATTGCATGGAATGCTGGCTCTCAATGACAAGGTACAATCCATGTCTGTTGTGTATGATTAATGTACAGTATACTGCATACTCTGATACTCACATCTAACATTGAGGCCAATGGGCTGGCTGGTGCCATTGCTGATTCCATTGATGACCTCACATCTGAACGGCCCTTCATCGTATCGTGTCACACTGACTATGGTGAGAGTGCTGTTCCCACCACCAAGCCAAACTCTGTCACTGGCTGTGACCTCTGAGCTGCCATTCAGCCAGCGGTAGGAGAGGGAGGTGCCAGAGGAGACAGAGCAGGTGAAAATGGCAGTGTCGTTCAATTCCACTAGATCAGTGGCGTTGGCCCTTAGAGTCACGTTTGAAATGGGCTCTGTGGGTGAGAGAGTAGATGGCAGTCAAGATAAGATGGATGTGTCTCAAGAAAGGTTGTTTTGTGTCTTACTGAATTACAACCATATAGTTGATATTTGTTTCATATTGTAAAACTTGTTTTGGAAATCCATCTAAATATGCTATTTTGTTTACTTATCATAGAGACCAGGTTTCAGGATTGAGCCCTGTAGAGCCCTTAGTCTCTTTGAACACATAAAAAATATTGTGTTCGTCTTATCTGAAATTGAAAAGAACAGTTTGCTCAAACTCTGTGATCTGTTTTAGGTATTACGTAGGCCAAATTCACTATAGGTTCAGAAAACATTGACATATTTAAGTGTTAGCTTCGGAGGTCAGGAAAATGACTTTGCCTTTTATTATTGTGACAGAGATGAATCATTGATAGAGAATGTATGTGCATGCAAGTTTTAAGAAAGTATATGAATGGGCAAGTAATTGTGCAGGTTAGCATGTGTGCGAGCAAGTGACCGTGTGTGCCAGTGAGTGAGAGTCTATCATAGTAGAAAGATAAACAGACAGGCAGAGGTCATTTCCTTACCCTGGACAGACAAAGTCACCACAGCATACAGGACTGGCTCCATTCCCTGCACGGTATATAGACCTGAGTCGTTGAGTTGGAGAGAGCTTATGGACAGCTCTGAGGAGGAGCGGTTGAATGAGACTCTGCCTTGATAACTTGTACTCACTCTACTGCCATTAGGATAGAAAAGTACGATGATTGTAGTTTCATATGACCAGATCCCTATGTTGATGGGGCTTTGAGGAACTAGGTTCAGTGTGACATTACTGCCCACAGCTAAGGGGTTCATCGAGGGAACCACCACCTGGCCAGAAACACCTAGAAGAGGATGGATTGATGAGTTTAGTTCATGTTTTGAGATATTATTAAAATCAGTACAAAAGTCTTTAAAGTTCTTAAAATATTTTAATTGAGATTAATCAAATCTTCGGACAATGGAACTTTAACAGAAATACAAGCTTTTGTTTCAACATTGTGCCTTCAATTTGAACCCACAATTTACAACATGACCTACTATCTATTTCTAATGTCTACTCTAGACATTGTTGTCAATGTCAGATAAATAGAAATCTCCATCTTTCTGACTTGATACTGTTTGTCTGAAGTGCATCAACCAAACAGAGACATTTGAACAACCTGTTACTAATTTAACAAAGCGTTATAGCACAAATAGGCATCAATATATTTCCAGAATGAGTGTTTTGTCCTCTTTACCTGTAGTGAAGTTGAGCAGCACCAGGATGAGAACCCACACCAGAGGATACTCCATAGTTCTACCACTTATCAAACACCATGGATCAGAAATTAACGGTAATCTTTCCTATGAACCAAATGACTGTCCACCCTTCTTGGTAAATCCAAACATGTCAATACTCCACAATCACAGTCTCCTCTCAATCAACAAATATTTATTCAGGATCATGTAATGTTGCTGGAGTCAGGTGATGCAAATGTACCTACCCACCCTACCTGTCGCCAGAACACACTCACACACACCCACCCAACTACCCACGCCCTGTTTTGCCCACGTACATTTTTCCCACTGTGTTTTTTGTTGACACACAGGGGTGTTTTCAAGCTGATTATGGTTTACTGTAAATCTGATCAACTCTGTTTGTCCTACACAGGTCCTGGGAGGAGGCTGGATCATACTTGGCCAATGAGGCCGGGGATAGGTGGCTAAAGTGGCTAAAGCAACCTGGGCTCATAAGACACTGTTCACATTGAACCTGTCAAGAAACACTTCTAGTGCCTTGAAAAATGATTTGCCCCCTTTCTGATATTCTATGTTTTTGCATACTTTTGATACTGAATGTTATCAGATCTTCAACCAAAACCCAATTTTAGAAAAAGGGAACCTGAGTTTAAAAAAAGTATACTTTATTTATTTAAAAACGTTATGCAACACACAATTCACCTGTGTGAAAAAGTAATTGCCCCCTTACACTTAATAAATGGCATGAACTGCTCATTTCAAGTCCTGCTACAGCATCTCAATTGGGATTAGGTCAGGACTTTGACTAGGCCATTCCAAAACATCAGATTGTGTTCTGCATCATTGTCTTGCTGCATGACTCAGCTCACAGCTAGATGGCCTGACATTATCCTGTAGAATTCTCTGAAATGGAGCAGAATTCCTGGTTCCTTCTGTTAAGGCAAGTCTTCCGGATCCTGAGACACCAAAGCATCCCAAAACCATCACACTGCCACTACCGTGCTTGACCATTGGTATGAGGTTCTTACTGTGGAATGCAGTGTTTGGTTTTCACCAGGCATATTGGGACCAATCTCGTCCAAAATGTTATACTTGTGAATCATCTGTCCATAGACCATTCTTCCAAAAGTCTTGATGATCATCCAGGTGCATCCAGATGCTTTTTTCTAAACTTGAGTCAAAGTTTTGAATGACATGGATCCCATTATTCGTGGCGAAATCCAAACACTGTATTACACAGTAAGAACCTCATACCAACGGTCTAGCAGCTTTTTTTTACATTATATATGCAGTGCCTTTGGAAAGTAATCAGACCCCTTGTCTTTTTCCACATTTTGTTACGCTACAACCTTATTCTAAAATGGATTAAATAAATATTTTCCCCCATCATAATGACAAAGCAAAAACATTTTTTTTTGAAATTTTCGCAAGTGCATTAAAAATTTAAAACATAAATAACTTATTTACATAAGTATTCAGACCCTTTGCTATGCGACTCGAAATCGAGCTCAGGTGCATTATGTTTCCATTGATCATCCTTGAGAGTCCAATCTGGGGGAAGGGTACCAAATCATTTCTGCAGCATTGAAGGTCCCAAGAACACAGTGGCCTCCATCATTCTTAAATGGAAGAAGTTTGGAACCACCAAGACTCTTGCTAGACCTGTCCTCCCAGCCAAACTGAGCAATCGGGGGAGAAGGGCCTTGGTCAGTGAGGTGACCAAGAACCTGATGGTCACTCTGAAAGAGCTCTAGAGTTCCTCTGTGGAGATTGGAGAACCTTCCAGAGGGAGAACCATCTTTGCAGAACTCCGCTAATCAGGCCTTTATGGTAGAGTGGCCAGACGCAAGCCAATGCTTAACAAAAAGCACATGACAAGATTCTCTGGTCTGATGAAACCAAGATTGAACTCTTTGGCCTGAATGCCAAGCGTCACATCTGGAGGACACCTGGCACCATCCCTACGGTGAAGCATGGCGGTGCAGCATCATGCTGTGGGGATGTTGTACAGCGGCAGGGACTGGGAGACTCGTCAGATTTGAGGCAAAGATGAACAGAGAAAAGTACAGAGAGATCCTTGATGAAAACCTACTCCAGAGCTCTCAGGACCTCAGTCTGGGACGAAGGTTCAGCTTCCAACAGGATAACGACCCTTAGCAGACAGCCAAGACAACGCAGGAGTGGCTTCGGGAAAAGGCTCTGAATGTCCTTGAGTGGCCCAACCAGAGCCCGGACTTGAACCTGATCCAACATCTTTGGAGGGATCTGAAAATAGCTGTGCAGCAATGCTCCCCATCCAACCTGACAGAGCTTGAGAGGATCTGTTGAGAAGTATGGGAGAAACTCCCTATTTACAGGTGTGCCAAGCTTGTAGCGTCATACCCAAGACGACTCAAGGCTGTCATCACTGCCAAAGATGCTTCAACAAAGAGTAAATGGTCTCAATACTTATGTAAATGTTATATTTCATTTTTCCATTTTTAAGAAATTAGCAAAAATGTGTAAAAACCTGTTTTTGCTTTTTCATTATGGGATACTGTGTGTCGATTGATGAGAGGGAAAAAAACGCTTTAATCAATTTTAGAATAAGGCTGTAACCTAACAAAATGTGAAAAAAGTCAAGGGGTCTGAGTACTTTCCGAATGCACTGTATGGAGGCTTAAATATCCTGACCTAGTGAGATATACATGTACATGGCGGATGCTCAATCAAGCTAGTCTTGACTACTTACTTATGTCACTCTCCCTAAAGATTAAAAAGTGTTGATGGGGGACAGAATGCGGTCGGACCATCAAATAATTGGCATATATATTACTCTTACAGAATTTCCACGTGGGTGAGGATATTGGACATTTTATCGAAGCCTATTGGATGATGACTTGTTTTTAACTAGGACAGAATAATTTATAGCTGACTTTTTCTGACATAACATAGGTACAGCTGTCACGTCCTGACCCTAGTAAGACGTCATTTTCTATAGTAGAGTAGGTCAGGGCGTGACAGGGGGTGTTTTGCGTGGTTTGTCTATGTTTTCTATTTCTATGTTTTGTTCTAGTATTCTATTTCTCTGTTGGAGGTTTTTTGGGATGATCTCCAATTAGAGGCAGCTGGTTCGCGTTGTCTCTAATTGGAGATCATATTTACGTTGTTTTTTTTTCTAGTGTGTTTGTGGCAGTTGTTTTATGTTTAGTTGTGTTCTGTGTAGACTTCAGTACCTGACAGAACTGTTAGCTGTTCGTTTTCTCTTTGTTATTTTCTTTAGTATTCTGAGTTTAAATAAACGTCATTATGAGCACTCAACACGCTGCGCCTTGGTCCCCTCTATACGACAGCCGTTACAACAGCAGATCCCCTTATTGTATGGGACACTTTTAGGTCAAAAGATTCCATATTAACAAAGGAAATGGAAGGACTAACAGTACAAATAGATAGCAATAAAAACGGTACCATAAAGGCTCAGAATAAGTTGTAGGAAAAACAAAAAGAAATGGAGGAACTTAATCAAGAAAGATGAAATGTAATATATTCTAAAAAATAAAGCAAACTGGATGGAATATGTGGAAAAATGCACCAAATGTATTTTATCTTCAACATAGAAATGCTACCAAAAATGATTTACCGAAACTTGTTACAAATGACCGAGTCACCCATGATTCACCAAACAATATTTTGAAAGAGGAAGGAAAGTTTTCGTTTCAGTCTCCTCCATCTCCACTCACTGAAGCTAATTGTATGGATTTATTTCTATTAATAATGTACAATTAACAGCTGTACAGAAAGACTCATGTGAAGGCCAAATTACAGAGGGGGAACTTCTTGATGCAATTAAAGCCTTTAAGTCCGGGAAAACTCCAGGCTGGATGGCATACCAGTGGAGCTTTATTAAACCTTTTTTTATATAGTCAGAAGACCGTTATTACCATGTTTTATCCACTCCTATATTAATGCTAGATTATCAGACTCTCAACAATAAGGTCTGATTTCATTATTATAGAAACAAGATCCAAGTGGTAAATATAAAGATCCAGTACATTTACACAATTGGAGGCCTCTTACACGTCAGTGTTGTGATGGAAAAATGGTAGCAAAATGCATAGCGCATAGAATTAAAAAGGTATTGTCGGATGTTATTTATCCTAATCAGACAGGTTTTTACATGGACGGTACATTGGAGATAATATAAGACAAGTACTGAAACAATAGAACATTGAAAAATCTGGGAAACCAGGCCTGGTATTCATATCTGACTTTGAAAAGGCTTTTGATAAAGTACTACTGGAGTTTATATGTAAATGCCTGGAATATTTCAATTTTGGAGAATCTCTTATAAAATGGGTTAAAGTTATGTGTAGTAACCCTAAGTGTAAAAGAGTAAATCCACAATTTGGATCACTCCACAGCCTCATAGGGGATTTAGATACTTTTTCTAACCTCTCTGGATTACAACCAAATTATGGTAAGTGTACTTTATTACATACTGGATCAATAAATAATACAACTTTTACATTACCGTGTAGTTTACCAATAAAATTGTGTGACGGTGATGTGTACATACTCGTGTGGACATACTCGGTATACATATCCCGAAAGAAAGAAATTAACTCACTCCAATACTGTCACGTCCTGACCATAGAAAGCTGTTATTTTCTATGGTATAGTAGGTCAGGGCGTGACAGGGGGGTTTTCTAGTTTAGTTTTTCTATGTTGTTATGTTCTAGTTTTGTATTTCTATGTTGGGTTTTGTTTGGGATGATCTCCACTAACATCAAGGCGGTCCACTAACATCAAGGCGGTGACCCGATCCTGTAGGTTCATGCTCTACAACATTCGCAGAGTACGACCCTGCCTCACACAGGAAGCGGCGCAGGTCCTAATCCAGGCACTTGTCATCTCCCGTCTGGATTACTGCAACTCACTGTTGGCTGGGCTCCCTGCCTGTGCCATCAAACCCCTACAACTCATCCAGAACGCCGCAGCCCGTCTGGTGTTCAACCTTCCCAAGTTCTCTCACGTCACCCCGCTCCTCCGCTCTCTCCACTGGCTTCCAGTTGAAGCTCGCATCCGCTACAAGACCATGGTGCTTGCCTACGGAGCTGTGAGGGGAACGGCACCTCCGTACCTTCAGGCTCTGATCAGGCCCTACACCCAAACAAGGGCACTGCGTTCATCCACCTCTGGCCTGCTCGCCTCCCTACCTCTGAGGAAGCACAGTTCCCGCTCAGCCCAGTCAAAACTGTTCGCCGCTCTGGCACCCCAATGGTGGAACAATCTCCCTCACGATGCCAGGACAGCGGAGTCAATCACCACCTTCCGGAGACACCTGAAACCCCACCTCTTTAAGGAATACCTGGGATAGGATAAAGTAATCCTTCTAACCCCCCCCCCCCCTTTAAAGGATTTAGATGCACTATTGTAAAGTGTTTGTTCTACTGGATATTATAGGTGAATGCACCAATTTGTAAGTCGCTCTGGATAAGAGCGTCTGCTAAATGACTTAAATGTAAATGCTAAATGACTTAAATCTCCAATTAGAGGCAGCTGGTCATCGTTGTCTCTAATTGGAGATCATACTTAAGTAGGTGTTTTTCCCACCTGGGTTTGTGGGAGATTGATTTGGATTACGTGTATGTTAACTCTTCGTCACGGTTTGTTGTTTTTGTTCAGTCAGTTTATTTTGTATGTATTGCATAGTTTCACAGTGAAAATAAAATGTGGAACAACACACACGCTGCACTTTGGTCCGCTCCTTCCTACAAAAACCGTGACAAATACATTTAAAAGAAAGTTAGCAAAAATAGATCTTGCTACTATGGAAAGGAAAATACCTGTCTATTTGTGGAAAAACCACTACTGCAAAAATGGAAGAGGCAAGTGGAAGGGGGAAAAATAACTTTGAAAGTTTCTTCAAGTGCAGTCGCAAAGACCATCAGCGCTATGATGAAACTGGCTCTCATGAGGACCGCCACAGGAAAGGAAGAGCCAGAGTTGCCTCTGCTGCAGAGGATAAGTTCATTAGAGTTACCAGCCTCAGTAACTGCAGCCCAAGTATATGCTTCACAGAGTTCAAGTAACAGACATCTGAACATCAGCTGTTCAGAGGAGACTGCATGAAATCAGGCCTTCATGGTCGAAATGCTGCAAAGAAACCACAACTAAGGGGACACCAATAGGAAGAAGAGACTTGCTTGGGCCAACAAACACCAGCAATGGACAATATACCATTGGAAATATGTCCTTTGGTCTGATGAGTCCAAATTTGAGATTTTTGGTTCCAACAGCTGTGTTTTTGTGAGACGCAGAGTAGGTGAACGGATAATCTCCGCATGCGTGGTTCCCACCGTGAAGCATGGAGGAGGAGGTGTGATGGTGTGCTTTCCTGATGACACTGTCTGTAATTTATTTAGAATTCAAGTCACACCTAACCAGCATGGCTAACACAGCATTCCGCAGCGATGTCCCATCGAATCTGGTTTGCGCTTAGTGGGACTATCATTTGACCCAACACACTTCCAGGCTGTGTAAGGGCTATTTGATCAAAAAAGAAAGTGATGGAGTGCTGCATCAGATGACCTGACCTCCACAATCACCCGACCTCAACCCAATTGAGATGCTATGGGATGAGTTGGACCGCAGAGTGAAGGAAAAGCAGTCAACAAGTGCTTAGCATATGTGGGAACTCCTTCAAGACTGTTGGAAAAGCATTCCAGCTGAAGCTGGTTGAGAGAATGGCAAGAGTGTTTAAAGCTGTCATCAAGTCAAAGGTGACTACTTTAAAGAATCTAAAATCTAAAATATATTTTGATTTGTTTAACACTTTTTTGGTTACGACATTATTCCATATGTGGTATTTCATAGTTTTGATGTCTTCACTATTATTCTACAATGTAGAACCCTATCCCTTCGCAAAGAACCCTTTTGGAATCATTTTGTCTAAGAGTGTATATGCCATCTTCATCAAAGCCTTTTGCTGTCCCTTTATCCTTTATTACGCTTGCTCATGGACTGCTTTGCACTCTTTAATATTGACTGAGATTTAATAGAGACATGTATCTGTCTGTCTCTCTGTTTACCATTTATATACAAACCCACTAACCACAGGTCCTGCCTCCACACACATCACTCTAGTCACTGTTTACTGTATCTACACAGTCCAAATGTAAATAACTTTTCTAAGGTCAGATATAAATACCGTAACCATCCTGGTCAGGAGAGATGAACAGGGTTGCGATACAAGGAAGTTGGAAATTAGCCAAATGGTAAAATGTTTAAAAAAACTTCCATCTAGGGGAAGCAAGGGGAAGATATCAGAACAGGGACGTTTGGAATAATGACATATTGTACAGGATACATTTGTACTGTAGTGAACTCATCTCTATTGTAATGCAAGGTCTCTTTCATGATCATGTGAAACGTCAATTGCAATGGAAATGCTGGGATGTGTTTTCCTATGAAAATTATGTTAAAGGCAATTATGATGCAACTATGATGGTGATACTGAATATTAAGGCTATACTCACTTCATGTTACACACATAGACACTCAACCATGCAAATTGGCTGGGTTATTATTTATTTGGACATCACACATTATAGTTTTACTGTAATCCAGACATCATTCACAATCTCACTAAATCACATCCAATTTCATACACATCAACCTACTCAGATTTACTACACACATAAAATCTTGACCCAATTTTCTAACATCTGTGGCATTGGCCCACAGGCAAACAGGCAAGTCAATGAAACAAATATTGCTAGAACCTGTTTCTTGAATTCTAAATATCAGACATTTGAAATCTCAAATTTTGACCGTCATAGTACCTCCTATGGCAGTAACTTTACAAGCACTAATTATGGTCAATTTAGACTGAGAATAGTATCTAGTTATGGTAAAGGATGAAATAAGTATAGTCAGTTATAATTGTAATGGTTTAGCAGATTATAAAAAAAGAAGATCATTCTTTACATGGCTAAAAGAAAAGGAATATAACATATACTCACTCTTCATCTTTAGATGACGTTGCATGGAAAAAGGAATGGGGTGGTGAAATAATTTTCTGTCATGGACAAAGGAACTCAAAAGGTGAGAATTTCGATCTGAATGTGCAAATAGTCAAAAATGACTCGCAAGGAAGATTGATATTTTGAATATGAAAGTGGACGAAAAAGAGATTTGGCTCATTAATCTATATGGTCCAAATCAGGATGATCCATGCTTCTTCAAAAATATTTATACCAATTTATTGAATTTACAGGCAACAAAAGATCAAATCATTATGGTGGGAGACTATAACACAGTGTTAAGTACCTCAATGGACCGTAAAGGAAATCACTCTACAAATTATCATCACCGTGCCCTTAAGGAAATTACAAATATTATGGACACATTAGAAATAGTGAATATATTTGGGGACTAAAAAACCCCGACCTAGTGAGATATACATGGAGGAGACTTAATCAAGCTACAGTGAGGGAAAAAAGTATTTCATCCCCTGCTGATTTTGTACGTTTGCCCACTAACAAAGAAATGATCAGTCTATAATTTTAATGGTAGGTTTATTTGAACAGTGAGAGAGAGAACAACAACAAAAAAATCCAGAAAAACGCATGTCAAAAATGTTATAAGATTATTTGCATTTTAATGAGGGAAATAAGTATTTGACCCCTCTGCAAAACATGACTTAGTAATTGGTGGCAAAACCCTTGTTGGCAATCACAGAGGTCAGACGTTTCTTGAAGTTGGCCACCAGGTTTGCACACATCTCAGGAGGGATTTTGTCCCACTCCTCTTTGCAGATCTTCTCCAAGTCATTAAGCTTTCGAGGTTGACGTTGGCAACACGAACCTTCAGCTCCCTCCACAGATTTTCTATGGCATTAAGGTCTGGAGACTGGCTAGGCCACTCCAGGACCTTATTGTGCTTCTTCTTGAGCACCTCCTTTGTTGCCTTGGCCGTGGGTTTTGGGTCATTGTCACGCTGGAAAACCCATCCACGACCAATTTTCAATGCCCTGGCTGAGGGAAGGAGGTTCTCACCCAAGATTTGATGGTACATAGTCCCGCCCATCGTCCCTTTGATGCGGTGAAGTTGTCCTGTCCCCTTAGCAGAAAAACACCCCCATAATGTTTCCACCTCCATGTTTGACGGTGGGGATGGTATTCTTGGGGTCATAGGCAGCATTCCTCCTCCTCCAAACACGGCAAGTTGAGTCGATGCCAAAGAGCTCCATTTTGGTCTCATCTGACCACAACACTTTCACGCAGTTGTCCTCTGAATCCTTCAGATGTTCATTGGCAAACTTCAGACGGGCATGGATATGTGCTTTCTTGAGCAGGGGGACTTTGCGACCGCTGCAGGATTTCAGTCCTTCACGGCGTAGTGTGTTACCAATTGTTTTCTTGGTGACTATGGTCCCAGCTGCCTTGAGATCATTGACAATATCCTCCCGTGTAGTTCTGGGCTGATTCCTCACCGTTCTCATGATCATTGCAACTCCACGAGGTGAGATCTTGCATGGAGCCCCAGGCCGAGGGAGATTGACAGTTCTTTTGTGTTTCTTCCATTTGCGAATAATCGCACCAACTGTTGTCACCTTCTCACCAAGCTGCTTGGCGATGGTCTTGTAGCCCATTCCAGCCTTGTGTAGGTCTACAATCTTGTCCCTGACATCCTTGGAGAGCTCTTTGGTCTTAGCCATGGTGGAGAGTTTGGAATCTGATTGATTTATTGCTTCTGTGGACAGGTGTCTTTTATACAGGTAACAAGCTGAGATTAGGAGCACTCCCTTTAAGAGTGTGCACCTAATCTCAGCTCGTTAACTGTATACAAGACACCTGGGAGCCAGAAATCTTTCTGATTGAGAGGGGGTCAAATACTTATTACCCTCATTAAAATGCAAATCAATTTATAACATTTTTTTGACATGCGTTTTTCTGGATTTTTTGTTGTTATTCTGTCTCTCACTGTTCAAATAAACCTACCATTAAAATTATAGACTGATCATTTCTCTGTCAGTGGGCAAACGTACAAAATCAGCAGGGGATCAAATACTTTTTTCCCTCACTGTAGTTGTCTTGACTACTTTCTTGTCTCTTTCTCTCTTGCACTAAAGGTTAAAGAAGATTTAATAGGAGACAGAATGCGATCGAATCATCATCTAATTGGCCTTCACATAACTCTCATAGAATTTCCACGTGGATGAGGATATTGGAAATGTAATCAACGTTTAATGGAGGACAATTTATTTTTAATTAAGAAAATAATGTATAACTTAATATTTCCAGTATAATATAGGTTCAGCTGTCACGCCCTGACCTTAGAGCTGTTTTATTTCTCTATTTGGTTAGGTCAGGGTGTGGGGTGGGCATTCTATGTCATATATTTCTTTGTTTTGGCCGAGTATGGTTCCTAATCAGAGGCAGCTGTCTATCGTTATCTCTGATTGGGAATCATACATAGGCAGCCTTTTCCCACCTTTGTTTGTGGGTAGTTGTTTACTGTTTTGTATTTCTGTACCTGACAGAACTGTGCGCTTTTCGTTTTGTTATATTTGTTTGAGTGTTTCATTGTTAATAAAATCATGAACACATTCCACGCTGCACTTTGGTCCACTCCTTCCAACAAAACCCGTTACATTAGCAAATACCCTTATTGTTTGGGATACCTTTAAATGTACCTTCAGAGGTCATTCAATTCAATATTCATCTATAATAAAAAAGCAGTTTCTGGCTAAAGAGACAAGACTAACAAGGGAAATTCTTGAACCAATAGTACAGGTAGATAGCAATAAAAACGATACTAGAGAGATACAAAATAAGTTAAAGGAAAAACAAGAACTGGAGGAACTCATTCAAGGACGATCTAATGTAGTCTATTACAAAAGTAAAGCAAACTTGATGGAATATGGAGTAAAATGCATCAAATTATTCCTGAATCTCCAACACAGGAATGCTAACAAAAATAATTTGCAGAAACTCGTTACTGAAGACGTAGTCATCTATGATTCTCTAAATTATATTTTAAAAGCGGAAGCTAAATGTTTTAAGCAGATGTTCTCTTTAACGTCTCATCCTCACCCACTGAATGACGATTACTGTAATTAAATCTTTCCAAATAATATTTTTTTTGGGGAAATATCACAAATGTTCAGAAAGATCAGTGTGCAGGCCAAATTACAGAGGAATAACCTTTTGAGGCTATTAAATCCATTCAGTCTGGAAAAACCCCAGGGCTTGATGGCATACCGGTAGAGGTATATCAATCCTTTTTTTGATATACTCAATGCTCCATTGCTAGCTTGTTTTAACTACTCATATAGAAAACTGGTAGTCTGTCATGTACTCAGCAGGAAGGTCTGATTTCACTATTATTAAACCAAGACCCAGATGGCAAATATAAAGATCCATTCAATCTAAAAAACTGGAGGCCTCTTACACATGCAAAAATACTAGCGAAATGCATAGCACTCAGAATGAAAAAGGTTTTACCAGGTATTGTTCATCCAGATCAGACAGGTTTTTTACATGGACGATACATTGGAGATAATATACGACAATTACTAGAAATAAAATAACATTATGAAACATCTAAGAAGCCAGGCCTAATATTTATAGTGGATTTTGAAAAGGCCTTTGATAAAGTAAGACTGGATTTTATAAAAAAATGCCTGGACTTTTTCAATTTCGGTGATTCTCTTTTAAAATGGGAAAAAGTAATGTATAACAACCCCAGATGTAAAATAGTAAATAGCGGTTACTTCTCCGAGTTTTGAATTGTCAAGAGGAGTTAAACAAGGATGTCAGCTGTCACCATATCTATTAATTATGGATATCAAAAAGCTAGCTATTAAAATTAGATCAAATAACAACATTAGAGGATTGGAAATCATAGGCTTAAAAACAAAGGTGTCCATGTATGCCGATGACTCAAGTTTTATATTATTAAGTCCGCAAGCTAGATCCCTGCAATGTCTCATTGAAGATCTAGGTAACTTTTCTGGACTCTCTTGACTAAAACCTAATTATGATAAGTGTACAATATTACATATTGGATCTTTAAAAAATACAACATTTACATTACCCTGCAGTTTACCTATAAAATGGGCTGACGGTCAAGTAGACGTACTTGATATTCAAACCACAAAATATATAAATGAGCTCTCCACAATGAATTTCAATAGAAAACTTGTAAAAATAGACAAGATCCTGCAACCATGGAGATGTAAATACCTGTCTATTTATGGAAAAATTGCCCTGATTAACTCCTTAGTCATATCTCAGTTTACTCACTTACTTATGGTGCTGCCTACTCCTGATGATTCATTTTTCAAATCACATGAGCAAAAAATATTTTGCTTTATCTGGGACGGTAAACCAAACAAAATAAAACGTGCCTAACCATATAAGGAATATGAATTGGGTGGGTTGAGACAATTAAATATAAAAGCAGTAAACCTCTCTCTAAAAGCTTCACTTGTTCAAAAGTTTTACTTGAACCCAAAATGGTTCTCAAGTAGATTACTAAGAAAAGCTCATCCATTGTTAAAAAATTACCTTTTTGCCTTTGTGCAGATTGCCATGTCTCATTTTCGATTAATGAAAATGATACTTTGAAAAATGTATCTCTCCTCTTCAAACAAGCATTGCAGAGCTGGCTACAATTTCTATTTCATCCCCATGAAAAGATAGAACAAATATTACAGCAAATATTATGGCTGAACTCAAATGTGCTGGTTGATAAGATAACTGTATTTATGGGAAAGATGTTAGTAAAGAGTATTTTGTTTTTAAATTATATTGTAAATGGGAATGGCAGAGTTACGTATTTCATGGAGATGTCAGAATTGTATGGGAAGGTCTTCTCAATCCAAGAGTACAACCAATTGATTACAGCATTACCCCAAAGATGGAGAAGGCAGGTGGCAGTGGGAGGAGGTAGGGAACTGGTCTGTCTGCACAATATAAAGCATCAAAACTGGTGGAGGAATAAAAATAAACTCAGCAAAAATAGAAATGTCCTCTCACTGTCAACAGTGTTGATTTTCAGCAAACTTAACATGTGTAAATATTTGTATAAACTGAACAAGTTTCACAGGCATGTGACTAACATAAATGGAACAATGTGTCCCTGAACAAAGGGGGGTCAAAATCAAAAGTAACAGTCAGTATCTGGTGTGGCCACCAGCTGCATTAAGTACTGCAGTGCATCTCCTCCTCATGGACTGCACCAGATTTGCCAGTTCTTGCTGTGAGATGTTACCCCACTCTTCCACCAAGGCACCTGCAAGTTCCTGGACATTTCTGGGGGGAATGGCCCTAGCCCTCACCCTCCGATCCAACAGGTCCCAGACGTGCTCAATGGGATTGAGATCCGGGCTCTTCACTGGCCATGACAGAACATTGACATTCCTGTTTTCCGGGAAATTACGCACAGAACGAGCAGTATGGCTGGTGGCATTGTCATGCTGGAGGGTCATGTCAGGATGAGCCTGCAGGAAGAGTACCACACGAGGGAGGAGGACGTCTTCCCCAGACCATGACGGACCCTCCACCTCCAAATCAATCCCGCTCCAGAGTACAGGCCTCGGTGTAACACTCATTCCTTTGACGATAAACGCGAATCCGACCATCACCCCTGGTGAGACAAAATCGAGACTCATCAGAGAAGAGCACGTTTTGCCAGTCCTGTCCAGCGACGGTGGGTTTGTGCCCATAGGCGACGTTGTTGCCGATAATGTCTGGTGAGGACTTACCTTACAACAGGCCTACAAGCCCTCAGTCCAGACTCTCTCAGCCTATTGCGGACAGTCTGAGCACTGATGGAGGGATTGTGCCTTCCTGGTGTAACTCGGGCAGTTGTTGTTGCCATCCTGTACGTGTCCCGCAGGTGTCATGTTTGATGTACCGATCCTGTGCTGGTGTTGTTACACGTGCTCTGCTACTGCGAGGACGATCAGCTGTCCGTCCTGTCTCCCTGTAGCGCTGTCTTAGGCGTCTCACAGGATGGACATTGCAATTTATTGCCCTGGCCACATCTGCAGTCCTCATGCCTCTTTGCACCATGCCTAAGGCACGTTCACGCAGATGAGCAAGGACCCTGGGCATCTTTCTTTTGGTGTTTTTCAGAGTCAGTAGAAAGGCCTCTTTAGTGTCCTACATTTTCATAACTGTGACCTTAAACGCCTACTGTCTGTAAGCTGTTAGTGTCTTAACGACCATTCCACAGGTGCATGTTTATTAATTGCTTATGGTTCATTGAACAAGCAATTTGAAATTTGACTAGTTTTCTTTGAAAGACACGGTCCTGAAAATGGGCCGTTTCTTTTTTTGCAGAGTATAACGTAAATAGGAAAGTATACCAGTTTCATTTGAGGACCAGGATGTGGACAGCTGTGCCATACAGATTGCAAAATATTTGGGAAGAGATTTTTGATGTACCGATTCCATGTTACAGGGTGTATGAGCTGATATATAAAACGACGCAAGATTCAAGACTTCGTGCTTTTCAGTTAAAATTATTATATAGAATTCTTTCCACCAACAAAATGTTGAATATTTGGGGCATTAAATCATCGAAGCTCTGCAGATTTTGTTGTGAGGATACAGAATCAGTTGACCATTTATTTTGGTATTGGCCTCAGGTAGCCTGTTTCTGGTCTCAGGTTCAGGAATGGCTGAAAATGCAAAACATTGATTTAAAATTGACCCTAGAAATAGTACTGTTGGGAGATCTGGAGAGACCGGGTCAGTCAATTACTAATATACTAATACTAATACACTAATACAATTATTTATCTTCATCTCGCAATCTATGGGTACTATTCGATTAGATAGATTGAAATTGTATGTTAATCACCACAGCATAGTTGAAAGATATATGGTGCATAGAAATCCGAAGAGGGTGGCCAGCAGGGATAGGTGGGAGGGGCTGAGGGAAGCTGAGGGTTGGGATGTGGAATTGGAGACAAGTGGGATTGGATATGCATCGTTTTGATGTCTTCACTATTATTCTACAATGTAGAAAATCTTAAAAATAAAGAAAACCCCTTGAATGAATAGGTGTGTCCAAACTTTTGACAGGTACTGTATATTTAGGGGTAGTAGTACTGGGTGTGTGGGTGTGATTATTGGGCATGAGGGCCAAGAACAAGATAACTATCACATTTAATTAATGTAATTCTGTGGATCATCTTTAGAGTTATAATTTGAAGGTATTTAATAGTTGCTTCCAGGAATACTATGTCATGAGTTTTTATTTGTCTGTAAAGCTAAAAACATCCATAACTTTAAACAGCTTGGAAAATTCCAGAAAAGCATGTCATGGCTTTAGAAGCTTCTGATAGGCTAATTGACATAATTTGAGTCAATTGGAGGTGTACCTGTGGATGTATTTCAAGGCCTACCTTCAAACTCAGTGCCTCTTTGCTTGACATCATGGGGAAATCAGTTGTAGACCTCCACAATTGTAGACCTCCACAAGTCTGGTTAATCCTTGGAAGTTTTTTCCAAATGCCTGAAGGTACCATATTCATCTGTACAAACAATAGTACACGAGTATAAACACCATGGGACCACGCAGCCATCATACTGCTCAGGAAGAAGACGTGTTCTGTCTCCTAGAGATGAATGTATTTTGGTGCGAAAAGTGAAAATCAATCCCAGAACAATAGCAAAGGACCTTGTGAAGATGCTGGAGGAAACAGATACAAAAGTGTCTATATCCACAGAAAAACATTGACATAACCTGAAAAGCCGCTCAGGAAGGAAGAAGCCACTGCTCGAAAACCGCTATAAAAAAAGCCAGACTACGGTTTGCAACTGCACATCGGGACAAAGATGGTACTTTTTGGAGAAATGTCCTCTGGTCTGATGAAACAAAAATAGAACTGTTTGGCCATAATGACCATCGCTATGTTTGGAGGAAAAAGGGGGAGGCTTGCAAGCCGAAGAACACCATCCCAACCATGAAGCACGGCGGTGGCAGCATAATGTTGTGGGGGTGCTTTGCTGCAGGAGGGACTGCTGCACTTCACAAAATAGATGGCATCGTGAGGAGGGAAGATTATGTGGATATATTGAAGCAACTTCTCAAGACATCAGTCAGGAAGTTAAAGCTTGGTCGCAAATGGGTCTTCCAAATGGACAAATGGACAACACCAAGCAAACTTCCAAAGTTGTGGCAAAATGGCTTAAGGACAACAAAGTCCAGGGATTGGAGTGGCCATCACAAAGCCCTGACCTCAATCCTATAGAAAATGTGTGGGCAGAACTGAAAAAGCGTGTGCGAGCAAAGCGTCTGTGTGTAGCTGGTGAGATGAGTCAGACGTAGGACAGCAGATATGAGTAATGAAAGCAATTTTACTCAATAATATCACAATACACGTTGTATAAATACAAGGCCACAAATACGGACCGCAATACAATAAACAATTACTCACAAACATGGGGCGGATGAACCTCCCACACCTCAGACTCCTGGAGTGGACCAGCCACCACCGGCCTGAGGAGAGACACATGGAACGAGGGATTAATACGGTAATCTGGGGGAAGCTGTAACCTGTAGCATACCTCGTTCAGTCTCCTCTGCCCAGGGGATGAACGCCGCCCACTCCCCCGGCCGGTCCTGGCAATATGACCACAGAACCCTACCCACATCCTGGTTTACTCTCTCCACCTGTCCGTTACTCTCAGGGTGAAAACCTGAGCTGAAGCTGACCGAGACCCCCAGAAGTTCCATGAACGCTCTCCAGACCCTGGACGTGAACTGGGGACCCCAATCAGAGACTATGTCCTCAGGCACCACGTAGTGACGGAAGACGTGAGTGAACAAGCCCACCGACAGGTGCGACCACGGCCGTTGTGGAACGGGTAGGGGTTGTAATTTCCCTCTGGGCAGGTGCCTGGGAGCCTTGCACTGGGCACACACCGAGCAGGAGGAAACATAAACCCTCACGTCCTTGGCCAAGGTGGACCACCGGTACTTCCCACTAAGGCAACGCACCGTCTGACCGATGCCAGGGCAACCAGAGGAGGGTGACATGTGGGCCCAATAGATCAAACGGTCGCGGACAGCAGACGGAACGTACAGGCGCCCAGCTGGACACTGGGGGGGAGTGGGCTCTGTGCGTAATGCCCGCTCAATGTCCATGTCCAGCTCCCACACCACCGGTGCCACCAGGCAAGAGACCGGAAGTATGGGAGTGTGAGCCATGGACCGCTCCTCTGTGTCATACATCCGGGACAGTGCGTCTGCCTTAGCGTTCTGGGAACCTGGTCTGTAGGACAGAGTGAAAAGATAATGGGTAAAGAACATGGCTCACCTTGCCTGGCGAGGGTTCAGTCTCCTCGCCACCCGAATGTACTCCAGATTGCGGTGGTCAGTCCAGATGAGAAAAGGGTGTTAAGCCCCCTCAAGCCAATGTCTCCACGCCTTCAGGGCCTTGACAACAGCCAACAGCTCCTGGTCCCCTACATCATAGTTTATCTTCGCCGGGCTGAGCCTCTTTGAAAAGAAAGCACAGGGGCGGAGCTTTGGTGGCGTGCCCGAGCGCTGAGAGAGCACGGCTCCTATCCCAGCCTCAGACACATCCACCTCCACTATGAACGCCAAAGAGGGTTCCGGATGAGTCAGCACGGGAGCCGAGGTAAACAGAGCCTTCAGGTGACCAAAAGCCCTGTCCGCCTCAGCCGACCACTGCAGCCGCACCGGTCCCCCCTTCAGCAGTGAGGTAATGGGAGCCGCTACCTGACCAAAACCCCGGATAAACCACCGGTAGTAGTTGGCAAACCTTAGAAACCGCTGCACTTCCTTTACCGTGGTGGGAGTCGGCCAATTACGCACGGCTGAAATGTGGTCACTCTCCATCTCCGCCCTTGAGGTGGAAATGCGGTACCCTAGGAAGGAGATGGACTGTTGGAAGAACAGACATTTCTCAGCCTTGACGTACAGGTCATGCTCCAACAGTCGACCAAGCGCCCTGCGCACCAGGGACACATGCTCGGCGTGTGTAGCGGAGTATATCAGAATGTTGTCGATATACACCACTACACCCTGCCCGTGCAGGTCCCGGAAAATCTCGTCAACAATGGCCTGGAAGACTGATGGAGCATTCATCAACCCGTACGGCATGACGAGGTACTCATAGTGCCCTGAGGTGGTACTTAATATCCGTCTTCCACTCGACCCCCTCCTGGATACGCACCAGGTTGTAAGCGCTCCTGAGATCCAATTTTGTGAAGAAGCGCGCCCTGTGCATTGACTCGATTGCACTGACAATGACAGGCAGCGGATAGCTGTACCTCACAGTGATCTGATTGATACCTCGATAGTCAATACACGGGAGCAGATCCCCATCCTTCTTCCTCACAAAAAAGAAACTCGAGGAGGCAGGTGAAGTCGAGGGCCGAATGTATCCCTGCCCCGCGTCTCCCTCACTCCATACGGCGTTGGCCCACTCCAGGGCTTTGCCTGAGAGGCAGGAGACAAGGGCGGACACACTCTCGAGTCCCGAAGGAGCTGGGTGGACGGTCACCAGGTAGAGCTCCAGCTGGAGTAGGAACCCCGTCCCATCATACTCCCTCGGGAGTGCGAGCCGAATTCCGCTGAAGGAGGGGTGGACAGTGGAGCCTGCTGTAGTGGGGCTGGTGGAGGCGTTGGAAGACATCCTTCTCTCTCCCATCTATCCATCGTCTGCAGCAATCGATCCATGCCGGTGCCCAGACGTTGTAACATGGTCGCGTGCTGCTGGAGGCGCTCTTCGACCGCAGAAGGGGGGTCGTCTGCTCCTGCTGACTCCATTTCAGGTGAGCAATTCAGTAAAGCGTCTGTGTGCAGCTGGTGAGATGAGTCAAGCGGACAGCAGATATGAGTAATGAAAGCAATTTTACTCAATAATATCACAATACACGTTGTATAAATACAAGGCCACAAATACTGACCGCATTACAATAAACAATTACTCACAAACAAACATGGGGGAACAGAGGGTTAAATAATGAACAAGTAATTGGGGAATTGAAACCAGGTGTGTAAGACAAAGACAAAACAAATGGAAAATGAAAAGTGGATCGGCGATGGCTAGAAGGCCGGTGACGTCGACCGCTGAACGCCGCCCGAACAAGGAGAGGGACCGACTTCGGCGGAAGTCGTGACAGAGGCCTACAAACCTGACTCAGTTACATCAGCTCTGTCAGGAGGAATGGGCCAAGATTCCCCCTACTTATTGTGGGAAGCTTGTGGAAGGCTACCCGAAACGTTTGACCCAAGTTAAATCATTTAAAGGCAATGCTACCAAATACTAATTGAGTGTATGTAAACTTCTGACCCACTGGGACTGTGATGAAAGAAATACAAGCTCAAATAAATCATTCTCTCTACTGTTATCTGACATTTCACATTCTTAAAATAAAGTGGTGATCCTAACTGACCTAAGACAGGGAATTTTTACTAGGATTAAATGTCAGGAATTGTGAAAAACGGACTTTAAATGTATTTGGCTAAGGTGTATGTAAACTTCCGACTTCAACTGTAATTATGACATAACATTGAAGGTTGTGCAATGTAACAGCAATACTTAGAACAGTTCCGTATTTCACTGAAAGAATAAACGTTATGTTTTCAAAATTATAGTTTCCGGATTTGACTATATTAATAACCTAAGGCTTGTATTTCTGTGTGTTTATTATAATTAAGTCTATGATTTGATAGAGTAGTCTGACTGAGCGGTGGTAGGCAGCAGCAGTCTCGTAAGCATTCATTCAAACCTCACTTTCCTCTGTTTGCCAGCAGCTTTTCACAATGCTTGAAGCACAGCGCTGTTTATGACTTCAAGCCTATCAACTCCCGAGATTAGGCTGGCAATACTATAGTGCTTATAAGAACATCCAATAGTCAAAGGTCTTTGAAATAAAAATGGTATAGAGAGAAATAGTCCTATAATAACTACAACCTAAAACTTCTTAACTGGGAATATTGAAGACTCATGTTAAAAGGAACCACCAGCATTCATATGTTCTGAGCAAGGAAATTAAACATTAGCTTTTTTACATGGCACGTATTGCACTTTTACTTTCTTCTCCAACACTGTGTTTTTGCATTTTTTTAAACCAAATTGAATGTTTCATTATGTATTTGAGACTTAATTGATTTTATTTATGTATTATATGAAGTTAAAATAAGTGTTCATTGTTCATTCAGTATTGTTGTAATTGTCATTTATTACAAACATATATATATATACTGCTCAAAAAAATAAAGGGAACACTTAAACAACACATCCTAGATCTGAATGAAAGAAATAATCTTATTAAATACTTTTTTCTTTACATAGTTGAATGTGCTGGCAACAAAATCACACAAAAATAATCAATGGAAATCCAATTTATCAACCCATGGAGGTCTGGATTTGGAGTCACACTCAAAATTAAAGTGGAAAACCACACTACAGGCTGATCCAACTTTGATGTAATGTCCTTAAAACAAGTCAAAATGGGGCTCAGTAGTGTGTGTGGCCTCCACGTGCCTGTATGACCACCCTACAACGCCTGGGCATGCTCCTGATGAGGTGGCGGATGGTCTCCTGAGGGATCTCCTCCCAGACCTGGACTAAAGCATCCGCCAACTCCTGGACAGTCTGTGGTGCAACGTGGCGTTGGTGGATGGAGCGAGACATGATGTCCCAGATGTGCTCAATTGGATTCAGGTCTGGGGAACGAGCGGGCCAGTCCATAGCATCAATGCCTTCCTCTTGCAGGAACTGCTGACACACTCCAGCCACATGAGGTCTAGCATTGTCTTGCATTAGGAGGATCCCAGGGCCAACCGCACCAGCATATGGTCTCACAAGGGGTCTGAGGATCTCATCTCGGTACCTAATGGCAGTCAGGCTACCTCTGGCGAGCACATGGAGGGCTGTGCGGCCTCCCAAAGAAATGCCACCCCACACCATGACTGACCAACCGCCGAACCGGTCATGCTGGAGGATGTTGCAGGCAGCAGAACGTTCTCCACGGCATCTCCAGACTCTGTCACGTCTGTCACGTGCTCAGTGTGAACCTCCTTTCATCTGTGAAGAGCACAGGGCGCCAGTGGCGAATTTGCCAATCTTGGTGTTCTCTGGCAAATGCCAAACGTCCTGCACGGTGTTGGGCTGTAAGCACAACCTCCACCTGTGGACGTCGAGCCCTCATACCACCCTCATGGAGTCTGTTTCTGACCGTTTGAGCAGACACATGCACATTTGTGGCCTGCTGGAGGTCATTTTGCAGGGCTCTGGCAGTGCTTCTCCTGCTCCTCCTTGCACAAAGGCGGAGGTAGCGGTCCTGCTGCTGGGTTGTTGCCCTCCTACGGCCTCCTCCACGTCTCCTGATGTACTGGCCTGTCTCCTGGTAGCGCCTCCATGCTCTGGACACTACGCTGACAGACACAGCAAACCTTCTTGCCACAGCTCGCATTGATGTGCCATCCTGGATGAGCTGCACTACCTGAGCCACTTGTGTGGGTTGTAGACTCCGTCTCATGCTACCACTAGAGTGAAAGCACCGCCGGCATTCAAAAGTGACCAAAACATCAGCCAGGAAGCCTAGGAACTGAGAAGTGGTCTGTGGTTATCACCTGCAGAACCACTCCTTTATTGGGGGTGTCTTGCTCATTGCCGATAATTTCCACCTGTTGTCTATTCCATTTGCACAACAGCATGTGAAATTTATTGTCAATCAGTGTTGCTTCCTAAGTGGACAGTTTGATTTCACAGAAGTGTGATTGACTTGGAGTTACATTGTGTTGTTTAAGTGTTCCCTTTATTTTTTTGAGCAGTGTATATATATGTATAGAAATATATATATATTTTTAAATATATATAAAGAAAATTAATCGGTATCGGCTTTTTTGGTCCTCCAATAATCGGTATCAGCAGTGAAATATCATAATCGGTCGACCTCTACTCCAAACACGCAGAAAAGGCTACTCTTCTCGATGTTATCCTCACGAATAATCCTGATAGGTATCAGTCTGGTGTTTTCTTTAATGACCTTAGTGATCACGGTTTTACAGCCTGCTCAGTGAAACGGCCTGTACTGATTTGTCATAGTCGTTTGCTAAAAAACTTCAATGAGCAAGCCTTCCTTCATGAACTGGTCTTTGTAAAATGGTATAGAATCAGCTCGATCCCCTCTGTCGACGCTTGGACCTTCTTTTTTTATATTTTCAGTGGTATTGTTTACAAACACACTCCCATAGAGAAAATTAGAATTAAAAACAGGTTCAGCCCCTGGTTCGACAGTGATCTTGCAGAATTACTTCACCTCAAGAATTGCTTTTGGCGAAACGCTCGGCACACGCATACTCAGGCTGGCTCTTGTTCAGGCAATTGAGAAATAAGTCCACCCAGGCTATCCGGAAGGCCAAAGTTAGTTACTTTAAGGAGCAGTTCTCTCTCTGTGGGTCTAACCCCAAGAAGTTCTGGAAAACTGTTAAAGACTTGGAGAATAAACCCTCCTAACAGTTGCCCATGTCCTTTAATGTTGATGATGTGGTTGTTACTGACAAGAAGCACATGCCTGAGCTCTTTAATCACCACTTCATTAAGTCAGGATTCCTATTTGACTCAGCCATGCCTCCTTGCCCGTCCAACATTTCCTCATCTCCCACCCCTTCTAATGCGACTAGCCCCGATGCTTCTACTTCTTTTTCCCCTGCCCCTCTACAAAGTTTCTCCCTGCAGGCAGTCACTGAGTCAGAGGCTCTAATGGAGCTCATGAAACTTGACTCCAAAAAAACATCTGGGTCAGATGGTTTAGACCCTTTTTTCTTTAAAGTTGTTGCCCCTATCATCGCCAAGTCTGTCTCTCCTTTCTGGGGAGGTTCCCATTGCTTGGAAGGCAGCCATGGTTCATCCTTTATTAAAAGGGCGAGATCAAGGTGATCCTAACTGTTATGGACCTATTTCTATTTTGCCCTGTTTATCAAAGTGTTGGAAAAACTTGTCAATAATCAACTGACTGGCTTTCTTGATGTCTATAGTATTTTATCTGGTATGCAATCTGGTTTCCACTCAGGTTATGGATGTGTCACTGCAACCTCTTAAGGATTAGACCCTTTTTTTCAATTTTTGCCTAAAATGGCATACCCAAAATCTAACTGCCTGTAGCTCAGGCCCTGAAGCAAGGATATGGATATGATGGTACCATTTGAAAGGAAACACTTTGAAGTTTATGGAAATGTGAAGGGAATGTAGGAGAATATAACACAATAGATCTGGTAAAGATTATTCAAAGAAAAAAACAACCAATATCTAAAAACAAAATTGTACCATCATCTTTGAAATGCAAGAGATAGGCCATAATGTATTATTCCAGCCCAGGTCCAATTTAGATTTTGGCCACTAGATGGCATCAGTGTATGTGCAAAGTTTTAGACTGATCCAATGAACCATTGCATTTCTGTTCAAAATGTTGTATCAAGACCGCCCAAACTTTATTCACGGAAACACGGCTCTCTCGGGATACTCTGTCGGGATCAGTAAAGCCAGCAGGATTCTCAGTACATCGCACTGACAGGAATAAATATCTCTCTGGGAAGCAGAAGGGTTTGTAACGGTCGTCGAATATATAGTAGACCAAGGCGCAGCGGGTTGAGTGCTCATGTTAACTTTATTTGAGACACGTAACAAAAACAAGAAAACGAACGAACGACAAACAGTCTTGCAGGCTACACACAGCTATGCAAAAACAACTTCCCACACTTCCCATTACAAACACACCCCTATACATAGGACCTTCAATCAGAGGCAACGAGGAACAGCTGCCTCCAATTGAAGGCCAATCCCAATTAACTAAACATAGAACTAAACACCCTAGATCTAACATAGAAATACACTAACCTAGAACATAACCCATAAACCCCGGAACACTCTAAACAAACACCCCTCTACATAACACATAACCCAACAAACCCCGAACCACATAAAACAAACACCCCCCTGCCACGTCCTGACCAAACTACAATAACAAATAACCCCTTTACTAGTCAGGACGTGGCAGGGTTGTGTTTCATGATTAATGACTCATGGTGTAATTCTAGGAACATACAGGAACTCAAGTCATTTTGTTCACCCGACCTAGAATACCTCACAATCAACTGCCAACCGTATTATCTCCCAAGAGAATTCTCCTCCATCATCTCCACAGTCGTTTACATCCCACCTCAAGCGAAAACCTCGACGGCCCTCAAAGAACTTCACTGGATTTTAGGCAAACTGGAAACCACATTTCCTGAGGCTGCATTTATGGTAGCTGGGGATTTTAACAAAGCAAATCTGGGGACTAGGCTGCCAAAATTCTATCAACATATTGACTGTCCTACTCGCGCTACTAAGACTCTCGACCATTGCTATTCAAACTTTCGGTATACTTACAAGGCCCTCCCCCGCCCTCCTTTCGGCAAATCAGACCACTACTCTATCTTGCTCCTTCCGTCCTATAGGCATAAACTCAAACAAGTGCCCGTGCTTCGTACTTTTCAACGCTGGTCTGACCAATCAGAATCCACACTTCAGGATTGTTTTGATCACGTGGACTGGGATATGTTCCGTGCGAAAATGCGTGTGAAAATAATCTAGACGCATACACGGATACGGTGACTGAGAGGAACGTATATCTTCCTCAACGAGGACTATCCTGAAACTGTGCGTCAGAAGAGGAAAGAACTGACACAGCCATGAAAGCTGCCAGAGCACATGGGGACATTGCTTACATTCACTATGACAGGCTCATTGTCCACCCATCCTCCCTCCCAGATGCCTGTAAGGGATGAGATAGCCAAGCCTATGTGTTCATAGCTTCAACCCTGCAGCACACACACCATTGAAAGGAGTGATTTCTGGGGTTATGTGTTAAGTGTGCAGGTGGAGCAATTGGAGATGAAAATTCCTGGTGTTTGTGATGCCTGCCGTTTGGTGCGACTCAGACTCGATGGTTTGAGTTGTGAAACAGAGGAGTCACTGTCAGTCCTTCGAGTTTGGAGTCTGAGTTTTTACCTGACAATGTCATGTTAGGATATATCCATTATAATGTCAGAGCTTTTGTGCCAAACCCACTGCTTTGTTTCAGGTGCAACAATTATGGTCATGTTGCAGCAGTGTGTAGGAGGGAGATTTCAAGATGTGGGAAGGGTTGCTGGAGAGCATGGGACATAGCATTTGGTAGTTTAAGTGGATAGAATTGTGTGTGTCAATTGTCGGGGTGCCCATGTTGCTGGGGATCGCAAGTGTCCGGTGCAAGAGAGACAGGTGGTGGTGGCCAGAGTCAGAGTAGCGCAGAAGGTGTCATATGCTGAGGCAGTGAAGAAATACAATGTGGATGGACGGAGCTTACATGGATGTTCATGTATTAAGTAGGTCTACTATCGGGGCACGTGCTTCTGATGGTCCTAGCATGGTTCTCGAGGCCTGTTCAGAAATATTGCGCTCATGAATGTGCGGTGTCAAGGGACACTTTGATAATGAATAAAGGTGACTTCATAGCTTTTGTTGATAAGGCTATCAATACGACTTGGGTTGTAGAACGCAGAAATGCCAGGTTGAAGGTTATTGTGGAGATGGCAAAAGAGATGTTACTGTTGAAATGGTTGTTGACATGCTGAACAATCCTAAGGATGGAGTATTTCAGCATGATATACATAATGATTTTGGGGGAAGGGGGAGGGTGTGTAGAAGTTAGTACGGATTTGTTTGGTTTTAACTTTTATTTTCATGGTAGTACAGAATTGGGCAGAACATGATTGATCGTACATTCCAGCACAGTAAGTGACGCCATGCACTTTAAACGTTTGTTTGCGGACCACCATGATATCATAGAAGAAAGTGTGGTGAGATACTGTAACTTGATCTGGGGAAATACAAAGATGAGGAGAACTTATTTCAAAGAGCGCTCTGTAAGCCATGGCCCAATGGGCAGAGCTAGGCATGTTGGACTGGGACACGTTACTGTATAATATTATAAAAATATATAATTTTGCAATTGGTCGGCCGTGGTTCTGTGTAGCTTAGTTATGCTAATATATTTGAGACCAGTGTATTGCAGTTCATTTAGTCTTTGACTTAGTGGGGGGGTGGGGGGGGGGCATCGTTTACTAGGCTGCCTATATTATTGGGATCATCTGGTTGCCACCAGTGTGTTTTTTTATTTATTTTTATTAACCCCTCAAACCCCTCTTTGGAGGACAAATATATATATTTTTACTGCTATTTTGCTACATTTACATTTTACATATACATTTTAAATACATGGTATATTTATATAAAGCAGTCACATAACAATAATACATTACCAAACATAAAGTCTTTAATCCCAACCCTCAGCCACTTTCAGCCCATCCCACCTCTCACCATAAACCATCCTCGTTTGGTTTCCATGTGGCATATATTTTTCAATTGTGATGTTTTACAACATTTTTTAACCTTTCTAATTGTATGTTATCCACAGATTGTGAGCTAAAGATGAAAAACTTTCCTATGAGTATTATTATATTATTTATTGACTGACTATGGCTTTCCAAATCACCCAACACTGCTATTTGTAAGGTTAATTTTAAGTGCATGTTGTGATTTTTTTTTTGCCATTCCTGAACCTGTGACCAGAAACAAGTTACATAGGGGCAATACCAGAATAAATGATCTATTGATTCTGTCTCTTCACAAAAAAATCTACAGAGCTGAGATTGTTTTATGCCCCATATATACAGCATTCTGTTGGTGGCAAGAATTTTACATAATCATTTAAATTGAAAAACTTGAAGTGTTGAATCAAGTGTAATTTTTTGTACCAGTTCATAAACCATATGCCATGGAATTGGTACATTGAAAATCTCATCCCATTTATTTTGCAACCTGTATGGCGCAGCTGTGAACATTTTTGTCCTCAGATGAAACTGGTATATTTTTCTATTTATGCCAGTTCCTTTCAGCCAATTTGTATATTTAATATGTGGCAGGGAAACAAGTTCCCTACCTTCTCCCTTTTCCCTACCTTCTACCATTTTTGTGGTAGTGCTGCAAACAGTTGGTTGTAAATTTGGATTGAGCAGATATTCCCATATACTTTCGATAACTGCATATGTGACATAACTCCTCCCTTTTTATTCAGAACATCATTAATACAGTTGAAGCCGGAAGATTACATACACCTTAGCCAAACACACTTAAACTCAGTTTTTCATAATTCCTGACATTTAATCCTAGTAAAAATTCCCTGTCTTAGGTCAGTAAGGATCACCACTTTATTTTAAGAATATGAAATGTCAGAATAATAGTAGAGAGTATGATTTATTTCAGATTTTACATTCCCAGTGGGTCAGAAGTTTACATACACTCAATTAGTACTTGGTAGCATAGCCTTTAAATGGTTTAACTTGGGTTAAAACATTTCGGGTAGCCTTCCACAAGCTTCCCACAATAAGTAGGATGAATTTTGGCACATTCCTCCTGACAGAGCTGGTGTAACCGAGTCAGGTTTGTAGGCCTCCTTGCTCGCACACGCTTTTCAGTTCTGCCCACACATTTTCAATGGGATTGAGGTCAGGGCTTTGTGATGGCCACTCCAATACCTTGACTGTGTTGTCCTTAAGCCATTTTGCCACAGTTTTGGAAGTATGCTTGGGGTCATTGTCCATTTGGAAGACCCATTTGCGACCAAGCTTTCACTTCCTGACTGATGTCTTGAGATGTTGCTTCAATATATCCACTAAATGTTCCTACCTCACGATGCCATCTATTTTGTGTCATTATGGCCAAACAGTTCTATTTTTGTTTCATCAGACCAGAGGAAATTTCTCCAAAAAGTACCATCTTTGTCCCCATGTGCAGTTGCAAACCATAGTCTGGCTTTTTTATGGCGGTTTTCGAGCAGTGGCTTCTTCCTTCCTGAGCGGCCTTTCAGGTTATGTCAATATAGGACTCGTTTTACTGTGGATATAGATACTTTTGTACCGGTTTCCTCCAGCATCTTCACAAGGTCCTTTGCTGTTGTTCTGGGATTGATTTGCACTTTTCGCACCAAAGTACGTTCATCTCTAGGAGACAGAATGTGTCTCCTTCCTGAGCGGTATGACAGCTGCGTGGTCCCATGGTGTTTATACTCGCATACTATTGTTTGTACAGATGAACGTGGTACCTTCAGGCATTTGGAAATTGCTCCCAAGGATGAACCAGACTTGTGGAGGTCGACAATTTTTTCTTCTGAGGTCTTGGCTGATTTCTTTTTGATTTTCCCATGATGTCAAGCAAAAAGTCACTGAGTTTGAAGGTAGGCCTTGAAATACATCTACAGGTACAATTTGACTCAAATGATGTCAATTAGCCTATCAGAAGCTTCTAAAGCCATGACATCATTTTCTGTAATTGTCCAAGCTGTTTTAAGGCACAGTCAATTTAGTGTATGTAAACTTCTGAGCGAATTTGAATTTTAAGTGAAATAATCTGTCGGTAAACAATTGTTGGAAAAATGACTTGTGTCATGCACAAAGTAGATGTCCTAACTGACTTGCCAAAACTATAGTTTGTTAACAAGAGATTTGTGGAGTGGTTGAAAAACGAGTTTTAATGACTCCAACCTAAGTGTATATAAACTTCCGACCTCAACTGTAAATATAATAACATTTTTAAACATTTCTTCCATAAAGAATGCTTTTTTATTAATCAGTATATTTAAGTTTAACCATAACATTTGTTGTAATATTTGTTCTATCTTTTCTGGAGGATAAAACTGAAATTGTACCCCGCTTTGTATGGCTTGTTTAAGAAAGGGCGATACTTTAAACAAAATTTCATTTTCCGTTAGTTGCAAATGAGAAGTAATATGTATATAGGCAAAAAAACAAACATTTTTGAACAAGGATGAGCTTTCCTTATTATTAATCTACTGGAGAAACATTTTCGGTTTAAGTATAACTTATGTATGAGTGAAGCTTTGAGTGGAAGGTTTAAAGCTTTAATATTTAATAATTTGCCACCAGTGTTTGTAATACATTGAGTTCGTCGACAAAACAGACCAGTGGACACCTTTTCATAAAGAGATGCATTTTTAGAATGGATGTATTTGTAAGTATCAGTTAGGGAAAATAATTGTTCTCACTGATAGAACATTCAGATTTTTCTGCCTGACTGTGGCGCTCTTTACCACTGTTGGTAACCAGTTGCACAACTGAATAACAGCTACTATGTTGTTCAAGCTGACATACTAGTGTTGTGTTGATGTGTCTTCATCAGATGTGGCGAGAGCTGTTCTCCACGCTCTCAACTTTGGGGTGGAAGGTGACGCAACATAGAATGCCTAGTGGAGATTGAGCAATGGAGAGTTGGCCCACATCAGCCCAAAGGCATGTATACACACAGACAACACGTTAGTACATTATATTAGAGTTGATCATACACTCCTCATTGTTCAGATTTAATCCCTAATGGCTGCACAGACCCATTGAACATGCTTTTAAATCAAGTGGTATGAATGAAACTGCCCACCAAGTTGATGTTTGTGTCTCTGCCTCCACCAGGTTGTGGTGCTGTGGGTGGACACCAATAATCATGGTCACACTGCAGAACAGATCTGTGGAGGCATCATGGCCATAGTTCAACTCATCAAGGACAAGCTGCTGAAGGCTTACACTCTCGTACTGGTAGGTTGTACTACCTCTTTTCTACCACAAATGTGACTTAAACCATTAATGGGACCTTTTTTATTAATTGTTTTCCTGTATTTGATTTACTGTTACTAAGTAGTGATGTTCTATCTTTGACCTGTTTAACTGCCAGTATCAAATGTCTGCCAGTGTTGAATGTTATGGTTAAGGTTTGCTGCCAGACATCGCCAAGGACACACTGATAATGTATCTGTGACAATGTAATTCTGTTTTTGTGACTTCCTACAAGCCTCTCGGGCTGGTGTTTACTCAACACTTGGTGCTGTGGGATTAATAGATATGTGCCTTCTCAGAGAAGCCCATTAGACATTTCTCTTGGCTTCTGCTCTGGAGTGTTCTCCTTGAATTCTTGTAATAAACTGAAATGATTTAGATTAATGTGATTGACTACTCTCCCCTTTGCTCACATGTAAAATCCCCTTTACAACCATTAACCTGTATGATAACCCAAACCTAAATTATCATTGCTAACTACAAACCTAAACTATCGTTGCTAACTACAGTATATTGGCACGTTTGTCCTTTCTAGCATGGCCATCTAGTGACTATCATGCACAGGAGGTTGGTGGGACCTTAATTGGGGAGAAGGGGCTCGTGGTAATGGCTGGAGCTGAATCAGTGGAATGGTATCAAACACATGGTTTTTAGGTGTTTGAAGCCATTCCATTTGCTCTGTTCCGGCTGTTATGAGCCTCCTGTGCTATCATGTATGTTTCCAACCACAGGGAGTGCTGCCCAGGGGTAAGATGCCCAATGGGCAAGGAAAGCCCAGGAGGACTTGTCCTCCCTCCCCAACGTAGAGCCTGGCTTTATGCACTCGGACGGCAGCATCTCCCACCAGGACCTGTATGACTACCTCCACCTCACCCCTCGGGGCTACCAGGCTGTGTGCCAGCCGCTACATGCCCACCTCAAGGGCCAAAGACAAACTGATGGAGAACTGATGGCCAATGACCCACTCACTACATCAGAGGTAAAAACCCTGGTCCTGGAGAGCCACAAGAGTACAGCCTTTTAGCACATTCACTACTTTAAGAATACTTTTTAGTATTTTAGTACAGCCTTTTGTTCCAACCATGATTCAAATAAGGATCTAGTCCTTGATTAGTTGAATCACATTTTATGTTTTGAATACTGGGTTGGAAGTGTAAGTAACCGACGCTGGAGATGTGAAGCAGGTACGGGGAGCCAACATTTAATCAGGAATAAACAGGTAACAAGACAGGCACAGCTTCAGCAAACGGGTAAACAAGGACATACGACAAGCAATGCTTCAGCAGGGAATAGAGCGGGAAACCAGACAGATATAAAGGAGGTAATGACAGAGGTGATTGAGTCCAGGTGAGTCCAATAATCGCTGATGCGAGTGACGGGGAAAAGCAGGTGTGCGTACTGCTGGTGGCAGGAGTGCGTAATCCTGGGGAGGGAGAGCGGGAGCAGGCATGACAGGAAGAAAAGCCTGCTCTAAAAAGGCTTTCCAGAACCAGGGTTGGTAACCACTGCACTACTCCATTCTATGGGACCATACTGTAACTTACCACCAAAATGGCAGAGTAGAGGATCTCTAAGCACTAATAAGATCAAATATCTGTGTTGCTAGTCAGATTTGACCTCTTATCACCAACTGAGATTTGATTGAGCTGATTTGAGAGATTATCCTTCTCTTTAGTTTCATGCTGTATGGTGATATGATGAACAATATACCAGGATCTCTCTCCTCTGGCTGATAGATACATTATAAGAGCTTCCCCACAGAAAGGTTAGGAGAATCTGAAAAGCTACAATACTAAAGGTTTGTTTTGTTTCCTCTGTCAAATAACCGCACTTCCTGTCTTTTTCTCTTCACTTTGAAAACATATACAGTCCTATTGATCTGATTGGTTACTAATAGTATCATTTAAAATCTCTTTAATGGTGTCATGTGTTTAAACACGTAGACCATTTACGGTGACGGTGCAATAAGGCATCACTTGGCCAGTCGGCTCCACTGTTATAGCATTACTAGTTTCCTGTGTCTGTTTACCACCGTTGCTTTTTTTTTATTTGTGAAGATTTAGGCTGAATATGTCTTATTTTGGCTGCACACATATGGAGAATGAAAGGGAAGGGTATGGTGTATTTGGAGTGAACGATGAGGGCATTTCAAAGTAGCGCTGAGACTGGTGGGTATTTGGCATGGATATGGTATGATACTGTGGTCAGTGTGTATGGATGTGGTGTAGCTAGCTTATACTCTTTATTCAAAGGCAGTCACCCCACGAGACCCAAGACTCCCTATAAAAGGCTGCTTTGACTGTTTGTATATACTGTGTATGTAGGCCTACCCGCCTCTGTACTTGACCATGTTTGTGTCGTTGATCTTGAATGTTGATTGCATCAAAATGCAATGCATTAAAACCAATGAAAGCTTGGACATTGCTTTGTTTGCAGCTTCCAACCACTGAAGTGTGTCTGCATGACGGCTCTGCAAAGATTTTTTTTTTAAACCAAAATAATAAAATAATTGACCTTTAGCTGTAGCTTGTCAAAACATCTGGTGTGTGTGTGTTCCAGTGTGTGTGTGTTTGATTAATGTACTCAAACTAATGGGTGCAGCAAGAGTACACATGGAACACAACATTGGAGTGATGTATTGGATTGGGATGACCAAACAGTTTTATACCTGCATGTGATGCCCTGAGCACATCCAAGATACGGTACCTGTACGAATTGAGTTATGCCTGAGCAGAGAACCACAAGAGAGCCGTCTAGTGACACACAGTACTGTGATGAGACATTGGACCCACTCCTTTGTATGGTTAGTTGGCAATGTCAGTTGTCAAGAAGTATTTATTTACCAGTTCCACCTTACAGCTTCTAACACGCCTGAAAATAGAAGCTCAAGAGACCAAGTGTAAATATCTGTTTTTAAGTTGGTCTTCAGAGATATCATCGACATGGGGTTGAATGATCCAGCCAATCCAGCGTAGCGGTGTGGAGCCCAATACCGTGACTGATTAGTGGAATCCAGCAAGCACCAAACCGTTATGCTGTGAAAGAATGTTCATGTACTGTGATAGTCAATGTGAGATTTGACTAGGTGCAAACAGAAATTCTCTAAACCTTTCACACACACTGTCATTTTTTAGTTTGCTCTAATCGCTTGAATGATGATCTGGGCAGCATATTGACCTATCAGATCAATGATACTTTTATTTCCTCATTGTTTTGCTAGAGGAACATTTGATCATTGTCTTAATGTTTGCCAAGGAAACACAATCACAGCGTCTGGCTGACAGTTTCAAGCGGCCTTCAAGTCTTCAGGTGAACATTCTATTTAATGAAAGTTATTTGTTAGTTTGCTCTCAAAGAAGGTATATTTATTGAACATAAGCCATAAAGGCAGAATAGTGTTTTCCTATAGACACTTTCACAGGTCAATATCATAAAGGGCCCTCATCCACCTGTCAGGCTGACTTCACTCATCAGTAACACTATGAGGTGTTGTTTTGGCCAACGTCCACTCTTTCCAAAACTCTTGGCGTATATAACAAGCCACAAGGCAGCTGTAGGTAGGGGCACATGCTTCACACAACATGGCCCTTTCATCTCAGACTGAGACACACGTCTATATAAAGGGCTGAAGTAACTGCCGAGTTTAGTTGTTCATTCAGCAGTAGCTGCAGAGGTTATATTGCACATTCACAAGGATGGTGTGGCCATAGGAATGGGATTAAAGATGCTAATGCTGTTCTGTGTATTGGCATTCACTGGCCAAGGGCAAGGTAAAGTATTAAACATTCTGTTTGATTTACTGTTGAATGTATTTGGCTTCATCATGTACAGTGAGTTATAGCAGGTTACACGTAATACAACTGCTACTGGTGTGCATCATGTGAGGTGTCTGTGAGAGCACTACATTTAGCTCTTAACTCATAGGGAGTCTTATAGATTGACATGTGAATTTGATTGTTTCTTTCTGATGTTTTGAGCGTTTCATGAAGTGTTGCAAACAGACATAGCCATCTCATAGTAGTTGCATACAGACATTCATCATACATTAATATTCATCATACAGACATATCCATCATACAGAAATATCCATCATACAGACATATTGCAAGCCGAAGAACACCATCCCAACCGTGAAGCACGGCGGTGGCAGCATCATGTTGTGGGGCTGCTTTGCTGCAGGAGGGACTGCTGCACTTCACAAAATAGGTGGCATCATGAGGAAGGGAAATGATGTGGATATATTGAAGCAACATCTCAAGACATCAGTCAGGAAGTTAAAGCTTGGTCGCAAATGGGTCTTCCAAATGGACAATAACCCCAAGCTTACATTCAAAGTTGTCACAAAATGGCTTAAGGACAACAAAGTCAAGGTATTGGAGTGGCCATCACAAAGCCCTGACGTCAATCCCATAGAAAATTTGTGGGCAGAATTGAAAAAGTGTGTGCGAGCAAGGAGGCCTAAAAAACTGACTCGGTTACACCAGCTCTGTCAGGAGGTATGGGCCAACATTCCCCTAACTTATTGTGGGAAGCTTGTGGAAGGCTACCTAAAACGTTTGACCCAAGTTAAACAATTTAAAGGTAATGCTACCAAATACTAATTGAGCGTATGTAAACTTCTGACGCACTAGGAATGTGATGAAAGAAATAAAAGCTGAAAATAATAATTCTCTCTACTGTTATTATGACAGATCCTAACTGGCCTAAGACAGGGAATTTTTACTAGGATTAAATGTCAGGAATTGTGAAAAACTGAGTATAAATGTATTTGGCTAAGGTGTATGTAAACTTCCGACTTCAACTGTATATTTTTTTAACTTGAGTTTATTTTGAAAATATTATGTTATCTCTATTTCCCGAACTACATTGTTGGGTAAGGACTTGTAAGTATGCATTTCACGGTAAGGTCTACACCTGTTGTATTCGGCACATGACAAATTACATTTGATTTGATCCTGTTTCCATTGATCATTGTTGAGATGTTTCTACAACATGATTGGAGTCCACCTATGGTCAATTTAATTGGTTGGACATGATTTGGAAAGGCACACACCAGTCCATATAAGGTCCCACAGTTCACAGCGCATATCAGAGCAAAAACCACGCCATGAGGTTGAAGGAATTGTCCGTAGAGCTCCGGGAGAGAGGATTGTGTCAAAGCAGAGATCTGGGGAAGGGTACCAATAAATGTCTGCAGCATTGAAGGTCCCCAAGAACACAGTGGCCATCATTCTTAAATTGAAGAAGTTTGGAACCACCAAGACTATTCCTATAGCTGGCCGCGCGGCCAAACTAAGCAATCGGGGAATGGGCCTTGGTCAGGGAGGTGACTAAGAACCCAATGGTCACTCTGACAGAGCTCCAGAGTTCCTCTGTGGAGATGGGAGAACCTTCCAGAAGGACAACCATCTCTGCAGCACTCCACCAATCAGGCCCATATGGTAGAGTGGCCAGACAGAAGCCACTCCTCAGTAAAAGGCACATGACAGCCCACTTGGAGTTTGCCAAAAGGCACCTAAAGGACTCTCAGACCATGAGAAACAAGATTCTCTGGTCTCATGAAACCAAGATTGAAATCTTTGGCCTGCATGCCTAGTGTGGAGAAAACCTGGCACCATCCCTAAAGTGAAGCATGTTGGTGGCAGTATCATGCTTTGGGGATGTTTTTCAGTGGCAGGGACTGGGAGACTAGTCAGGATCAAGGGAAAGATGAACAGAGCAAGGTACAGAGAGATCCTTGATGAAAACCTGCTCCAGAGTGCTCAGGACCTTAGACTGGGGTGAAGGTTCACGTTCCAACAGGACACCTAAGCACACAGCCAAGATAACGCAGAAGTTGCTTTGGGACAAGTCTCTGAATGTCCTTGAAGGGCCCAGCCAGAGCCCGGACTTGAACCCGATCAATCATCTCTGGAGAGACCTGAAAATAGCTGTGCAGTGCCCCTCCCCATCCAACCTGACAGCGCTTGAGAGGATCTGCAGAAAAGAATGGGAGAAACTCCCCAAGTACAGGTGTGCCAACCTCGTAGCGTCATACCCAACAAGACTCAAGGCTTTAATCGCTGCCAAAGGTGCATTAACAAATTACTGAGTAAATGGTTTGAATACTTATGTAAATGTGATATTTCTTGATTTTTTTTATACATTTTCAAAAAATTCTAAAAACAGTTTGCGTCATTATGGGGTATTGTGTGTAGATTGATGAGGGAGAAAAATCATTTTATCAATTTTAGAATACGGCTGTAACGTAATAACAAAATGTTGAAAAAAATCAAGGGGTCTGAATACTTTCCAAATGCACTGAACATATCCATTCTGATCAACCTTTCTCTCTCTCATCCTCTCTACCAAGGGATTCCTGAAACTGATGTACAACGTTCCGGTGTCATTGCCGCTTCAGGTACAGCGGAGGACCCACGGAGAGTTGGAGACAAGATCAACCCCCCCAGACACCATGACAGACTGTGTGACTGTAAGGGTGAGTGATTAGAAAATCAGTGCTATTTGTCCAGTAAGGGGATACAATCCTAGCCTGCTTGTCACTCTGTTTCTGACAGCCCATGATAGTAATGTTTTTGGATGTGAAATAGTTGGCAGAAACTGAATGGCACTCAGACTAATACAGCAGATTGCTTTGTGTCACTCAGGGAGGAGGAGAGAGGGTTTGAGTGGAGGTTGCCTCTGCCAGGAGTCTGCCAATACCTACCGCAAGCCCAGGAAGGCCTGTGAGTAGTCCTGTGCTTCTGTAACACTAACAGCTGTACATTGAAGAGTTTCTACAATACTTGTTACCATGGACTCTCCCAAAGTCACCAATCTGTGTATCTCTCTCCCATCCCATCCTCTCTGACCTACGCACAATCCAGTTGTGGCAATGTGCCTAAGGAAAGGATTCCAGAATCATTGGTAATGCCAGAAGATCATGAAAATGGTAGAGAGGTCAAAGGGTGACCAAGGCAAAAACTTAATGAGTATCCCAATTTAAAGAGTTGACCTTTTAATAACTACTTTATAAACCTTGTAACAATGTTTTGTAATCTCATGTTGCTCTCTCAAGAACTATGACTCGTTTTTTTTAATAAAAATGTATTATATAATTATACTCCTTTGTAATACACATTTTTTATAACAAGTTTCACTATGCGTGTGGAGTGATTTCCAATGTGTTATTTTAGCATTTTATCACTAGATTTCATATTTCCTTTTGCGTGTATTGTGCAACTCTAAATCCCTCTGTTGCTACTTCATTAGATCCACATTATTTCTGTATTTTACCCCCTTTTCTACCCGATTTCGATCTTGTCTCACGCTGCAATTCCCCAATGGGCTCGGGAGGGTAATGTCGAGTCATGCGTCCTCTGAAACATGACCCGCCAGACCGCACTTCTTAACTCCTGCCTGCTTAACAAGGAAGCCAGCCGCACCAATGTCTCGGAGGAAACACCGTTCACCTGACAACCAAGGTCAGACTGCAGGCACCCGGCCCGCCACAAGGAGTTGCTAGAGCGCGATGAGCCATGTAAAGCCCCCCCCTCCGGCAAAACCCTCCCCTAACCCGTCGACGCTGGGACAATTGTGCGCCGCCCTATGGGACTCCAGATCATGGCCTGGTTGTGATACTGCCCGGGATCGAAAGTGTGCCTGTGGTGACGCCTCTAGCGCCTGCGATGCTGTGCCTTAGACCGCTGCGCCACTCAGGAGGCCCAAGATCCACATTTCTTCACAGCAATTCTGCCGATAAAGAAATTACCCAAGATTGCAACATTCAGTAAGACAGGTGTGAAAAGACAACACTTTATTTAAGACAATAATTAATGAAGAGGAAATATAAACATTAGACAACAGCACAAGCCTCCGTCTCCTCCGAGAATTTACAAGCTTATGCAAAAACAAGCCATATTTTACATAAACACCAGTTAACTGTACTATCAATTGAAATGTTTTACCTTCAAGATATTTACAAGTTAAATAAACCTGAATTTGTACTTAAATAATAGAGTTTACATACATGATCAAACACAGAACAAAACAGAAAGAGACTCAGTGAATGGACTCCAGGGCAACAGTCACAGTCACAAGGGCAGTGAATATCTAAGAACTTTTAGAAACAGAACTAGGCAGTGCTGCTGAGCAGTGGATGTTTGCCCTTTGATTTACCATGTTGAAGACCAGTTTTCAAGATTTTTGTTTATATTTATAGAGATGATTGACAAAAACACACTGTCGAGGTGGATTCTATTCTGGGTTCTATTCCCTTCTGACCTCTTGTTCTCTCTCCTCACAGTGTAAAAGCATTGGAAAGGAGCTGAGCATACTAAACCCAGCCCTATAGTGGCAAGATGGGGAATTTACAATATCAACAATACCATTTATTTCTATCGAGTCCTTTTTCAGATCAGTGAAGGGAGTCAGTGAGGGTAGATGGAAGGGAATGATTGGCTCCCAGCCAGCAGACAGACATGCAGGGTGCTTACTGTGGTGGTCTCAGTGGTTGATCAGAGGCAGAGAGAGAGAGCTAGCAGGGCCGTCAGCATCAGACCAACTCTGGACTGGAATGGAGGGGCAGGCGAGTGGCCTGAGAGAGAAAGGAGAATGGGAGAGAAAGAGAATGGGAGAGGAGGGGGACGAAGAATTGGAGAGGGGGACAAAGAGAATGAGTGAAGAAGTTTTAAAAAAATGTATTTGTTTTTATTCCTGTCTGTACCCCCCTAGTTCAGAAAATGTCTGTATTGCATTTCCCTGATGCATGAAAATGATCCTTGGACAAACACGTATGCAAACTAGAACCAAATTAAATTCAACATAATAAAAACAACTTTGTGACATTTAATTACTCAGTACATCCCACCAAGGTCTTAGTATAAGAACCCACCCACTTACCAGTGACATCCAGACTAATGGTCTTGGACATTGAGATGTTGGTCACAGGGTTCTTGGCCACACAAGTGTAGTCCCCTGCATTCTCCAAGGAGGCGATAACAGCCATCAAAGGACCAGTCCCTAGCACTGATTGGTTGTTGAATATCCACCCGTACTCGCTGGTTGGCCGGGAGTCGGCAGAGCACTTCAGCGTGACTGTGATTACTGAGCCAATCACCGCTGAGACTGGGCCAGAGACGTTCACACTCAGAGGGCCATCTACACAGGTGGGGGGGGGCATTGAGGTTGAAATTTAAAACAGTTAAGGTTAGGGTTTAGGCTAGGGACATTCCAAGTATCCCAGATAGCACTAACCATCATACCAGTGGTGGCTTTCTGACTGTTTCTGCATTACATAAACGTGTATATTTTAAATATTACTAAAACACCAGTACTTACAGTTCACCAGTAGCTGGTATTTAGGGCTGGTGTGTGGACCAAAGAGGTTGGTGGCAACACACTGATAGTTTCCATCGTTAGACAGCTTGACTGGACTGAAGTGCAGAGAGTTGTTAGAGATGGTTATGTCAGAGTTCAAGGTGTTGTTCAGGACCAGAGACAGGTTGTCCTTCATCCAGTAGATGGTGTCATAGCGCCCGGTGACATCACAGGTCAGGGTTAGGTTGTCAGATGATATTGGTATTTTGTTTCGTTTCACCATCACCGACTTTATAGGCTCTGTGAGGACAGAGTATTGCTTTATGTACAGTATCAAGATTTGTCATTTTATCAAATGGTTAGTTCCAGCGATGCAATAGTTGGATACATAAAACAAATATATATATATATATATATATATATATATATATATATGTGTGTGTGTGTGTGTGTGTGTGTGTGTGTGTGTGTGTGTGTGTGTGTAAACTCAGCAAAAAAAAAAGTCCCTTTTTCAGGACCCTGTTTTCAAAGATAATTCGTAAAAATTCAAATAACTTCACAGATCTTCATTGTAAAGGGTTTAAACACTGTTTCCCATGCTTGTTCAATGAACCATGAACAATTAATGAACATGCACCTGTGGAACGGTCGTTAAGACACGAACAGCTTACAGACAGTAGGCAATTAAGGTCACAGTTGTGAAAACTTAGGACACTAAAGAGGCCTTTCTACTGACTCTGAAAAACACCAAAGAAAGATGCCCAGGGTCCCTGCTCATCTGCGTGAACGCGCCTTAGGGATGCTGCAAGGAGGCATGAGGACTGCAGATGTGGCCAGGGCAATACATTGCAATGTCTGTACTGTGAGATGCCTAAGACAGCGCTACAGGGAGACAGGATGGACAGCTGATCGTCATCGCAGTAGCAAAGCACGTGTAACAACACCAGCACAGTATTGGTACATCCGAACATCACACCTGCGGGACAGGTACAGGATGGCAACAACAACTGCCCGAGTTACACCAGGAATGCACAATCCCTCCATCAGTGCTCAGACTGTCCACAATAGGCTGAGAGAGGCTGGACTGAGGTCTTGTAGGCCTGTTGTAAGGCAGGTCCTCACCAGACATCACCCGCAACAACGTTGCATATGGCCACAAACCCACCGTCGCTGGACCAGACAGGACTGGCAAAAAGTGCTCTTCTCTGATGAGTAGCGGTTTTGTATCACTAAGGGTGATGTTCAGATTCGCGTTTATTGTCAAAGGAATGAGCATAACACCAAGGCCTGTACTCTGGAGCGGGGTCCGTCATGGTCTTGGGCGGTGTGTCACAGCATCATCGGACTGAGCTTGTTGTCATTGCAGCCAATCTCAATGCTGTGCGTTACAGGGAAGACGTCCTCCTCCCTCATGTGGTACCCTTCCTGCAGGCTCATCTTGACATGACCCTCCAGCATGACAATGCCACCAGCCATACTTCTCGTTCTGTGCGTGATTTCCTGCAAGACAGGAATGTCAGTGTTCTGCCATGGCCAGCGAAGTGCCCAAATCTCAATCCCATTGAGCATGTCTGGGACCTGTTGGATCGGAGGGTGAGGGCTAGGGCGATTCCCCCCAGAAATGTCCTGGAACTTGCAGGTGCCTTGGTGGAAGAGTGGGGTAATATCTCACAGCAAGAACTGGCAAATCGGGTGCAGTCCATGAGGAGGAGATGCACTGCAGTATTTAATGCAGCTGGTGGCCACACCAGATACTGACTGTTACTTTTGATTTTGACCCACCTTTTGTTCAAGGACACATTATTCAATTTCTGTTAGTCACATGTCTGTGGAACTTGTTCAGTTTATGTCTCAGTTGTTGAATCTTATTATGTTCATACAAATATTTACACATGTTAAGTTTGCTGAAAATAAACGCAGTTGACAGTGAGAGGACGTTTCTTTTTTTGCTGAGTTTATATATATAAAACAAATGGTTGTACGATCTGATGGATTGTAAAATACTGTTTTATATTACTGTTTTATATATTTCCTGTTTTATATCATTATATCCTCTTAGTATGAGTTTTTATATCTTTAGAGATTGAAAGTAGTGTTAGGTTCAAACTCTGTGTATGAGAAGAGTTTAATTATTTAGTGGACTGCAGTGGACAGTAAGAATGTGTACTCTCAAGGCCTCTCCTGACTGATGAGAAGTCCTGTGATATGCACAGAGGAGCACAGATAAATCCTGGCTGATGGATATGTACATCTTTGTGGAAGTAGGGGGTGAGAGCTCAAGGTATAAGTGGACACTGCACTGTATTGAATGGATGTATTTTGCTGTACATATTCACTGAGTAAAGATTTGAAACGTTTTGTCTCTTTTGTATGATAAGTATGTTTATTGTAATTCTTCTCAGATTGTAAATGAACACAACAAAGCAAAGATTCTGAAGTCTGACTTACCAATAACGGTGAGCATCTTGGAAGCAGTGCTGTTTCTGCCAGTGATGTTGTTGAAGGCCACACAGGTGTACTCCCCTTGACTGGCTAAGGTCAGTGGGCCAGTCTCATACACTGAGCCAGTTGCCACCTGGGAGCCATTGAAGAACCAGCTGAACTGGCTGGGAGGCTGAGAGGAGGCCAAGCAGTTTAAGGTCAAGTTGTGTCCTGTTTCTCCTAATGCAGGTTCCATTATAACAGGCATCTCTGGTCCATCTATAATACAAAAGACAATCAGCTAGACCCAACATCTGAATGTCACTCAATAGATGTTATTGGCCAGAAGGTCAAGGGTCAACAAAATATTTTAATGATGTTAGAGGTGGGATCTAAACATTTACATTGACTTTACTACAATATTTATTAAGGAAGTTCTCAAAGATTCCACCTTAAGCCGTGGGGTTAAAGTTGAACTTTATAGCACTTGTTAACTGCGCTCTTAGAAAAAAAGGTGCTATCTAGAACCAAAAAAGGGTTCTTTGGCTGTCCCCACAGAAAAACCCTTTTGGTTCCAGGTAGAACCGTTTTGGGTTCCATGTTGAACCCTTTCCACAGAGGGTTATACATGGAACCAAAAAGAGTTCTACCTGGAAACAAAAAGGGTTCTCCTATGGGGACAGCAGCAAAACCCTTTTGGAACAAATTTTTCTAAGCGTGTACTTACAGTTCACGATCAGTCTATAGTTTGGGCTGGTCATGTTACTAAGGGGATTGGAAGCAGAACACTGATAGTCTCCGTTGTCAGAATGCTGGACATAGTTGAAGGTCAATGTTTTGTTGTCCATAGAGAACTCTGTTCTGTTGTCAGCATTCAGAGGCCAGCTGTTCCTCATCCACTGAATGGAGTAAACCGTTCCAGTGGTCTCACAGGTCAGAGAGAATCTCTCGTTCAGTATTGGCTGGGCTCCAATGACTTTCACGATGGTCATGGTCACAGGTACTGTGGAAAGTAGATCAAATGGTTTTTCAGCACTTTATATCTCAACTTCCATCTAATTATACTGTTGGTTCAACAGCACTTAGGCTGTGTCTAAAACCAAATGAACACAAAGAAAGTAAAGAAAGTTTTAGTCCCTTGATTTTAAGTAGCAGTTACTGACTCACCAACAACAGTGAGCATCTTGGAGACAGTGCTGTTTCTGACAGTGATGTTGTTGAAGGCCACACAGGTGTAGTCCCCATGACTGGCTAAGGTCAGTGGGCCAGTCTCATACACTGAGCCAGTCGCCACCTGGGAGCCGTTGAAGAACCAGCTGAACTGGCTGGGAGGCTGAGAGGAAGCTGAGCACTTGAAGGTCATGATGTGTCCTGTCATCGCTACATCCGGACTCATGATAACAGGTCTCTCTGGACCATCTGGGAAACACAAGATAATGAAGATAGAAGTATTATATTAGCTATTGGAACTGCCATTAGTGCGTTTGCCTTGGTTTGACCCCAGCAATACCCAACCATCCCCTTGACTTTATTACATTGGTGTCATAAGTGGGATCCAAACTTACCCCAACTCCTTTACTATGAATTCCATATTTCCCTCCTTATAGGTCAAAATTTTAATTTAATTTGCAGATAAGGTTGGTTTTGGGCAATAATAACTACTCACAGTTGACGATCAGTTTGTAGTATGGGCTGGTCATGTTGCTGAGTGGGTTGGAGGCAAAACACTGATAGTCTCCGTTGTCAGAATCCTGGACGGAATTGAAGGTCAGTGTATTGTCGTTCATAGAGAAGTCTGTTCTGTTATCAGCAAACAGCGACCAGCCGTTCCTCATCCACTGAATGGAGTAAATGGTTCCAGCGGTGTCACATGTCAGAGTAAACAAGTTGTCTGCTATTGGCTGGGCACCCATGACTTTCACCATGGCCATGGTTACTGGGTCTGTGAAGAAAACGTCAGGGTCACAAGAATATTGACTACAATCACAATCACTGTATGTTGAAAGGCCTATATCTACATGTACAAGTTAAACAGTTTGGATGACTCTTCTGTCTTACCAATGACGGTGAGCATCTTGGAGACAGTGCTGTTTCTGACAGTGATGTTGTTGAAGGCCACACAGGTGTAGTTCCCATGACTGGCTAAAGTCAGTGGGCCAGTCTCATACTTTGAGCCAGTTGCCACCTGGGAGCCATTGAAGAACCAGCTGAACTGGCTGAGAGGCTGAGAGGAGGCTGAGCAGTTGAAGATCACAATGTATCCTGTCATTGCTATATCCAGACTCATGATAACAGGTCTCTCTGGACCATCTGGGAAACACAAGGTAATGAAGATATTAATGAGATTAGCTATTGGAACTGCCATTAGTGCATATGCCTTGGTCTGACCCCAGCAATACCCAACCATCCCCTTGGCTTTATTACATTGGTGTCAGAAGTGGGATCAAAACTTACCCCAAATCCATTACTAAAAATTCCCTCTTGCCCTCATTATAGGTCAAAATCGGAATTAAATTGGCAGATATCAAGTTTGGTTTGGGCCATAATAACCACTCACAGTTGACGATCAGTTTGTAGTATGGGCTGGTCATTTTGCTGACAGGGTTGGAGGCAAAACACTGATAGTCTCCGTTGTCAGAATGCTGGACAGAGTTGAATGTCAGTGTATTGTTGTTCATAGAGAAGTCTATTCTGTTGTCAGCATACAGAGACCAGCCATTCATCATCCAATGAATGGAGTAAATTGTTCCAGATGTCTCACAGGTCAGAGAGAATGTCTGGTTCAGTATTGGCTGGGATCCCATGGCTTTCGCCATGGCCATGGTGACTGGTTCTGTGAAGAAAACACCAGAGTATTACAAGATATTGACTTCAATCACTGCATGCTGAATGGCCTATATCTACAAGTTAAACAGTTTGGATGTCTCTTCCGTCTTACCAACAACAGTGAGCATCTTGGAGACAGTGCTGTTTTTGCCAGTGATGTTGTTGAAGGCCACACAGGTGTAGTCCCCATGACTGGCTAAGGTCAGTGGGCCAGTCTCATACGCTGAGCCAGCCGCCACCTGGGAGCCATTGAAGAACCAGCTGAACTGGCTGGGAGGCTGAGAGGAGGCTGAGCAGTTGAAGGTCACGCTGTGTCCTGTCATTGCTATATCCGGACTAGTCATAGCAGATCTCTCTGGTCCAACTGTTAAACACAAGACAGTATGGTTAATCTTATGGTTTTACTATTTTGACAAAGTTTAGTAAATAAGTAGTCTTCCACAATCCTTGGCTTGTGCAAGTCGGAACAGCTCATATGAGCAGAGCCTATCTCCTATTTCTGTAGAGTGTTGCAGCTTGATGTGTAAGTACATCCTCTGGACAGGATGCTAGTCAATCACAGGCCTTTACCCCCAAACAGTCCTTCATTCTGAGCGCCAAGTAAAGACACATTGGGTCCTATTTTTACAGTCGCTGGTATGACTCATCCAGGGATCAAGCTCCCAGTGGTGGAAAAAGTACCCAATTGTCATACTTGAGTTAAAGTAAAGATACCTTCATAAAAAATGACTCAAGTAAAAGTGAAAGTCACCCAGTAAAAAACTACTTGAGTAAAAGTCTGTTTTAAATCTACTTAAGTATCAAAAGTAAATGTAATTCCTAAAATATACTTAAGTATCAAAAGTAAAAGTTAAAGTATAAATCATTTCAATTTCCTTACATTAAACAAATTTGACTGCATCATTTTCTTGTTTTTAAAATGTACGGATAGCCAGGGGAACACTCAAACATCATATACAAACCAAGCATTGTGTTTAGTGAGTCCGCCTAATCAGAGGCAGTAGGGACAAGGCATGTTCTCTTGATAAGTGCATTAATTGGACCATTTTTCTGTCCTGCTAAGCATTCAGAATGTAACAAGTACTCTTGGGGATCATGGAAAATGTAAGGAGTAAAAAGTACATCATTTTATTGAGGAATGTAGTGAAGTAAAGGTTGTCCAACATATAAATAGTAAAGTAAAGTACAGATACCCCAAAAAACTACTTAAGTAGTACTTTAAAGTATTTTACTTAAGGACTTTACACCACTGCAAGCTCCCAACCTTCTAATCTCAGGGTGGACACTCTTAACTACAAGGCCATTGAATTGTTTTTATCAGACAAAGACTACCAGCTCTTGTAATACTCACAGTTCACCACAAGCTTGTATGTCATGCTGGTCAGGTTGCTGACAGCATTAAAGGCCTCACAGAGATATTCTCCACTGTCAGAAAACTGGATTGGGTTGATAACCATTGTCTTGTTGCCCGTAGAGAAGAATGTTCTGTTGTTTAGGGAGATAAGCTGGCCGTTCATCAACCAGTGAATGTAGTCTACAGGTCCAGTCACCTCACACCGCAGAGTGAACGACTGATCCAGTATCGGTGGCTTCCCATCACGGTTCAACGAAACCGCTGATATCGGCTCTATGGTAAAAAGAAAGGAAGAGGAAGAGTACTTCACTTGATTGGTGGTAAAAAATACCATGATATAACATTGTATTCATAACCATCAATAATCAAATATTCACTACCAACTATATGACATTTCGTAACGATGAATGTTGCCTTACCCACGATCTTTATCATTGTGGTCAAGGTGGCGTATCGGAGTGTGACATTGTTGTAGGCTAAGCAGGCGTAACTTCCTGTCTGGTTCTCTCTGGTGTTCTGCAGGCTGAGCTGTGGACTTTGCTCATTGAGGAACGCCTCATTAAACCTCCACTTGTAGGACTCAGTGGGTTTGGACTGAGCGGAGCAGGACAGAATGATGTCAGAGCCCGTCTTGTAGGCTGTATGTCCTATGGTCATCTCAGGAACTACCATCATGGTGAGGTTACTTGGGCCATCTATGGGAGGAACAAATAACAATGAAGTGTTGGGTAAACATTACCTAGAATATGTTTCTGTCCTGCTCTACTAAACACAGTGTACTAATGATCTCTCCAAATAATGATCTGGATCATGTGTACACAGAGGAATGGTTTGGGATGAAAATAGGCATATTACATCATTGCATGGAATGCTGGCTCTCAATGACAAGGTACAATCCATGTCTGTTGTGTATGATTAATGTACAGTATACTGCATACTCTGATACTCACATCTAACATTGAGGCCAATGGGCTGGCTGGTGCCATTGCTGATTCCATTGATGACCTCACATCTGAACGGCCCTTCATCGTGTCGTGTCACACTGACTATGGTGAGAGTGCTGTTCCCACCACCAAGCCAAACTCTGTCACTGGCTGTGACCTCTGAGCTGCCATTCAGCCAGCGGTAGGAGAGGGAGGTGCCAGAGGAGACAGAGCAGGTGAAAATGGAAGTGTCGTTTAATTCCACTAGATCAGTGGCGTTGGCCCTCAGAGTCACGTTTGAAATGGGCTCTGTGGGTAAGAGAGTAGATGGCAGTCAAGATAAGATGGATGTGTCTCAAGAAAGGTTTTTTTGTGTCTTACTGAATTACAACCATATAGTTGATATTTCTTTCACACTGTAAAACTTGTTTTGGAAATCAATCTAAATATGCTATTTTGTTTACTTATCATGGAGACTAAGTTTCAGGATTGAGCCATGTAGAGCCCTTAGTCTCTTTGCACACACATAAAAAGTATTGTGTATGCCTTGAAAAGAACAGTTTGCTCTGTGATCTGTTCAGGTTCATTCTTTTCAAAGGTATGATGTAGGTCAACTTCACTATAGGTTCAGAAAACATTGACACGTTTAAGTGTTAGCTTTCTATGTCAGGAAAATGACTTTCATTGTTGTGATAGAGATTAACCATTCATAGGTAATGTATGCCCATCAGTGGAGGTTGCTGAGGGGAGAATGGCTCATGATAATGGCTGGAATGGAGTAAATGGAATGGTATCAAAAACATGGTTTTCATGTGTTTGATACCATTCCATTTACTCCATTACACTCAATTCCAGACATTATTATTAGCTGTCCTTCCCTCAACAGCCTCCACTGATGTGCAAACATGTTTGCATGTGAACCTGCGTGGAAGAAGGTATGTGAATGGGCAAGTAAGTGTGCGGGTGAGCATGTGTGCGAGGAAATGACCGTGTGTGCCAGTGAGTGAGAGTCTACAATCATAGAAAGATAAACAGACAGGCAGAGGTCAGTTCCTTACCCTGGACAGACAAAGTCACCACAGCTTTCAGGACTGGCTCCATTCCCTGCACGGTATATCGTCCTGAGTCGTTGAGTTGGAGAGAGCTTATGGACAGCTCTGAGGAGGAGCGGTTGAATGAGACTCTGCCTTGATAACTTGTACTCACACTACTGCCACCAGGATAGAACAGTACGATGATTGTAGTTTCATATGACCAGGTCCCTATGTTGATGGGGCTTTGAGGAACTAGGTTCAGTGTGACATTACTGCCCACAGCTAAGGGGTTCATCGAGGGAACCACCACCTGGCCAGAAACACCTAGAAGAGGATGGATTGATGAGTTTAGTTCATGTTTTGAGATAATATTAATCAGTACAAAAGTCTTTAAAGTTCTTTAAAATATATAAATTGAGATTAATCAAATCTTTAGACTATGGCACTTTAACAGAAATCAAAGCTTTTGTTTACAAATTTGTGCCTTCAAGTTGAACGCACAATTTACAACATGACCTACTATCTATTTCTAATGTCTACTCTAGACATTGTTGTCAATGTCAGATAAATAGAAATCTCAACTTTTCTGACTTGATACTGTTTGACTGAAGTGCATCAACCAAACAGAGACATTTGAACAACCTGTTACTTATTTCCTGTTACTTATTTAACAAAGCGTTATAGCGCAAATAGGCATCAATATATTTCCAGAATGAGTGTTTTGTCCTCTTTACCTGTAGTGAAGTTGAGCAGCACCAGGATGAGAACCCACACCAGAGGATACTCCATAGTTCTACCACTTATCAAACACCACGGATCAGAAATGAACGGTAATCTTTCCTATGAACCAAATGACTGTCCAGACTTCTTGGTAAATCCGAAAATGTCGATACTGCTCAGTCACAGTCTCCTCTTAAACAACAAATATTTATTCAGGATCATGTAATGGGGCTGGAGTCAGGTGATGCAAATGTACCTACCCACCCTATCTGTCGCCAGAACACACTCAGCCACACCTACCCAACTACCCACGCCCTGTTTTGCCCACGCACATTTTTCCCGCTGTGTTTTTTGTTGACACACAGGGGTGTTTTCAAGCTGATTATGGTTTACTGTAAATCTGATCAACTCTGTCTGTCCTATACGGGTCCTGGGAGAAGGCTGGATGGTACATGGCCAATGAGGCCGGGGATAGAATCTCTGACCCTGTCGAAACTCATGATCTATCAACAGTGGCTAAGGCTACGTGGGCTCATAAGACACTGTTCACATTGAACCTGACAAGAAACACTTACAGCGCAGTGAAAAAGTATTTGCTGCCTTTCTGACTTTCTATATTTTTGCAGTTTTCATACTGAATGTTATCAGATCTTCAACCAAAACCCAATTTTAGAATAAAGGAACCTGCGTTTACAAATAAAATAAATGAATACTTATTTATTTAATTTAAAAAGTTATGCTACACCCAATTCCTCTGTGTGAAAAAGTAATTGCTCCTGTAACGATTGTCGTCGGGAATGGAGGACCAAAACGCAGCAGGAATGTGGATGCTCATCTTGTATTTATTTTAAATCAAGAGAACACCAAAATAACAAAATAAAGAACTCACAAACAACAAAACAGTCTTGTCAGGCACACTCAGCAAAACAAGAAACAATCTCCCACAAACACTACACCAAAAAATTACCCATATATAGGACTCTCAATCAGAGGCAACGAGAAAGCACCTGCCTCCAATTGAGAGTCCAACCCCCCATTAACCTAAACATAGAAATACAACAAACCAGAAAGAACATAGAAATACCAAAACATAGAACATAGACCAAAAACCCGGAAATAATAAATCAAACACCCTACTACATAAAACACCACCCCGAACCACATAAAACAAATACCCTCTGCCACGTCCTGACCAAACTACAATAACAAATAACCCTTATACTGGTCAGGACGTGACAGCTCCTTTACACCCAATACCTGGTTGTGCCACCTTTAGCTGCAATGGCTGCAATGACTGCAACCAAACGCCATCAGTCTCTCACCTTATTGTGGAGGAATTTTGGCCCACTCTTCCGTGCAGAACTGCTTTAACTCAGATACTTTTGGGGGTTTCAAGCATGAACTGCTCATTTCAAGTCCTGCCACAGCATCTCAATTGGGATTAGGTCTGGACTTTGACTAGGCCATTCCAAAACATCAGATTGTGTTCTGCATCATTGTCTTGCTGCATGACTCAGCTCACAGCCAGTTGCCCTGATATTCTCCTGTAGAATTCTCTGATACAGAGCAGAATTCATGGTTCCTTCCGTTAAGGCAAGTTGTCCAGATCCTGAGGCACCAAAGCATCCCCAAACCATCACACTACCACCACCATGCTTGACCATTGGTATGAGGTTCTTACTGTGGAATGCAGTGTTTGGTTTTCACCAGGCATAATGGGACCCATCTCATCCAAAAAGGTATACTTTTGAATCATCTGTCCATAGAACATTCTTCCAAAAGTCTTGATGATAATCCGGGTGCATCCAGATGATTTTTGCCAAACTTGAATCAACGTTTTGGACGACATGGGTCCCATTGGGGCGGCAGGGTAGCCTAGTGGTTAGAGCGTTGGGCTAGTAACCGAAAGGTTGCAAGTTTGAATCCCCGAGCTGAGAAGGTACAAATCTGTCATTCTGCCCCTGAACAACGCAGTTAACCCACTGTTCCTAGGCTGTCATTGAAAATAAGAAATTGTTCTTAACTGACTTGCCAAGTTAAATAAAGGTAAAATAAAAAAAAACAATTATGCCTGGTGAACCATCAAGACTCTTCCTGGAGCTGGCCAAACTGAGCAATTGGGGAAGAAGGTCCTTGGTTAGGGAGGTGACCAAATACACGATGGTCACACTGACAGAGCTCCAGAGTTCCTCTGTGGAGATTGGTAGAACCTTCCAGATGGAAAACCATCTCTGCAGCACTCCACCAATCAGGCCTTTATGGTAGAGTGGCCATTTGGAAGCTTCTCCTCAGACTGCTTGGAGTTTGCAAAAGGCACCTAAAGAGTCTCAGACCATGAGATACAAAATTCTCTGGTCTGATAAAACCAAGATTGAACTCTTTGGCATGCATGCCAAGCGTCACGTCCGGAGGAAACCTAGCAACGTGGTGGTAGTATCATGCTGGGGGGATGTTTTTCAGCGGCAGGGACTGGGAGACTAGTCAGGATGGAGGGAAAGATGAACGGAGCAAAGTACAGAGCGATCCTTGATGAAAACCTGCTCCAGAGTGCTCAGGACCTCAGACTGGAGTGACAGTTTACCTTCCAACAGGACAACGACCCTAAGCACACAGCGAAGATAACACCGGAGTGGCTTTGGGACAAGTCTCTGAATGTCCTTGAGTGGCCCAGCCAGAGTCCAGACTTGAACCCAATCGAACATCTCTGGAGAGACCTGAAAATAACTGTGCAGCAACACTCCCCATCCAACCTGACAGAGCTTGATAGAATCTGCAGAGAAGAGTGGGAGAAACTCCCCAAGTACAGGTGTGCCAAGCTTGTAGCATCATACCCTAAAAGAAGAATCGAGGCTGAAATCGCTGCAAAAGGTGCTTCAACGAAGTACTGAGTAAAGTGTCTGAATACTTATGTAAATGTGATATTTCAGTTTTTTATTTTTAATACATTTGCAAAAGATTCTAAAACCTGTTTTGCTGTACATGTACAAATATTCCCATATAGGTACAATTTCCACATAGATATAGATATTTAGGTAAACAGTAATGCTCAGGCACTATTCAATTAAATTCAAAGGGACTTTATTGGCATGGGAAACATGTTTAAACAGCCAAATGAAGTTAAATAAACAAGAAACAAAAGTGACAAGACACAAAACAACATCAACAAAAAACGATTTGAAATTAACTTTAAATATTGCACTCATAAAAGTTTTAAAAATATAGACATTTCAAGTCTTATTTCACTATTAAATATAAAGAAAAAAAGACTATAAAAAAGCTTATTCATCTAGAACCCTTCTTGACTTCCAAAGTATCATCAAAGAACCCTTTCTTAGAAGGATGGTAAAAAGGTTTTAGGTAGAACCCTTTCTTTAGAATGATGGTAAAAAGGTTTTAGGTAGAACCCTTTCTTTAGAATGATGGTAAAAAGGTTTTAGGTAGAACCCTTTGCCTTACAAAGAACCCTCGTCTTCCAAAAAGGGGTTCTTCAGATGAAAATGGTTATTGGCAGAACCCTATCCCTTATCAAGGAACCCTTTTGGAATCCTTTTGTCTAAGAGTGAATATGCCATCTACATCAAAGCCTTTTGCTGTCCCTTTATTATTGCATGTTTGCTCATGGACTGCTTTGCAGTCAGCAATATTGACTGGGATTTAATAGAGACATGAATCCGTCTGTCTCTCTGTTTACCCTTTATTATACAAGCCCACTAACCACAGGTTCTGCCTCCACACACATCACTCTAGTCACTGTTTACTGTATCTACACGGTCCAGCTGTAAATAACTCTAAGGTCAGACATAAATACCGTAACCATCCTGGTCTGGAGAGATGAACAGGGTTGTGATACAAGGAAGTTGGAAATTTAACAAATGGTAAAATGTATTTTCAAAAAATGCCACCTATCCCTTGATAGAGAGTAATTTCAATACTGATCTCTGGGCTTCCATACTGGCTTGGGGTTTTCATTTAAATGTACATTAATACAACACAGGTGTCAGACACAATAGATATGATTAATTGTATCTGGGACTAGAACCCACAACCCACCTGAAAGAGAGTAACACACCTAAACACACACAAGGTCACCTTTACACACAAAGTGTGACAAACTGTGACGCACTGACTATTGCACCACAGCAAATGAAGGACTCACAGTGTACATTTTGATCAGGCTCTTTATACAGGACACAGTGAGCTCCAAAAGTATTGGGACAGTGACACATTTTTTGTTGTTTTGGCTCTGTACTACAGCACTTTGGATTTTAAATGATACAATGACTATGAGGTTAAAGTGCAGACTGTCAGCTTTAATTTGAGTGTCACGTTGGTAGAAAGGATAGGGAGACAGGCGCAGGAATGCGTAACAGTTTTTGTTATTACTACCCAAATTACAGCGTGCCATGTAAAGGCATGGGGACGAAGACCAAACAAACAAGTATACAAAACACAGGGTTGAGACCCAAACGAAGAGCAAAATAAGTACACGGGATGAGACCCGAAAACACAAGCACACAATGATACAACACAGAAGGAGACCCGTGATCATCTGCACAATACAAGCGGCACGAAAACCAAAACAACAAGGCACAGCTACTCACACAACCAACAGACATTGGAACAATAATCGACAGCCCAACGGAGAACAAAGGGCACATTTATACCAATACAATCAGTGGGAAAAAGGAACCAGGTGTGCGTAATTAGACAGTTCAGTGCCTAGAGGCCGGTGACGTAGACCGCCGAAACTGGTGCACGGAATGAGCAACAGTACCGGAGGGTTCCTTGACATTGAGGGTCTTTTCATCTACTGTATATCGGGTGAACCATTTAGAAATTACAGCACTTTTTGCATATGATTAAATGTAGAAATGTTTACAAACATACTCTATTCTTATTTACAATAAAAGTGACTCCAAAATGACACAATACATTATTTACCATTCATTTCTATTGGGCACAAAATAATAGAAAACACAACCAAAACAAACAGTAAATGCATCCAACAAGTTGGTAGAGTCACACGATTGATGTAGTCATTGCATACTAGGAATATGGGACCAAATACTAAACTTTTGACTTCTTTAATACTCATAAGTGAATTTGTCCCAATACTTTTGGTCCCCTAAAATGGGGGGGACTATTTACAAAAAGTGCTGTAATTTCTAAACGATGTACCCTATATGGAAAAGTGCTGGAGTACAGAGCCAAAACAACAAAAAATGTGTCGTTGTCCCAATACTTTTGGAGCTCACTGTATATCTCACTATCTAACAAAACACAGACTATATTTAGGAGTAGTAGTATCGGGTGTCTGGGTATTACTACTGGGCATGAGGGACAAGAACAAGATAACTACCACATAGAATTATTATAATTCTGTGGATAATCTTTAGAGCTAAAGTTGTAATTTGAAGGTATTTAATAGTGTCTTCCAAGAACACTATGTCATGAGTTTTGTTTGTCTGTAAAGCTAAAAACATCCAGAACTTGGTGACGATCTTCGTGTTTTTGACAGGTAAATGACATTTGTCTGAATAATGGTATAGTGATCCCACCCAGCAGATTCAGCTCACACGCAGTGTTGCTGTGAAGAGTCATTCCTTATGAATGTCACCAACATGTTGACAGATGTAAACACTAAACAGGGTCAAGGGCATATAGAACACTGCTTTATAACTATGGTTAAGGGTTTGAAGTGTGTGATGCTTGGAGCTTATTTTAGCATAATCTATACTGTCTCAAATGAGGCATGCTTAATGACTTGTTTTCAGTCAGCTCAAAACAATAAGGAGTATTAGTGATGTGTTAGTATTGTTCTGTTAAATCAAATCATACCTTTCCCTTCCATATACTGTAGAATATGTTGAATGAATATACTGTGTACCATTATGGAACATTTAGATTTATTTCAAATAATAATTTGTTTAAAACAACTTTTATCAAAAACAATTAAAAACTTTATATTCAAGTCAGAGTCTTATTCCAACAAGAATGCTTGATATAGTTTGGTTATTCCACCAGGTCTCTAGAAAATTACAGCACTGAGGGGTGTTGAAATACTGTACATGATATATGACTCCTCATTGTGATAGTAATCTGGAAGAATAAAGCTTCAATAAAGAAAAAAGACAATAAAAAAAAAATATTCTAAAATGTTCAGAGAAATAATTCCATTGACAGCATGATAGTGTAATGAAATATATATTCTGTATCAGGATGCCATTACACCTTCTCAGGATGACAGGTCCAGTAACCTGTGGAAATATTTGTAAGAGATTGGGAAAGAACGGTCATGAGTCAGTTTCCCTAAATTTTACTCCTGTAAATACCATGGTATTATTCTCTGTTAATATTTGACAATATATATATTTAAATAGTTGAATATGGTGCAATGTATTTTCTCTTTCTTTATATTTCAAGCCAGTGGGAACACACACCCTCCTGATAATATAGCCATTCTACTTTTATCACAGCAAGTACACTGTAGTAGGGCATTAAACAAGAGTGACCATGTTCGGTTTTATCAATATCTATGACATTATTTCACCATAATATAAAACTCAAATAGTTTTGTTTCAGTCAATTACATAATGTATTCACATTGCCCTGGACCATGGCACTACGTACAGGAAATGAGTGTTTAAATAAATATATTTTATGGGTTCACTTAACTGAATGCATTTCTTGGCATTGATCTCCAACTGTACTGACACTGACCCAGTGCTGATGGTGATCTGTCTGGTGACGTTGCTGTATCTCATGGTTTTGTTGTTGAAGACCGTGAAGGACACACCGTCTGGACCATCTGTGTATGGAGATATGCATTACTATCATGACTCAACAGATCGTGTTGGTACACTACATGACCATAAGTATGTGGACACCGGCTTGTCAATCATCTCATTCCAAAATCATGGGCATTAATATGGAGTTGGTCCCCCCTTTGCTGCTATAACAGCCTCCCTCTTCTGGGAAGGTTTTCCACTAGATGTTGGAACATTGCTGTGGGGACTTGCTTCCATTCAGCCACAAGAGCATTAGTGAAGTCGGGCACTGATGCTGGGCGATTAGGCCTGTCTCGCAGTCGGCATTCCAATTCATCCCAAAGGTGTTCGATGGGGTTGAGGTCAGGGCTCTGTGCAGGCCAGTCAAGTTCTTCCACACCGATCTCAACAAACTATTTTTGTATGGACCACGCTTTGTGCACAGGACCATTGTCATGCTTGAGAGGAGAGAAGATTTTTTCGCGCAACGTGCTTCTGCACTCGGTGGTCCCGCTCTGTGAGGTTTTGTATCCTACCACTACACGACCGAGCCGTTGTTGCTCCTAGACATTTCTACTTCACATTAACAGCCCTTACAGTTGACCAGGGCAGCTCTAGCAGGACAGACATTTAACCAACTGACTTTGTTGGAATGGTGGCATCCTATGACGGTGCCACGTTCAAAGTCACTAAGCTCTTCAGTAAGGCCATTATACTGCCTATGTTTGTCTATGGAGATTGCATGGCGGTGTGCTCGATTTTAAACACCTGTCAGCAATGGGTGCGGCTGAAATAGCCGAATCCACTAATTTGAAGGGGTGTCCACATACATTTGTATATACAGTGAATCTACTATGGAAATGTAGTAGATACCCAATGAGGCCTGGTGGTTGAGAGGAACCAGTCGCTTAAAGGGATATTCAGGGAGACTATGTGTTTTTGAGCAAAACCAATTGATCATGATAAATCATACATCATTGGCAATATGATTGTAGCTATGTTATTGTGTCACTCCCAAATCACTGTAAAGAGTCGGTCAAAGCTTGACATACTCACTGCTGATATTGAGATGTAGAGGGTCAGTTGTTCCATTGAACTCCACTAAGTCGTCTGTGTTGTTGGCCACCAGTCTCACAGCAGAAACAGGTAATGTGGGTGAGATAGAGAGGGGGGGACACTTAACAGAAACCAGAGGGAACACCAAGCTGGAAAATGACAAAGACAACCAGTTTCCATTAAAAATGTGTCTATAACAATGGTGACTTGCAGAATTCTACCAATACAAGCCATTTGAGTACGGCTGACCTTCAAACAACCATACTCAATTCACACAGCTTGATGTAGATGATTAAGGCCAACAGTCAAGTCATCCCTCACCTGGCCCTGACAAAATGCCAACACAGACATTGTCATCAATTAAGTCAGCATTTCTATGCACACACACACAAAAGTACAAACAGAGACAAGGACACACATAGGTACACACTCAAATGAAACCAGTATCTCTACACCATATCAGACAGGCAGAATTGTTGTATTACACTGCAAGTCATGGTACAAGCCAGGCTATCTTAACAGTAGTTACAGTAGAGACCCACAGGGCCTGCAGGATATTACTAATCTAACTAATCTAATAGTAAGATCAGCTGATGTGTCTGATGTGTCAGCTGATGTGACTCACCTATCGCAGTGAAGGTGGAAGTGGCTGTGAGCTTTGGGCTGGTGCTCTGAACCACATACACCCCCAAGTTGACCTCTTTAATGGAGGTTAGGGTCAATGTGTTGTCCCCACTGCCTGGGTTCTCAGAGGGAAGCACCTTCACAGCGCTGGATCTCAGCACACCAGGTGAAGAGGGGAAAGATGGGTCTTTAGCATCCAGTGGTCACAGGAACACAACAGGGTGTATCGACTTTTGTTCCTCTGCCAGCTGATCAGTTGCTGATCAAGACATACATCTGGACCATCTCTTTCTAAAATTATCCGCCGAAATTGTTGCAACCCCTATTACTAGCCTGTTCAACCTCTCTTTCATATCATATGAGATCCCCAAAGATTGGAAGCTGCCGCGGTCATCCCCCTCTTCAAAGGGGGAGACACTCTTGACCCAAACTGTTACAGACCTATATCTATCCTACCCTGCCTTTCTAAGGTCTTCGAAAGCCAAGTTAGCCTGTTAGGGCTAGGGGGCAGTATTTACACGGCCGGATAAAAAAAGTATTCGATTTAATCTGGTTACTACTCCTGCCCAGTAACTAGAATATGCATATAATTATTGGCTTTGGATAGAAAACACCCTAAAGTTTCTAAAACTGTTTGAATGGTGTCTGTGAGTATAACAGAACTCATATGGCAGGCAAAAACCTGAGAAGATTTCATGCAGGAAGTGGCCTGTCTGACAAGGTGTTGTTCTTCTTGCCTCTGTTTATTGAAGACTGAGGATCTTTGCTGTAACGTGACACTTCCTACGGCTCCCATAGGCTCTCAGAGCCCGGGAAAAAGCTGAACGATATCGAGGCAGCCTCTGGCTGAAACACATTATCGCCTTTGACAAGTGGCTGATCAGAGGACAATGGACTTAGGCGCGTGCCCGAGTCGACCCTGTGCTTTATTTTCTTTCGTTTGTTTACCTAATTGCAGATTCCCGGTCGGAATATTATCGCTTTTTTACGAGAAAAATGGCATAAAAATAGATTTTAAACAGTGGTTGACATGCTTCGAAGTACGGTAATGGAATATTTAGAATTTTTTTGTCACGAAATGTGCCGTGCGCGTGACCCTTATTTACCATTCGGATAGTGTCTTGAACGCACGAACAAAACGCCGCTGTTTGAACATAACTATGGATTATTTGGGACCAAACCAACATTTGTTATTGAAGTAGAAGTCCTGGGAGTGCATTCTGACGAAGAACACCAAAGGTAATCAAACTTTTCTAATAGTAAATCGGAGTTTGGTGAAGGCTAAACTTGCTGTGTGTCTAAATAGCTAGCCCTGTGATGCTGGGCTATCTACTTAGAATATTGCAAAATGTGCTTTCACCAAAAAGCTATTTTAAAATCGGACATATCGAGTGCATAGAGGAGTTCTGTATCTATAATTCTTAAAATAATTGTTATGCTTTTTGTAAACGTTTATCGTGAGTAATTTAGTAAATTGTTAGTAAATTCGCCGGAAGTTTGCGGGGGTATGCTAGTTCTGAACTTCACATGCTAATGTAAAAAGCTGGTTTTTGATATAAATATGAACTTGATTGAACAAAACATGCATGTATTGTATAACATAATGTCCTAGGGTTGTCATCTGATGAAGATCATCAAAGGTTAGTGCTGCATTTAGCTGTCTTCTGGGTTTATGTGACATTATATGCTAGCTTGAAAAATGGGTGTCTGATTATTTCTGGCTGGGTACTCTGCTGACATAATCTAATGTTTTGCTTTCGTTGTAAAGCCTTTTTTAAATCGGACAGTGTGGTTAGATTAACGAGAGTCTTGTCTTTAAAATGCTGTAAAATAGTCATATGTTTGAGAAATTGAAGTAATAGCATTTCTAAGGTATTTGAATAACGCGCCACAGGATTCCACTGGCTGTTACGTAGGTGACACGATTTCGTCCCGCCGGCCCTAGAGAGGTTAACAAACAGACCACCGACCATTTCGATTCCCACCGTACCTTCTCCGCTATGCAATGTGGTTTCCGAGCTGGTCATGGGTGCACCTCAGCCACGCTCAAGGTCCTGAACGATATCATAACCGCCATCGATAAGAGACAATACTGTGCAGCTGTATTCATTGACCTGGCCAAGGCTTTTCGACTCTGTCAATCACCACATTCTTATCAGCAGACTCAACAGCCTTGGTTTCTCTAATGACTGCCTCGCCTGGTTCACCAACTACTTCTCAGACAGAGTTCAGTGTGTCAAATCGGAGGGCCTGTTGTCCGGCGCTCTGGCAGTCTCTATGGGGGTGCCACAGGGTTCAATTCTCGGGCCGACTCTTTTCTCTGTATACATCAATGATGTCGCGCTTGCTGCTGGTGATTCTCTGATCCAGCGCTATGGAGACGACACCATTCTGTATACTTCTGGCCCTTCTTTGGACGCTGTGTTGACTAACCTCCAGACGAGCTTCAATGCCATACAACTCTCCTTATGTGGCCTCCAACTGCTCTTAAATGCAAGTAAAACTAAATGCATGCTATTCAACCCGATCGCTGCCTGCACCCGCCCGCCCGTCTTGCATCACTACTCTGGACGGTTCTGACTTAGAATATGTGGACAACTACAAATACCTAGGTGTCTGGTTAGACTGTAAACTCTCCTTCCAGACTCACATTAAGCATCTCCAATCCAAAATTAAATCTAGAATCGGCTTCCTATTTTGCAACAAAGCTGCCAAACATACCCTCGTAAAACTGACTATCCTACTGATCCTTGACTTCGGCAATGTCATTTACAAAATAGCCTCCAACACTCTACTCAGCAAATTGGATGCAGTCTATCACAGTGCCATCCGTTTTGTCACCAAAGCCCCATATGCTACTAACCACTGCGACCTGTATGCTCTCGTTGGCTGTCCCTCGCTACATATTCGTCGCCATATCCACTGGCTCCAGGTCATATATAAGTCTTTGCAAGGTAAAGCCTCGCTGTTCTTCCACTAATCTCATTGCAACTCCCCTCCAAGTCTCCGACCACTACCTTGTATCCTTTTCCCTCTCGCTCTCATCAAAAACTTCTCACTCTGCCCCTACTCGGATGGTATTGCGCCGTCCCAACCTTCGCTCTCTCTCTCCCGCTACTCTCTCCTCTTCCATCCTATCATCTCTTCCCTCTGCTCAAACCTTCTCCAACCTATCTCCTGATTCTGCCTCCTCAACCCTCCTCTCCTCCCTCTCTGCATCCTTTGATTTTCTCTGTCCCCTATCCTCCAGGCCGGCTCGGTCCTCCCCTCCTGCTCCGTGGCTCGACGACTCACTGCGAGCTCACAGAACAGGGCTCCGGGCAGCCGAGCGGAAATGGAGGAAAACTCGCCTCCCTGCGGACCTGGCATCCTTTCACTCCCTCCTCTCTACATTTTCCTCTTCTGTCTCTGCTGCTAAAGCCACTTTCTACCACTCTAAATTCCAAGCATCTGCCTCTAACCCTAGGAAGCTTTTTGCTACCTTCTCCTCCCTCCTGAATCCTCCTCCCCCTCCCCCCCCCCTCCTCCCTCACTGCGGATGACTTTGTCAACCATTTTGAAAAGAAGGTTGACGACATCCGATCCTCGTTTGCTAAGTCAAGCGACACCGCTGGTCCTGCTCACACTGCCCTACCCTGTGCTTTGACCTCTTTCTCCCCTCTCTCTCCAGATGAAATCTTGCGTCTTGTGACGGCCGGCCGCCCAACAACCTGCCCACTTGACCCTATCCCCTCCTCTCTTCTCCAGACCATTTCCGGAGACCTTCTCCCCTACCTCACCTCGCTCATCAACTCATCCTTGACCGCTGGCTATGTCCCTTCCGTCTTCAAGAGAGCGAGAGTTGCACCCCTTCTGAAAAAACCTACACTCGATCCCTCCGATGTCAACAACTACAGACCAGTATCCCTTCTTTCTTTTCTCTCCAAAACTCTTGAACGTGCCGTCCTTGGCCAGCTCTCCTGCTATCTCTCTCAGAACGACCTTCTCGATCCTAATCAGTCAGGTTTCAAGACTGGGCATTCAACTGAGACTGCTCTTCTCTGTGTCACGGAGGCTCTCCGCACTGCTAAAGCTAACTCTCTCTCCTCTGCTCTCATCCTTCTAGACCTATCTGCTGCCTTTGATACTGTGAACCATCAGATCCTCCTCTCCACCCTCTCCGAGTTGGGCATCTCCGGCGCGGCCCACGCTTGGATTGCGTCCTACCTGACAGGTCGCTCCTACCAGGTGGCGTGGCGAGAATCTGTCTCCTCACCACGCGCTCTCACCACTGGTGTCCCCCAGGGCTCTGTTCTAGGCCCTCTCCTATTCTCGCTATACACCAAGTCACTTGGCTCTGTCATATCCTCACACGGTCTCTCCTATCATTGCTATGCAGACGACACACAATTAATCTTCTCCTTTCCCCCTTCTCACAACCAGGTGGCGAATCGCATCTCTGCATGTCTGGCAGACATATCAGTGTGGATGACGGATCACCACCTCAAGCTGAACCTCGGCAAGACGGAGCTGCTCTTCCTCCCGGGGAAGGACTGCCCGTTCCATGATCTCGCCATCACGGTTGACAACTCCCTTGTGTCCTCCTCCCAGAGTGCTAAGAACCTTGGCGTGATCCTGGACAACACCCTGTCGTTCTCCACTAACATCAAGGCGGTGACCCGATCCTGTAGGTTCATGCTCTACAACATTCGCAGAGTACGACCCTGCCTCACACAGGAAGCGGCGCAGGTCCTAATCCAGGTACTTGTCATCTCCCGTCTGGATTACTGCAACTCGCTGTTGGCTGGGCTCCCTGCCTGTGCCATCAAACCCCTACAACTCATCCAGAACGCCGCAGCCCGTCTGGTGTTCAACCTTCCCAAGTTCTCTCACGTCACCCCGCTCCTCCGCTCTCTCCACTGGCTTCCAGTTGAAGCTCGCATCCGCTACAAGACCATGGTGCTTGCCTACGGAGCTGTGAGGGGAACGGCACCTCCTTACCTTCAGGCTCTGATCAGGCCCTACACCCAAACAAGGGCACTGCGTTCATCCACCTCTGGCCTGCTCGCCTCCCTACCTCTGAGGAAGCACAGTTCCCGCTCAGCCCAGTCAAAACTGTTCGCTGCTCTGGCACCCCAATGGTGGAACAAGCTCCCTCACGATGCCAGGACAGCGGAGTCAATCACCACCTTCCGGAGACACCTGAAACCCCACCTCTTTAAGGAATACCTGGGATAGGATAAAGTAATCCTTCTAACCCCCCCCCCCCCCCTTTAAAAGATTTAGATGCACTATTGTAAAGTGGTTGTTCTACTGGATATTATAGGTGAATGCACCAATTTGTAAGTCGCTCTGGATAAGAGCGTCTGCTAAATGACTTAAATGTAAATGTAAATGTGATCTCAGCTCACTGGTCACCATAGCAGCACCCACCCGTTGCACACTCTCCAGCAGGTATATTTCACTGGTCATCCCAAAAGCCAATTCCTCCTTTGGCCGCCTTTCCTTTCAGTTTTCTGCTGCCAATGACTGGAACGAATTGCAAAAATCACTGAAGCTGGAGACCCATATCTCCCTCACTAACTTTAAGCACCAGCCATCAGAGCAGCTCACAGATTCCTGCACCTGTACATAGCCCATCCAACTACCTCATCCCCATACTGTTATTTTAATTGTAATTTTTTTGCTCCTTTGCACCCCAGTATCTCTACTTGCATATGCATCTTCTGCGCATCTATCATTCCAGTGTTTAATTGCTAAATTGTAATTATTTTGCCACTATAGCCTATTTATTACCTCACCTCCCTTATCTTACCTCATTTGCACACACTGTATATATACTTTTTCTATTGTGTTATTGAATGTATGTTTGTTTATTTCATGTGTAACTCTGTGTTGTTGTTTGTGTTGCACTGCTTTGCTTTATCTTGGACAAGTTGCAGTTGTAAATGAGAACATGTTCTCAACTAGCCTACCTGGTTAAATAAAGGTGAAATGAAAATGTAAAAAAATTAACATGTATATCTATGGACAAGGGTTTGAAGTGCATGGTGAGTGGAACTTTTTTAGCAGCAACTCTCAAATGAATCATAATTTATGACATGTTTTCAGTCAGCACAAAATAAAAAGGAGCATTAGTGAATGTTGGTATTGTTCTGTTAAAACATGTAACATCGGGATTTAACAGTAACCTATTCCTGTAACCATACTACGCAGCTTTTATACGTGAGGTGAGATCCTCAGGACTAAGCTAAAGGTTCTTTGCATCAAGGAGTGGAGCATGGGAATCAGACAACAATATTAGGATGCAACAATTTATTGTCGTTTTCAGCGTCACAAGAAAGGTACAACCTCTATATTACGTAATCATTTCCATACATCTTCTGCTCCAGGAGCTTCCTACAAGACAGACTTCAACAGAGCAATGTCAGATTTCTCACAACCAAATACCACTAGGTTTATATGTTTTATTTACATACTCAAACAGACAATGTGTTGGAACACTCATGGAGGGAGTGCCCAGGGAGAAGTAGTGCAGGTCTAGGTGGAAGATGGGTGCCAATGCCTAAAAGCACTACATTCACAATGATTCCTATTTCTTATATTAACTTTTTTTTAAACACCATCACTGCTCCCGTCCTCTCAGTAAAATGATCCCCTGATTGACACAAACAGGAAGGCTTCTATACAAAATGCCACTCAAATACACTTGGCACAGGTAGACTATCAAGGGTGTGGGGAGGGGAGGGAGGTTGGGGTGCTGAGGAGTATTTATTTCTGTTAAAAGGCCCTTTTGTGGGGGAAAACTCATTCTAATTGGCTGGGCCTGGCTCCTCATTGAGTGGGCCTGGCACCCAAGTGGGTGGGCCTATGCCCTCCCAGGCCCACCCATGGCTGTGCCCCTGCACAGTCATGTGAAATCCATAGATTAGAGCCTAATGAATTTATTTCAATTGACTGATTTCCTTATATGAACTGTAAACTCAGCAAAATCTTTAAAATTGTTGCATGTTGCATTTATATTTTTGTTCAGAAATATATTTAACCATTATGATGTTATTTCAAACACGGCATCACTCATCATCACCATGGCATTTACAGGAGTAAAACTTGGGGAAACTGACTCATGACTCTTTCCCAATCACTTACAAGTATTTTCCGCAGATTTTTGGACCTGTCATCCTGAGAAGGAACATTTCTGCTGTAATTGCAAAGGAATGATTTATCTGAAAACAGTTTTTTATTGTATTTTTTCTTTATTCAAATGTTATTTATCCAGATTAGTATCACTGAGAAGAATCATATAACATGTATTTCAACACACCTCAGTACTGTAATTATCTTAAGACCTGATGGAATAACAAAAATATGTCAAACGTTCTTGTTTTAATATGACTTGAACATACAGTAAATGTCTTAATTGCCTATATAAAAGCAGATTTTTGTGGTTGTTATTGAATAAATCAAAATGTTCCATAAGGATACACAGTGCATTCTTGATTTGCGGACAAGTTTGGCATGTTCTATTATTTCTACTGCTTTTTTATTCTTCTCTGTTAATATTTGAATAGATGGATATTTTACTATATGAATATGGTGCAATGTATTTTCTCTTTCTAAATACACTGAGTTTGCAAAACACTAGGAACACCTTCCTAATATTGAATTGCACCCTGTTTTGCCCTCAGAACTGCCTCATTCGTTGGGGCATGGACTACAAGGTGTCAAAAGCGTTCCGCAGGGATACTGGCCCATGTTGACTCCAATGCTTCCCACAGTTGTGTCAAGTTAGCTGGATTCCTTTAGGTGGTGGACCATTCTTGATTCACATGGGAAACTGTTGAGTGTGAAAAACCCAGAATCATTGCAGTTCTAGACACTCAAACTGTTGGACTGGGACCTACTACCATGCCCCATTCAAAGGCACTTAAATATTTTGTCTTACCCATTCACCCTCTGAATGGCACACATACACAATCCATGTCTCAATTGTCTCAAGGATTAAAAATCCTTCTTTAATTTGTCTCCTCCCCTTCATCTACACTGATTGAAGTGGATGTACTGTAACAAGTGGCATCAATAAGAGATCATTGCACAAGAGTGACCATGTTTGGTTATAGCAATATCTATTACATTATTTTACCATATTATAAAACGATTTTTTTGTCAATTGCATAATTTATTCACATTTCCCTGGCCCATGGCACTACGTAAATGAAATTAATGTTTGAATAAATATATTTTATTGGTTTACTTAATTGAAAGCATTTTTTGGTCTGTGTGTTATTTTTCAGTCAGTGAGACTTGCTTTCCCGTTGGCGTTCAGAAGAGGACCCCAGCCAATGAGGAGAGGAGAAGGAGCCAGACACTGACCCCCAGCTGTTCTGACACTGACCCACTGCTGATGATGATCTGTCTAGTGATGTTGCTGTAGCTCTGTCCTGTTGTAGAAGGCCAGGCAGGAGCATAGGCCACTCTGGCTCTCCACAGCCCTGTATAGCTTCAGATCTGGACTCGTCCAATTCAGATCCTTCCCATTGAAAGTCCATTGAAACTCAGCCTGAGGGTTGGACTGGGCAGAGCAGGACATGGTCAGAGTAGACCCGATCAGGAAAGAGGTAGTGGTGCTCAGCCCGTTGACTGTGAAGGACACACCATCTGAACCGTCTGTGTTGGGAGATATGAATTACTGTCGTGATACCCAAGTAGGCCTGGTGGTAGAGAGGAACCTGTGGCTTGAAGGGATATTCAGGGAGCCGATGTGTTATAGAACAAAATCAATTGATCATGATAGATCATACATCACTGGTCGTATGATTGTAGCTATGTTACAGTATTGTGTCATTCCCAAATCACTGTAAAGTGTCAGTCAAAGCTTGACATGTGGACTGCAGCCAAAATATGTGAATTCATCAAGTAGAGTTAGTGTGCATACTCTCATACTCACAGCTGATATTGAGATGTAGAGGCTCAGTGGTTCCATTACTGACACATTGAAAGTATTACAGCTAAACGGCCCACCATTGAATCGAGTCACATTGACTATGGTGAGAGTGCTGTTCCCATCACTAAGCTGAATTCCATTACTGGCTGTGACTTCAGAGTTGCGGTAAGAGGTAAGAGAGGGAGGAGCCAGAGGACGAGCAAAACAGACTGACAGAGCTTTGAATTCCAATAAATCGCCTGTGTTGTTGGCCACCAGTCTCACAGCAGAAACAGGTTCTGTGGAGAGAGAGAGAGAGAGAGAGAAAACACATAACAGAAACCAGTAGGAACACCATGCGGGAAAAGGGACAAAGACAACCTGTTTCCATTATGCCCATTGTTTTAGTGGAGTTTGTTGGTGTCAGCCCATCTTTAGGCCAAACTTGTCTGTAGCCATGATGACTTGCAGAATCAAATCTAAATATGTTATGGCCCTTTCAGCAGTAGTGAAAAAAGTCATACTTGAGTAAAACTAAATATACATTCATAGAAAATGACTCAAGTAAAAGTAAAAGTAACCCAGTAAAATTCTACTTGAGTAAAAGTCTAAAAGTATTTGGTTTTAAATATACTTCCGTATCAAAAGTATATGTAATTTCAAAAATATACTTTAGTATAAAAAGTAAAATTATAAATAATTTAAAATCCCTTATATTAAGCAAACCAGACGGCACCATTTTCTTGTTTTTTTTAAATTACGGATAGCCAGGGGCACACTCAAACATTCAGACATCATTTACAAATGAAGCCTGTGTGTTTAATGAGTCCACCAAATCAGAGGCAGGGGGGGATGACCAGGGATGTTGATAAGTGCATGAATTGGACGATTGTCCTGTCCTGCTAAGCATTCAAAATGTAACAAGTACTTTTGGGAGTCAAGGAAAATGTATGGACTAAAAAGTACATTATTTTCTTAAGGAATGTAGTGAAGTAAAAGTAAAAGTAGTTACAAATATAAAGTACAGATACCCAAAAAAATGACTTAAGTAACTTTACTTCACTGCCTTTCAGTATGATTGTCTTTTAGTTCAATTAAAACAGCTTGAGGTAATTTTATGAAGGTTACTAGTTGTTTGTGAGCCTTGTATTTTGTATAATAGTATGAGAAAGTCAATGTTATGCTTGATCAGAGACCAACAGCCAAGTTATCAGTCACCTGGCCCGGAGAAAATGCCAACACAGACATTGTCAACAGTGTAGTCAGCATTTCCATGCATACTATTGATGCGCAGGTTCACTCTAAACCCGCAGTCCCCACAGTTATATCTGTGGGGTGGACAGATTTATGGTCATTAAGTATTGTGTGGCTGAAGGGACTGTGGGTGGCGGGCAATTTGAATAAAGAAAACAATACCTTAAAAAAATCTATAAATCTCTAATTCTTGTGCAGTTTTTATCTATAGGCTACATTGAGGTTTTTCTTTAGTTATTTTAGGCTATCGGGCATTAGTGCATAAACCTAAACTTCAGGGCTTAACTGTACATGAGCCAGATAGCCTACACACCAATCATCAAATAATGCTTTTGGGAACAGGAAGAAAAAGTTATCAATCCACGGAGGCAGAAGGGACATTGTCGAAGTTTAACTAAATAAGACAAAAGCTGCGAAAGGAGAGTTGAAAATAAAGAGAAGGTAGGGCCAGAAAAGTAATGTTTGGGAAAGATTTGGTGAAATGGTAAAAGAGGATGATAGCAGTGTGATGTTATGTGTGATGATTGTGAGGCGCTATACAAATTCCACAGTCACAAGACTGGACTTCAAATAGGCCTATGGCAAGTCAAGGGAACTGTAGCCTACTGTTCAGATGGGTTCAATGGAAAATGAAACCTGGACACTGACTGTAGGTCTATAACCTCTCACATAGCCTTAATATTAACTCCTGCAGAATTAAGTATTTCTTGCAGTAAATGATACACCAAATGTAGGCACAATTTTGACTTGGGAACAGAAGTGGAGAAATATGATGTATTTATTTCTGCATCTTGAGATGCTGTTAGTATCATAAAATCTGATAGTATTTCAACCACAGAAAATATGCATCGAAGCCGAACTGAAATGTTTCAGAAACACTTTGGGTCGTTTTCACAGCTTTCAATGTCCTTTCACCTGGTCAAACAGATGTAATTTGGACATTTTGCACAGAAAATCTTCCCGTTTTTTAAGCGTCATTGTCACGGTTGTCGTCGGGAATGGAGGACCAAAACGCAGCAGGAATGTGAATGCTCATCGTGTATTTATTTTAACTTAAAGTGAACACCAAAATAACAAAAGAAGAACGAACGATCAACAAAACAGTCTTGTCAGGCTCACACACGCAAAACAAGAAACAATTACCCATATATAGGACTCCCAATCAGAGGCAACGAGAAAACACCTGCCTCCAATTGAGAGTCCAACCCCATTAACCTAACCCTAACCTACCCTTCTACAAAACCACCACCCTGAACCACATAAAACAAATACCCTCTGCCACGTCCTGACCCAACTACCATAACAAATAACCTTTATACTGGTCAGGACGTGACAGTACCCCCCCCCCCCCCTCTAAAGGTGCAGACCCCGGATGCACCTCATAAATAAACAAAAAAAACAAAAACAACAAAACAAAAAATCCCCCCAAACTAAAGTGAGGGAAGGGAGGGTGGCTGTCGTCCCCGACGGCACTTGTGCTACACCCCCCCCTCCCCAACCCACCGATACAGGTGGTGGTTCAGGCTCCGGCCTACTGTCCTCCAGAATGCAGACAGACTTGATCAGTTTCGGGCCGTAGGCAGACTCCCCTCGTTCCGGATCGTAGGCAGACCTCTTCCGTTCCACACTGTAGGCAGACTCATTTGAAACACAGTTACTTATATTTAGTTCTGGATCGTCGATAGACTTACTCAGTTCCGGGTCGCTGATAGACTCCCTTGGTTCTGGGTCATAGGCAGACTCACCCGGTTCCGGGTCACAGGCAGACTCACCCTGTTCCGGGTCACAGGCAGACCCCTTCGGTTCCGGGTCACAGGCAGACCCCTTCGGTTCCGGGTCACAGGCAGACCCCTTCGGTTCCGGGTCACAGGCAGACCCCTTCGGTTCTGGGTCACAGGCAGACCCCTTCGGTTCCGGGTCACAGGCAGACCCCTTCGGTTCCGGGTCACAGGCAGACCCCTTCGGTTCCGGACTAGACACTGTTGCCGGATACTCTGGACTGCATACTGTTGCCGGATACTCTGGACTGCACACTATTGCCAAACTCTCGAGGCTGGGCTGACGCACTGGAAGCCTGATGCGTGGTGCTGGTACTGGAGGTATCAGCCTGGGGACACGCACCTCAGGGCTAGTGCGGGGAGCGGGAACAGGCCGAGTCAGACTGGGCTGACGCACTGGAAGCCTCATGCGTGGTGCTGGTACTGGAGGTATCAGCCTGGGAACACGCACCTCAGGGCTAGTGCGGGGAGCGGGAACAGGACGAGTTGGACTGGGCTGACGCGCTGGAAGCCAGGTGCGTGGTGCTGGTACTGGACGTGCCAGACTAGGGGTTCGCACTTCAGGGCTAGTGCGGGGAGCGGGAACACGACGACTTGGACTGGGCTGACAAACTGGAGGCCTGGTGCGTGGTGCTGGTACTATCCTCACCAGACAGCTAGCACGCACCTCAGGACTAGTAATAAACGCTAACACAGGTGATATCATTAGGACACGCTCTGTAGGGCGAATGTCGTGCCTAATACACCAACACAGTAGCTCTCTAATCCTTTTCTCCTCCAATTTTCCCATCAATTCCTTTATTGTCTCTGTTTCTCTCACCTCCAATTTTACCCCGACTAGCTCTGGTTCCATCCTCGGCTCCGCCGATCTGTCCGTGTGCCTCCCCCCCAAAAATTATTGGGGCTGCCTCTCCGGTTTCCTCGCCAGTCGTGTACCCCGGTAGCATTCCCGGTCCTCACCGAATTCCCCTTGCTCCTTACTCCGCTGTTTGGTCCATTTGTGGTGGGAGATTCTGTCACGGTTGTCGTCGGGAATGGAGGACCAAAACGCAGCAGGAATGTGGATGCTCATCTTGTATTTATTTTTAACTTAAAGTGAACACCAAAATAATAAAAGAAGAACGAACGATCAACAAAACAGTCTTGTCATGCTCACACACACAAAACAAGAAACAATCTCCCACAAACACTACACCAAACAATTACCCATATATAGGACTCCCAATCAGAGGCAACGAGAAAGCACCTGCCTCCAATTGAGGGTCCAACCCCCATTAACCTAAACATAGAAATACAACTAACTAGACTGAACATAGAAATACATTAACATAGAACAGTGCCCAAAACCCCGGAATACATAAATCAAATACCCTTCTACAAAACCACCACCCCGAACCACATAAAACAAATATCCTCTGCCACGTCCTGACCCAACTACCATAACAAATAACCTTTGTACTGGTCAGGACGTGACAGTCATTGCATTTACTCCCCAGATCCTAAACGTCTTTGCTCTGCAAAAAAAAGATGACAGAGAAAAGTTTACCGATGTCAACTACATTTAAAGGATTTGTCACATGTTTTCATGAGCTGAAATTAAAGATCACACAAATGTTTCATTACGAACAAAAACATATTTCTCCAAATTGTTTTGCCCAATTTTTTTACATCCCTGTTAGTGAGCATTTCTCCATTGCCAAAATAATCCACCATCTAACAGGTGTGTCATATCAGGTACACCTTGTGCTGGGGACAATAAAAGGCCACTCTAAATTGTGCAGTTTTGTCACACAACACAATGCCACAGATGTCTCAAGTTTTGAGGGAGCGTGCAATTGGCATGCTGACTGCAGGAATGTCCACCAGAGCTGTTGCCAGATAATTTAATGTTCAATTCTCTACCATAAGCTGCCTCCAACATCGTTTTAGAGAATTTGGCAGTACGTCCAACCGGCCTCACAACCGCAGACCACATGTAAGCATGCCAGCCCAGGACCTCCTCATCCGGCTTCATCACTGCGGGATCGTCTGAGACCAGCCACCCAGACAGCTGATGAAACTGAGGAGTATTTCTGTCTGTAATAAAGCCTTTTTGCGGGGAAAACCTCATTCTGACTGGCTAGGCCTGGCCCCCAAGGCACAAGCCTGTGACCCTCCCAGGCCTACCCATGGCTGCGCCCCTGACAATTCATCAGGGCCTCAACTGACTGACTCAGTAAAATCGTTGAAATTGTTGCATGGAGCGTTTATATTTTTGTTCAGGGTAGATTGAAGCATTCATTTTATCGATCTATTATATTATTTTGTTGAGCAAGAGTTTATAACATATAATGACAAAAGAGAAGCTGCATGTATCTAATTATAGACAAGTTGACTGACTAACAAGTAGCCAACCAAAATGTCAGAAATTATAAGCAGAAACATACTGTATACAAATCAGGCAAAAAAACATCCTGCATCCTCTGTCAAAAAAATCATCATTCCGTCTTTGACTGTAGCCTACAGTCCAATTCTATATTTGCGGGTCAGGGTTGGGTGCGGGCCTCAGATTTTCACTTTATCACATCTAGTCGGGCAGTTGCGGAAGAACTATTAGCAATTATGGGCAGATGCGGGTGAACAACAGCTGACCCGCGCACCACTAATGCACACATACATACAGTGCAGTTGGAAAGCATTCAGACCCCTTGACTTTTTCCACATTTTGTTACGTTACAGCCTTGTTCTAAAATTGCTTCAATTACAATTTTTACTCATCAATCTACACACAATACCCCATAATGTCAAAGTGAAAACAGGTTTTGAGATTTTTTTGCCAATTTATAAAAAATAAAAACAGAAATACCTTATTTACATAAGTTTTCAGACCCTTTGCTATGATACACAAAATTGAGCTCAGGTGCATCCTGTTTCTATTGCTCATCCTTGAGATGTTTCTACAACTTGATTGGAGTCCACCTGTGGAAAATTCAATTGATTGGACATGATTTGGAAAGGCACACATATGTCTGTGTAAGGTTGCACAGTTGAAAGTACATGTCAGAGCAAAAACCAAGCGATGAGGTCGAAGGAATTGTCCGTAGATGTCAGAGAGTGAATTGTGTTGAGAAACAGATCGGGGGAAGGGTACCAAAAATTGTCTGCAGCATTGAAGATCCCCAAGAACACAGTGGCCTCCATCATTCTTAAATGGAAGAAGTTTGGAAACAGCAACACTCTTCCTAGAGCTGGCCGCCCGGCCAAACTGAGCAATCGGGGGAGAAGTCACCACCACCACCGACAGGAGAACTCTGTCACCACCGATAAACCCACTATAATTGAGAATTTCAATAAGCATTTTTCTACGGTTGGCCATGCTTTCCACCTGGCTACCCCTACTGCAGTCAACAGCACTGCACCCCCCACAGCTACTCGCCCAAGCCTTCCCCATTTCTCCTTCTCCCAAATCCATTCAGCTGATGTTCTGAAAGAGCTGCAAAATCTGGACCCCTACAAATCAGCCGGGCTAGACAATCTGGACCCTTTCTTTCTAAAATTATCTGACGAAATTATTCCAGTTCTCTGCTGCCAATGACTGGAACGAACTACAAAAATCTCTGAAACTGGAAACACTTATCTCCCTCACTAGCTTTAAGCACCAGCTGTCAGAGCAGCTCACAGATCACTGCACCTGTACATAGCCCATCTATAATTTAGCCCAAACAAATACCTCTTCCCCTACTGTATTTATTTATTTTGCTCCTTTGCACCCCATTATTTATTTCTACTTTGCAGTATCTTCTACTACAAATCTACCATTCCAGTGTTTTACTTGCTATATTGTATTTACTTTGCGACCATGGCCTTTTTCGCCTTTACCTCCCTTATCTCACCTCATTTGCTCACATTGTATATAGACTTATTTTTCTACTGTATTATTGACTGTATGTTTGTTTTAATCCATGTGTAACTCTGTGTTGTTGTATGTTGTCGAACTGCTTTGCTTTATCTTGGCCAGGTCGCAATTGTAAATGAGAACTTGTTCTCAACTTGCCTACCTGGTTAAATAAAGGTGAAATAAATTTAAAAAAGTGCCTTGGTCAGGGATGTGACCAAGAACCCAATGATCACTCTGACAGAGCTCCAGTGTTCCTCTGTGGAGATGGGAGAACCTTCCAGATGGAAAACCATCTGGAAGCTGGAAGCACCATTGCTCCCCATCCAACCTGACAGAGCTTGAGAGGATCTGCAGAGAAGAATGGCTGTAACTCCCCAAATACAGGTGTGCCAAGATTGTAGAGCCATCCCCAAGAAAACTTAAGGCTGTAATCGCTCCAAAGGTGCTTCAACAAAGTGCTCAGTAAAGGGTCTGAAAACTTATGCAAATGTGATATTTTTAATACATTTGCAAAAGTTTCTAAAAACCAGTTTTTGCTTTGTCATTATGGGGTATTGTGTGTAGATTGATGAAATTAGTATTGATGATTTTATGTATAAGGCTGTAACGTAACAAAATGTGGAAAAAGTCAAGGGGTCTGAATACTTCCCGAACACGCAGGTCCACACTCAAACTAAACCAGTATCTCTACGCCATAGCAGACTGGCAGAATTATTGTATTACACTAGGTTATCTTAATAGCAGTTACAGTACGGACCCACAGGGCCTTCAGGATATTACTTGTCGAATCTAACTAATCTAATAGTGAGCTGGGCTGATGTCTCTGACTCACCTATCACAGTGAGTTGGAGGTGGCCGTGAGCTGAGGGCTGGTGCTCTGGACCACATAGACCCCTGAGTCGACCACCGTGATTGAGGTCAGGGTCAGAGTCCCCATGCTGACGTCCACCGAGGCACTGCCATTGTGGCTCAGGAACACAGCCTGCTGGCCCCCCGACCAGGTCAGTATCTGAGCGCCCCCCACAGCCCAGCTGCCGCTCTGCAGCTGAGTGGCCGGAGACAGCGTCAGGGTCACCATGTTGCCCGCATGGGCCGGGTTCTCAGAGGAAAGCACCTCCACAGTGCTGGAGCTCAGCACACCTGGAAAAGAGTGGAAAGATGGGTCTTTAGCATCCAGTGGTCAACAATCCTGGTCCTGGAACACAACAGGGTGTACCCACTTTTGTTCTTCTTCCAGCTAATCAGTTGCTGATTTAGACATACATTAGTTGAATTCACCGATTTTTTGTTATTTTTGAAGTGATATTATGATGGTCAAATATGAACTTGAGGTCACTAGTCTTTAACATGCAATATTTTGGGGACATTTGGTAGAGTCTACCTGGTAAACACAACTTTGTAATTTCTTAGGTAATGAAATAATACTAAAATAAATAAAAAGGTACTCAATCAAAAAAAGTTTTCACAAACTATCTAGTCTTAAACTGTATCCACTTTAGTACAAGCTGTAAGTAATAAATTCACATTTTACTGTAAACGGCTCTATTTTACACTTTAATTTCTACATCTTCTGGACTTGAAATTCACAGTAAATGAAACTGAAACTTAACTCTCTGAGTTACTTGTATTATTGAAAAATAAGACATGTTACCTTGTATCAAAGCCAGTAGGAGAACATGTGGGACCCTTCCTCTTGTCTCCCCCATTGTGTTTTGGTGGTCTATGAGTGCACCTACTCTTTTATATTGGTATTTTGGGGTCCAGCCCCCTACACAAAAATCCCAGGAAACAAGCTAATATCATATCTTTATATGCCAGTGTCCATCATATAGTACTCGTTCTTGTCAAACTACAAAAGAGGGCTCACATTTTATCGTTTTTGTTTTCTACAAATATTTTCCTTGGTGGCATGGTGTGAATGACCAATTAAGGTAATCTGATTGACAAATGGTGACAGAGAATGTGTGTAATCTCTGAGTCGCCTATCCCCCTTCATCCCTCCTGTCTGACTCCTTCACACTTTGATACAGTATGTAGCCTTATTGTGGCAATGGTATTGTAGTAAAGAATCATTACAAATATTTTCACTGATCAATTAGACATAAAAAAAACGTACATAAATAGCATTACTTCTTTAGTATTTAATAGTGTGTAGTTTAAGTCTATATTTTCTGACGACAGCTTTACTGGTTTGGAACAGGACTAAAGTCTCACAAAAACACCATGACAACAAAATGTGTTAAATGTTTATAATGTAGTCAACGATTATAGAATAGAACGGTACATACTGTACATCAAGTATTATATACCGTGTCTGTGATATTGTAACGTAATACTTTAGCATACAGAACCTATATAATTGACATTCCCATTTCACAATTATTCCTGGCAGTGTGTGTGTAACAAGGCAAAAACACATTCCTTTCACATCTCGCAGGTCAACACCTGTAGAAGTGTCTAATCTGTGGGGACAGGTCCCTATCAGGGAACACCTGACTACACCTATGTGTGTCTAAGCCAGATCAGGTTTGATTATTGAACAGTGGAGGAAAAGGTATGCTGCCTGTCATTATCTCACTATCCAACCAAGGAGCATGAATAGAGGAGCAAACTGGTCATGCGAAAGACATTCAGCTATTCGATGAAACCAACATAAGTACCCACATGTTGCATTACAAAGCTCTTAGGTTGAGGGTAACAGGTCATATTAACCAACATAAAGCCCTGAGAGAGAGAACAGGCACCCAATGATAACAACATCAAAACATGAGAGCTGAGTTGAACAGTGGGACATTGTACTTATCTCAGTGCCTGAATGTTCTGCCTGCTCATGTAACAAGTGTTGTATTTCATGTTATATATTTACACAAAATCTGAGCAGTACCCATGTATTATATTAGTGTACATTCCTTTTGGTGGTGTAAGTGCTCTTTTTAATGTTGCACACTTCCTTCTCCTTCTGTGTTCCCCCCATTAACATGCCCTGCCTTCTTACATCTTCCCTGTCTACCCTGTCTACTCTACACATGTAGAAGAGGTACGTCAAAGTGAAATTGTCCCATGGAAATCATAATCCATTCTTCCCAATATTGAGTTGCACCCTGTTTTGCCTTCAGAACAGTCTCATTTCGTCAGGCATGGACTCTACAAGGTCTCGAAAGCATTCCACAGGGATGCTGGCCCATGTTGACTCCAATGTGTCCAACAGTTGTGTCAAGTTGGCACAATGTCCTTTAGGTGGTGGACTATTCTTGATACACACAGGAAACTGTTGAGCAGGAAAAACCCAGCAGCGTTGCAGTTCTTGACACACTCAAACCTGTGCGCCTGGCAGCTACTACCATACCCCCTTCAAAGGCATTTAAATATTTTCTTCTGCTCATTCACCCTCTGAATGGCACACATACACAATCCATATATTAATTGTCTCAAGGCTTAAAACCCCTTATTTAACCTTTCTCCCCCCGAGCATCTCTACTGATTGAAGTGGATTTAACATGCATGGAACCAAGGCTTTTACGGTTACAGAAGTCAACAAATGAGAGCACCTGGGGAGTAGGAGTGGAGCTAGGCACTGCAGGGCCTGGATTAACCTCTACATCACCAGAGGATCAGGGGAGGAGTAGGATAAGGGTACGGTTAAAAGCTAACAGAACTGGTCGTCTAGTACGTTCGGGACAGAGAGTAAAAGGTGCAGGTTTCTGGGCGCGATAGAATAGATTCAAGGCATAATGTACATACAATGGTATGGTAGGATGTGAGTACATTGGAGGTAAACATAGGCATTGAGTAATGATGAGAGAGATATTGTCTCTAGAGATGTTTAAACCAGGTGATGTCACCGCATATGTGGGAGGTGGAACTAAATGGTTGGTTAAGGCATATTGAGCAGGGCTAGAAGCTCTACAGTGAAATAAGACAATAATCACTAAACATGACAATATAATGGACAAGGCATTTTGATATTAGGGAGAGGCATGTGTAGTCGAGTGATCATAGGGGTCCAGTGAGTTGTTGGGCTGGCTGGAGACACGACGATTCAGACAGCTAGCAGGCCGGGGCTAGCAAGCTAGCAGAAGGGCCTTAGAAGGACGTCGCGACGGAGGAAAGTCTGTTTTAGCCTCCACGTGCAGTGACGTCGGTAGACCAGTCCTGATGGATTAGTAGGGTTCTTAGTAGCAGAGGGGTCCAAGTCCAATTGGCAAAATAGGTATAGTGGCCCAAGAAATTGGCCCATGGATCTATTCAGCTAACAGTCCAATATACTCTAGACAACTAGAGTATATACTCTAGACAACTAGCGGGCTAGCGGATGGGCATTCAGGGGACATCGCGGCGCAGGGGCCAGTTGAGTACCCCCTCGAGCAGGTTACGTTGGTAGTCCAGTCGTGAAGGATCGGTGGGTTTCCGTGCCTCATACCGGCAGTAGACGGGGTCCAGGTATTGTAACCCAGGAGTGGCTGATGAGCCTCTTCAGCTAGCCAGGAGAATTGGCCTAGCATGGGCTAGCTCCAGGCTAGTTGGTGATTGTTTCGGGACAGATGTTAGCCAGGAGTAGTCCCTCGGATAGCAGCTAGCTAGCTGCGATGATCCAATGAAAAGGTTCAGAGCTTACGGTAGGAATCCGGGGATATAGAGAGAAAATAGCTGGCGAGAGCTTTCCGAGCTAAAGGTTAGCTGATGACCGCTAGCAGTGGTTAGCTGACTACTAGCTAGTGAGCTGGCTAGCTTCTGTTGGGGGATTCCGGTTCCGAAGTAAATAAAAATAAAAAAACAGATCCACACCACATTTGGTGAGGCGGGTTGCAGGAGAGTATTTTGAAGTTAAGGTTAAGAATAATATAAAAAAAGATACGCAAAGAAAAATATATAAAAAGATATATACATGGGACACGACAAGACGAAGGGCAAAGATGTCTGACTGCTACGCCATCTTGGATTAAGGATATAATGGTAGGATGCCATAATAATAATATGTCAGGGACCATATAAATTAATTAATGGTGCTTTTACATACATACTGAGTGTACAAAAGTCCTTCCATAACATAGACCGACTAGGTGAATCCAGGTGAAAGCTGTGGTTTCTTATTGATGTAACTTGTTAACTTCTTTGGGATAGGGGGCAGTATTTTCACGGCCGGATAAAAAACAGACCCGATTTAATCTGGTTACTACTCCTGCCTAGAAACTAGAATATGCATATACTTAGTAGATTTGGATAGAAAACACTCTAAAGTTTCTAAAACTGTTTGAATGGTGTCTGTGAGTATAACAGAACTCATATGGCAGGCCAAAACCTGAGAAGATTCCATGCAGGAAGTGCCCTGTCTGACAATTTGTTGTCCTTCTGTTGCATCTCTATCGAAATTACAGCATCTGTGCTGTTACGTGACACTTTCTAAGGCTTCCATTGGCTCTCTAAAGCCACCAGAAAGTGTAATGGGGTGTCTGCTGTCTCTGGGCAAAGTATAATAGCAGAGTTTGTAAGTGGTCAGCCTGGGGACAGTGACACTGGAGATGCGCAGTCATGAGAACTCGCCATTTCTTTCTTTCTCTCTTTGAATGAATACAACATTGCCCGGTTGGAATATTATCCCTATTTTACGAGAAAAAGAGCATAAAAATTGATTTTAAACAGCGTTTGACATGCTTCTAAGTACGGTAATGGAATATTTTGATTTTTTTTGTCACAAAATGCGCTCGCGCGTTACCCTTCGGATAGTGACCTGAACGCACGATCAAAACGGAGGTATTTGGATATAACTATGGATTTTCTGGAACAAAAACAACATTTGTTGTTGAAGTAGAAGTCCTGGGAGTGCATTCTGACGAAGAACAGCAAAGGTAATCCAATTTTTCTAATTGTAATTCTGAGTTTACTGAGCCCCGACGTTGGCGCGTCTGAATAGCTAGCCTTGATGGCCGAGCTATGTACTCAGAATATTGCGAAATGTGCTTTCGCCGAAAAGCTATTTTAAAATCAGACATAGCGCTTGCATAAAGGAGTTCTGTATCTATAATTCTTAAAATAACGTTTTTTGTGAACGTTTATCATGAGTAATTTAGTAAATTCACCGGAAGTTTTCGGTGGGTATACTAGTTCTGAACAAAACATGCTAATGTAAAAAGCTAGTTTTTGATATAAATATGAACTTGATTGAACAAAACATGCATGTATTGTATAACATAATGTCCTAGGAGTGTCATCTGATGAAGATCAAAAGGTTAGTGCTGCATTTAGCTGTGGTTTTGGTTTTTGTGACATTATATGCTAGCTTGAAAAATGGGTGTGTGATTATTTTTGGCAGGGTACTCTCCTGACATAATCTAATGTTTTGCTTTCGCTGTAAAGCCTTTTTGAAATCGGACAATGTGGTTAGGTTAACGAGAGTCTTATCTTTCAAATGGTGTAAAATAGTCCTATCTTTGAGTACTTTGAATTATGACATTTTGTGGTTTTAAATTTGGCGCTCTGATTTGTCACTGGCTGTTGAATAGTGTGGGACGATTTCGTCCCACCTCCCCTAGAGAGGTTAATGATGCAAAAACCAAATTGCACCCAGTACAGCAAAATACGGGTTGAAACAACCCGTCGCAAACCAGTCTAAATACACAAAACACAACAAACAATTCCACACACAGACATGGGGGGAACAGAGGGTTATATACACATCAAGTGATGAGGGAATGTAAACCAGGTGTGCGGTAAAACAAGACAAAACAAATGGAAAATGAAAGGTGGATCGGCGATGGCTAGAAGACCGGTGACGTCGACCGCCGAACGCCGCCCGAACAAGGAGAGGAACCGACTTCGGCGGAAGTTGTGACACAAATGATGTGGTCATAAATGAAGGAGTATATCAAAACAGATGCTTGAGTATGACGCATCCAGTATAGGTTACCCTGTAAACGACAAATAACCAATGGTATTGTGCCAGTTGTATTGATAAATGAACGCCTCCTCTCTCCATGTGCCATTTCCAGGATTGAGGTTAGCTTCAATATCTAGTTTGTGGTATTCTGGGTCAATGACAAATGGTGTCCATTGTTCAATTTCACCATGTCATGCTCTGACCAAACAGGGTAGGCAAACATGGCCTGAGGTTGACAATACCTTATCACACAGAAAGTGATTTGCCAACAAAGACATTTGCATGTGTGTGTTTGTGTTGGACATGGGGCTAGGACTGGGGTAAAGATTTGTACAACTTGTACATCAGGTTAGCCTTTGCAATAAGTAGGCTGATGTAGCTATATGAGCCTACACACTGACAGCCTACAGTATACTATCATGTTATGAAATGACTTCTGTGTATGTAGGTCAGGCTAGTCTCATAATACCACTCTCACATAAACAAGTGATGTTATGGTGTGAAGATGGTGTGATTATAACAGTAGCTTTTCATAGGACTATTTCCTTGAAACTCAACACCCTGAGGAGACAGCAGGGTTGTCTCTGCTCCCTAGTGAGAGGAGAGACAGTACAGTGTACTCTGCTGTTACATCTGGGAGTGGATCTGGAGGTATGGTTGGTCCTTCTTTTAATATAATGTGCCACTGTACAGTAGTTGGCCACTTATCCCGGCCAATCAAAGACCAAAAGTGACAACTCCATACATAGACAGGTATCTATTACCACACTCATTTAGGACTATATTTTACAAGGTCATCTCAACAAAAACAAAGTACAGAAATAATACAAATAATAATACAGTACGTATTGCAAATAAGAAAATATTAGACAGATAATGTCTCATCATTATCCACTGCATGTGAATGATAAACATAATTCACTGGAAACTTCCAATGACTGACCTATCATTATGCCACAACATAGGAAACATTCTTACATTCTTATATTCTTATTCTGAGAAATTAGCATTCTATTGGACAGGATTAAGAATTTCAAAACATTGGTTCCTGTTTTATTGTTTGTTCTGAAGATGAACCTGAACTCATTCAATGTTCTCCTCTGTCCTTCCCATCGTCTGTAGTCTTATAGCGCCCCCTCTAGGGATCCAGGAGGAACAGCTGACCCACACAGAGGACCAGTCTTATTAAAACTCCACTCAGCCTCACTGTTTCAGATCCTGATACTGTGGGTCCTGCATGAGGGAACAATAACATGATTTCAGTCTGTGGAGCCATAAACTGTAAGAAGGAGGAGTGTCTTAAGTTGGATATATATATCTGAGTGGGACAAATGTTGAGTTGTCTGTTTTCAGCTGTACAGAGCCTTTGGGGAATGATTAAACTTGGTTAAAGCTTCTCTAGTGTGCGTGAGTTATTTACTCTGAAAAATAAGAACCTAACACTATGTAGTACGCAGGTATTCTAGCTATGTTAAAAAACAAAGCATTTCAATTGAAATATTTAGATTTAACAGTACCTACAACTGGGTTTAAGCATGAGTTAATACATTTTGTATCACGATAACATGGTGATAATAGTGTAGGAATATTTTATGAGAGATATTATTATATAAGCCGAAGTGTAGTGTACTTTTACATTATGGTGAATCAGTTGTCTGGAATTGTGATAGTAATTGATTATCTACCTTTATGCATGGCTGAATGAATGTGGTCAGTTCATCATTAAATCTGCCAAAGAGTAATCAGTCTCCATCCAGGGTTTGTCTGGAGAGTCATCTATTCACGATCTTAGGAACCCTCAAACTACAATCACAAACTGCCATTGCAAGAATTTATTCTGCAGTGAAGCTTCATTTTATCCAACAATAAAACACGAGTGACTACCTGTGATCTTCACTGTCTTGATTGCCTCTGTAGAGCATCCAGTTGCTGTGTTCTCCACCACACAGGTGAAGTTCTGGACCTTACCAGGTTCCGACGGGATCCATATCAGGATGTCCCTGTTCACGGAGAGGTAGGCGCTAGTGAGGATACCCCCCCTCAACGGCCAGTGCATGGAGTAGTCCAGGTCGACAGTGCAGTTCACCTCGAAGGTAAAGATGTATTGCCTCCCAGGCAACACTGTGTCAGGGCCACTAATACTAACACTCCAATGATCAACTGTCAGCAAAGGAATGATCAACAACGATGAGACAACCTATAGGGAGGAGGTCAGAGACCTGGCCGTGTGGTGCCAGGACAACAACCTCTCCCTCAACGGGATCAAGACAAAGGACATAATTCTAGACTACAGGAAAAGGAGGACCGAACACGCCCCATTCTCATCGACGGGGCTGCAGTGAAGCAGGATGAGAGCTTCAAGTTCCTTGGTGTCCACATCACCAACAAACTATGGTGGGGAATGACAAAACCAATTCCCCCTTAGGAGACTGAAAAGATTTGGTATGGGTCCTCAGATCCTCAAAAGGTTTTACAGCTGCACCATCGAGAGCATCCTGACGAGTTGCATCACTGCAATGACCTTTAATGACCTCAGAGAGTCAGGATACCCATTTAGCGTCCCGTCCAAAAGACAGCACCCTACGCAGGGTCCCCAATCACTGCCCTGGGCATTGGGATATTTTTTATCTTTTTAGACCAGAGGAAAGAGTACCTCCTACTGGCCCTCTAACACCACTCCCAGCAGCATCTGGTCTCCCATCCAGGGACTGACCAGGACCAACCCTGCTTAGCTTCAGAAGCAAGCCAGTAGTGGGATGCAGGGTGGTATGCTGCTGGACTATAATATTACTACGGGCGATTATAGGATTAAGTACAGATAACTATAGGATATTATAGAATTTTACCAATAAATACACTCAATCCCAGGATTACTGTCACGACTTCCGCCGAAGTTGGTCCCTCTCCTTGTTCGGGCGGCGTTCAGCGGTTGACGTCACCGACCTTCTAGCCATCGCCGACCTTCTAGCCATCGCCGATCCACTTTTCATTTTCCATTGGTTTTGTCTTGTCTTCCATCACACCTGGTTCCAATTCCATCAATTACATGTTGTGCATTTAACCCTCTGTTCCCCACCATGTCCTTGTCCGTAATTGTTTCTTGTAGTGCTTGTGCATGGTATGCTGGTTATTACCGGGTTTTGTTTGACCCATTTCATGTATTGTCCTATTGACGGTGGTTTTATGTTTAATAAAACGACACCGTTGTAAATCAGTTTTCGCTCTCCTGCGCCTGACTTCTCTGCCGCCAGTACGTACCTCACTACAATTATATATAGTGCCTTTGCTTACTCCCTTTAGTGCTATTCAACCTTTTAACAAAAACACATTCTCTAAACAGAAAACCCCCATAATAGGCCTGATGGACACATGCTCAAACTAGCACACTTTTGATTATTTGTAGTAGAAGAAGCAGACATAACCAACCCATAAAGTGAAATGCAACATCCATATATGGCCAGCTATGTAAACTTTAACATTGATTTATCCTGCAATAGATGTCGTTCAATTGGGGTGGCAGGTAACCTAGTGGTTAGAGCACTGGACTAGTAACCGAAAGGTTGCAAGATTGAATCCCTGAGCTGACAAGGTTAAAATCTGTTGTTCTCCCCCTGAACAAGGCAGTTAACCTGTTAGGGACAATATCCAATGGTATAGAGTGGCATGAATTACAAATATCTCAAATATGCAAAAACTTCAATTTTTCAAACATATGACTATTTTACACCATTTTAAAGACAAGCCTCTCCTTTATCTAACCACTAACCCCATAATGTTTCCACCTCCATGTTTGACGGTGGAGATGGTGTTTTGGGGTCAAAGGCAGCATTCCTCCTCCTCCAAACACGGCGAGTTGAGTTGATGCCAAAGAGCTCCATTTTGGTCTCATCTGACCACAACACTTTCACCCAGTTGTCCTCTGAATCATTCAGATGTTCATTGGCAAACTTCAGATGGGCATGTATATGTATTCTTGAGCAGGGGGACCTTGCGGGCGCTGCAGGATTTCAGTCCTTCACGGCATTGTGTTACCAATTGTTTTCTTGGTGACTATGGTCCCAGCTGCCTTGAGATCATTGACAAGATCCTCCCGTGTAGTTCTGGGCTGATTCCTCACCGTTCTCATGATCATTGCAACTCCACGAGGTGAGATCTTACATGGAGCCCCAGGCCGAGGGATATTGACAGTTCTTTTGTGTTTCTTCCATTTGCGATAATCACACCAAATGTTGTCACCTTCTCACCAAGCTGCTTGGCGATGGTCTTGTAGCCCATTCCAGCCTTGTGTAGGTCTACAATCTTATCCCTGACATCCTTGGAGAGCTCTTTGGTCTTGACCATGGTGGAGAGTTTGGAATCTGATTGATTGATTGCTTCTGTGGACAGGTGTCTTTTTTACAGGTAACAAGCTGCAGTTAGGAGCACTCCCTTTAAGAGTGTGCTCCTAATCTCAGCTCGTTACCTGTATAAAAGACACCTGGGATCCAGAAATCTTTCTGATTTAGAGGGGGTGAAATACTTATTTCCCTCATTAAAATGCAAATCAATTTATAACATTTCTGACATGCGTTTTTCTGTTTTTTTGTTGTTACTCTGTCTCTCACTGTTCAAATACACCTATCATTAAAATTATAGACTGATCCTTTCTTTATCAGTGGGCAAACATACAAAATCAGCAGGGGATCAAATACTTTTTTCCCCCACTGTATATGCTTGCTTTGAAAATGGCTGTGTGATTATTTTTGGCAGTGTACTCTCCTGACATAATCTAATGTTTTGCTTTCGCTGTAAAGCCTTTTTGAAATCGGAAAATGTGGTTAGATTAACAAGAGTCTTGTCTTTAAAATGGTGTAAAATAGTCAAATGTTTGAGAAATTGAAGTTATAGCATGTTTGAGATATATGTACAGTGGGGAAAAAAAGTATTTAGTCATCCACCAATTCTGCAAGTTCTCCCACTTAACCTCTCTAGGGTCGGCGGGACGAAATCGTCCCACCTACGTAACAGCCAGTGGAATCCTGTGGCGCGTTATTCAAATACCTTAGAAATGCTATTACTTCAATTTCTCAAACATATGACTATTTTACAGCATTTTAAAGACAAGACTCTCGTTAATCTAACCACACTGTCCGATTTAAAAAAGGCTTTACAACGAAAGCAAAACATTAGATTATGTCAGCAGAGTACCCAGCCAGAAATAATCAGACACCCATTTTTCAAGCTAGCATATAATGTCACAAAAACCCAGAAGACAGCTAAATGCAGCACTAACCTTTGATGATCTTCATCAGATGACACACCTAGGACATTATGTTATACAATACATGCATGTTTCGTTCAATCAAGTTCATATTTATATCAAAAACCAGCTTTTTACATTAGCATGTGACGTTCAGAACTAGCATACCCCCCGCAAACTTCCGGTGAATTTACTAACAGTTTACTAAATTACTCACGATAAACGTTCACAAAAAGCATAACAATTATTTTAAGAATTATAGATACAGAACTCCTCTATGCACTCGATATGTCCGATTTTAAAATTAGCTTTTTGGTGAAAGCACATTTTGCAATATTCTAAGTAGATAGCCCGGCATCACAGGGCTAGCTATTTAGACACCTAGCAAGTTTAGCCTTCACCAAACTCCGATTTACTATTAGAAAAGTTTGATTACCTTTGGTGTTCTTCGTCAGAATGCACTCCCAGGACTTCTACTTCAATAACAAATTTTGGTTTGGTCCCAAATAATCCATAGTTATATCCAAACAGCGGCGTTTTGTTCGTGCGTTCAAGACACTATCCGAAAGGGTAAATAAGGGTTACGAGCACGGCGCATTTCGTGACAAACAAATTCTAAATATTCCATTACCGTACTTCGAAGCATGTCAACCGCTGTTTAAAATCAATTTTTATGCCATTTTTCTCATAAAAAAGCGATAATATTCCGACCGGAAATTTGCGTTTAGGTAAATAGACGAAAGAAAATAAAGCAGGGGGTCGACTCGTGCACGCGCCTTAGCCCATTGTCCTCTGATCGGCCACTTGCCAAAAGCGCAAATGTGTTTCAGCCTGGGGCTGCCTCGATATCATTCAGCTTTTTCCCGGGCTCTGAGAGCCTATGGGAGCCGTAGGAAGTGTCACGTTACAGCAAAGATCCTCAGTCTTCAATAAACAGAGACAAGAAGAACAAGATCTTGTCAGAGAGGGCACTTCCTGTAAGGAATCTTCTCAGGTTTTTGCCTGCCATATGAGTTCTGTTATACTCACAGACACCATTCAAACAGTTTTAGAAACTTTAGGGTGTTTTCTATCCAAAGCCAATAATTATATGCATATTCTAGTTACTGGGTAGGAGTAGTAACCAGATTAAATCGGGTACGTTTTTTATCTGGCCGTGTAAATACTGCCCCCTAGCCCTAACAGGTTAAAAAGACGAGAGAGGCCTGTAATTTTCATCATAGGTACACTTCAACGATGACAGACAAAATGAGAAAAAAAATCCAGAAAATTACATTGTAGGATTTTTTATGAATTTATTTGCAAATTATGGTGGAAAATAAGTATTTGGTCAACAACAAAAGTTTATCTCAATACTTTGTTATATGCCCTTGTTGGCAATGACACAGGTCAAATGTTTTCTGTAAGTCTTCACAAGGTTTTCACACACTGTTGCTGGTATTTTGGCCCATTCCGCCATGCAGATCTCCTCTAGAGCAGTGATGTTCTGGGGCTGTCACTGGGCAACACTGACTTTCAACTCCCTCTAAAGATTTTCTATGGGGTTGAGATCAGGAGACTGGTAGGCCACTCCAGGACCTTGAAATGCTTCTTACGAAGCCACTCCTTTGTTTCCCGGGCGGTGTGTTTGGGATCATTGTCATGCTGAAAGACCCAGCCATGTTTCATCTTCAATGCCCTTGCTGATGGAAGGAGGTTTTCACTCAAAATCTCACGATACATGGCCCCATTCATTCTTTCCTTTACACGGATCAGTCGTCCTGGTCCCTTTGCAGAAAAACAACCACAAAGCATGCTGTTTCCACCCCCATGCTTCACAGTAGGTATGGTGTTCTTTGGATGCAACTCAGCATTCTTTGCCCTCCAAACACGACGAGTTGAGTTTTTACCAAAAAGTTATATTTTGGTTTCATCTGACCATATGACATTCTCCCAATCCTCTTCTGGATCATCCAAATGCTCTCTAGCAAACGTCAGACGGGCCAGGACATATACTGGCTTAAGCAGGGGGACACGTCTGGCACTGCAGGATTTGAGTCCCTGGCGGCGTAGTGTGTTACTGATGGTAGGCTTTGTTACTTTGGTCCCAGCTCTCTGCAGGTCATTCACTAGGTCCCCCCGTGTGGTTCTGGGATTTTTGCTCACCGTTCTTGTGATCATTTTGACCCCACGGGGTGAGATCTTGTGTGGAGCCCCAGATCGAGGGCGATTATCAGTGGCCTTGTATGTCTTCCATTTCCTAATAATTGCTCCCACAGTTGATTTCTTCAAACCAAGCTGCTTACCTATTGCAGATTCAGTCTTCCCAGCCTGGTGCAGGTCTACAATTGTGTTTCTGGTGTCCTTTGACAGCTCTTTGGTCTTGGCCATAGTGGATTTGGAGTGTGACTGTTTGAGGTTGTGGACAGGTGTCTTTTATACTGATAACAAGTTCAAACAGGTGCCATTAATACAGGTAACGAGTGGAGGACAGAGGAGCCTCTTAAAGAAGAAGTTACAGGTCTGTGAGAGCCAGAAATCTTGCTTGTTTGTAGGTGACCAAATACTTATTTTCCACCATAATTTGCAAAAAAATTCATTAAATATCCTACAATGTGGTTTTCTGGATTTCTTTTCTCATTTTGTCTGTCATAGCTGACGTGTACCTATGATGAAAATTACAGGCCTCTCTCATCTTTTTAGGTGGGAGAACTTGCACAATTGGTGGCTGACTAAATACTTTTCCCCACTGTATTTCGCGCCACGCGATTCCACTGGCTGTGGACTAGGGTGGGACGCAAACGTCCCACCTAGCCCACAGAAGTTAAGGCACAACCGGTAAAAGTGAACACATATCCTCATTGGGGTAGGCTTTTACAGAATCCTGAGTTTATAGTCTTTACCTTAAGAATCGACTGATTTACACAGGGTTGAATGCTGTGATTTTCACAAACTGCAGGTTTGGTACATCAAAACACCTTTAGGGTAAATTTAACCACTTCCGGTTGCTCCAGGAAGCTTAGAATCAACACAGGTAGACCTCATAGTGACCTGATGAATTGTCATCGAAGACAGGTTCATAAGGCATTCATAACCCACATAGGCTTCAGGTTGAATTTAGGGGAGCAGTCAATGTATTCCTATGGGGAGAGAAGTCATTGCAAACTGTTTGATGTAAACACCTTATTTTCACTGTTAACTTGTTGGGGCTAGGGGGCAGTATTCACACGGCCGGATAAAAACGTACCCGATTTAATCTGGTTACTAATCCTACCCAGTAACTAGAATATGCATATACTTATTATATATGGATATAAAACACCCTAAAGTTTCTAAAACTGTTTGAATGGTGTCTGTGAGTATAACAGAACTCCTATGGCAGGCAAAAACCTGAGAAGGTTTCATGCAGGAAGTGGCCTGTCTGACAAGGTGTTGTTGTTCTTGCTTCTGTTTATTGAAGAGTCAGGATCTTAGCTGTAACGTGACAATTCCTACGGCTCCAATAGGCTCTCAGAGCCCGGGAAAAACCTGAACGATGACGAGGCAGCCTCAGGCTGAAACACATTATCGCCTTTTCCAAGTGGCCCATCAGAGGACAATGGAATTAGGCGCGTGCCCGATTCGACCCTGTGCAGTATTTTCCTTCGGCTGTTTAGCTAATTGCAGATTCCCGGTCGGAATATTATCGCTTTTTTACGAGAATAATGGCATAAAAATTGATTTTAAACAGCGGTTGACATGCTTCGAAGTACGGTAATGGAATATTTAGAATTTTTTTGTCACGTTATGCGCCATGCGCACGACCGTGATTTACCATTCTGATAGTGTCTAGAACGCACGAACAAAACGTCGCTGATGGAACATAACTATGGATTATTTGGGACCAAACCTACATTTGTTATTGAAGTAGAAGTCCTGGGAAAGGTAAGACCATTTTTCTTATAGGAAATGTGATTTTGGTGAAGGCTAAACTGGGTGGGTGTCTAAATAGCTAGCCCGTGATGCCGGGCTATCTACTCAGAATATTGCAAAATGTGCTTCATCCGAAAAGCTATTTTAAAATCGGACATATCGAGTGCATAGAGGAGTAATGTATCTATAATTCTTAAAATAATTGTTATGCTTTTTGTGAACGTTTATCGTGAGTAATTTAGTAAATTGTTAGTAAATTCCCCGGACGTTTGCGGGGGGTATGCTTTTTCTGAACGTCACATGCTAATGTAAAAAGCAGTTTTTTGATATAAATATGAACTTGATTGAACAGACATGCATGTATTGTATAACATAATGTCCTAGGTGTGTCATCTGATGAAGATCATCAAAGGTTAGTGCTGCATTTAGCTGTCTTCTGGGTTTTTGTGACATTATATGCTAGCTTGAAAAATGGGTGTCTGATTATTTCTGGCTGGGTACTCTGCTGACATAATCTAATGTTTTGCTTTCGTTGTAAAGCCTTTTTGAAATCGAACAGTGTGGTTAGATTAACGAGAGTCTTGTCTTTAAATAGCTATAAAATAGTCATATGTTTGAGAAATTGAAGTAATAGCATTTCAAACGTTTTGAAAATCGCGCCACAGGATTACACTGGCTGTTACGTAGGTGGGACGAATTCGTCCCGCCGGTCCCATAGAGGTTAAGGGTTAATGCCACACGGTCAAGGTTAGGCTTGCACAGATTGGGACGACCTCAGGAACGTTCCTGAGGTCGAATTGTGCTTCTAACCCTAACGGTTCTCCCGCTGTCACCCAAAAGCACCTGAAATTTAGGGCCAGGCTTCATTATGGGCCTACTTTTTTCCATGGTCGCTGCGCTCAGACCGAGCGAGCTACGGTCAAGCGGGGCATCTCGTTAAACTCGGCACAGCCTAGAGATTATGGTAATGCCATTAAAGGCTCTGTGTGTCTTTAAGCCACGCACTATGTCAATCCATTTTTGCTGTGTGTGTGTGTGTGTGTGTGAGCTTTTCTTTGACATCTGTTGGAGAAATTACTGATTTACAGTTTATGAGGGTTGCCTAATCGCACATATGAAGTTTTCAAAAGATCTGACCTTTTTAATCCTTCGAAACAGCCCCTATGACACCATTTTAATGCACTTCCGGTTGACACAGGAAGCTGAAAGTGAACACATATCCTCCTTGTCGTAGGTTCTTAAAGAATATTGTGTTTTAAGTCTTTACGTTAAGAACTGACTTATTTACAGAGGGTTGAATGAGTGTGTGTTATTTTAGAAAATCACAGAGAATCACAGAAATCTCGCAGAGCTCCGAAACCCACCTTAACGGATTCGTCTGAACACGCTGCAACTAGATCTGTAACTTTTTAGAAAAATAAATAAATAATTTTGAACATCTCCAATTGTACATTGTACGATTTCTCTTAAATTATGATAGATAAATGTCTGGTTCTTTCTTTCCTGACACCATAGGGTCATGTACTTTGACGTAAAGCGGTCAAATTAGCGCTCTATTTTCGTTTTTGACCTTTAATCCCAGAAAGAAAGGCCTTAACTCAAAAAGCGTTGAGGCCTCGACGCCATCTTGTTCGGGGCTAACTGGCCATTATGCTCAACCTATGCTCACCAAGTTTCGTCTTCGAAGTCTTTTCCGTTTAGGAGAAATGGCCATGTCGTGATTGGTGATGTTTTGCACATTTGCAATAAGATTCCATTTGCCATCTGCTGGAATTTAACGAGACAGAGGAAAAATTACCAAAATGTGACAATTTTATAAAAAGGAAACCGAATGTCCGAGAGACTTCGTTCGATGACTTCCTGGAAGATCTGGCCCCGGTGCACGGCCCGCCGACATCCGTGAATTTACAAACATTTGCGGACGTCTAGTAAGGGACCGTACATTTACAATATGGAGTTTCTCATCGATCATACAGCAAATGCCAAAAAGTGCCCTTCATGTATGTAAGGTGCAAAAAACAGTGCAAAAAACTATACTGTCATAGTGTGCAGTGCTCTAACTGTGCAATCACACAAGGAGACGGTGGATCAAACTGTAAAACAGTATTAAGGTTGTAAAACAAGTTGGTAAAGTAGAATTGTCATGATAGACAGTGAATAATCTAGAAGATAGATACTGTATGTGATGTTGATCTCCCCTGAGGATATTACAGTGTACTTTTTTTGGTTCAGTTCTGCTTTTAGCCTACATTGTCATAAGGACAAATGGCATCGTGTGTTTACTACTCTTAGAATAAGTGCAATGGGATCTTTAATGACCTCAGAGAGTCAGGACACCCGTTTAACGTCCCATCGGAAAGACAGCACCCTACACAGGGCAGTGTCCCAATCACTGCCCTGGGGCATTGGGATATTTTTTAGACCAGAGGAAAGAGTGCCTCCTACTTGCCCTCCAACAGCATCTGGTCTCCCATCCAGGGACTGACTAGGACCAGCCCTGCTTAGCTTTAGAAGCAAGCCAGCAGTGGGATGCAGGGTGGTATGCTGCTGGCAAAGGGATAACTTTATCATCAAGAATGGTTGAGTGCAGTCCATGATGCAGTCAGGTGAAATGGTCATACCTGCAGAAACACTAGATCAGATCAGACAGACGTTACTCACCTCCACATTGAAGATAACTTCGTCTCCAGGTTATTGCACAGTGGGAACGAGATTACAGTGACTGTCACGCTTGTCGTTAGAAATGGAGGACCAAAACGCAGCAGGCACATGTATACTCATCTTCTTTATTTACGGGAAAAGAAGAAAAAAAAAAAAACAAGTATACAAAAATAACAAAATGATGACCGACAAATTAACAGTCTTGAAGGCAACACAGCAATCCAAGAACAATCTCCCACAAATACACAGACAAACACACCCAACTAATATAGGACTTCCAATCAAAGGCAACACCAAACAGCTGCCTTCAATTGGAAGTCCACCCCAATTAACTCAACATAGAAACACACTTACTAGACTACACATAGAAATACATAAACATAGACCATAACTCAAAACCAGGAAATAATAAATCAAACGCCCTCCTAACTAACACACCACCCTGAACCACATAAAACAAATACCCTCTGCCACGTCCTGACCAAACTACAATAACAATTAACTCTTATACTGGCCAGGATGTGACAGTGACGGTAACTTCCAGTCAGTTTAGTCACTGATTACCACAGTTATCTTGTTATGGATAGGGGGCAGTATTTTCACGGCCGGATAAAAAATGTACCCGATTTAATCTGGTTATTACTCCTGCCCAGAAACTAGAATATGCATATAATTAGTAGCTTTGGATAGAAAACACTCCAAAGTTTCTAAAACTGTTTGAATGGTGTCTGTGAGTATAACAGAACTGAAATGGCAGGTCAAAACCTGAGAAGATTCTGTACAGGAAGTACCCTGTCTGACCATTTCTTGGCCTTCTTTGTCATCTATATCCAAAACAGAGGATCTCTGCTGTAAAGTGACACTTTCTAAGGCTCCCATAGGCTCTCAGAAGGAAACATTGAAACCTCCTCGGCCCATAGAGATGGACCCTAACGTTTCTGTCCGATAGCTCATTCAAGGACCCCATAGCAACGCCCGGAAAATGTTGATTTTCAGCACAATTCAATGTCGCTGCTCGGGCTCCAAATGACCTATCGAGCCGAAACTTGGGATTCGGGGTCGCCTCAGCTAGGCCTACACATAATGTCAGAACTGGACCCGCAACTAGAATGTAACTACGTGTCTTATGTTTTTATTATGGTTTAACCTCTCTGGCGCATGAGGGACGAACTCGTCCCACCTACGTAACAGCCACTGAAATCCAGTGGCGCGATTTTTGAATCGTTAGAAATACTATTACTTCAATTTCTCAAACATATGACTATTTTACAGCTATTTAAAGACAAGAATCTCGTTAATCTAACCCCACTGTCCGATTTCAAAAAGGCTTTACAACGAAAGCAAAACATTAGATTATGTCAGCAGAGTGCCCAGCCAGAAATAATCAGACACCCATTTTTCAAGCTAGCATATCATGTCACATAAATCCAAACCACAGCTAAATGCAGCACTAACCTTTTATGATCTTCATCAGATGACACACCTAGGACATTGTGTTATACAATACATGCATGTCTGTTCAATCAAGTTCATATTTATATCAAAAAACAGCTTTTTACATTAGCATGTGACGTTCAGAAAAAGCATAACCCCCGCAAACTTCCGGGGAATTTACTAACAGTTTGCTAAATTACTCACGATAAACGTTCACAAAAAGCATAACAATTATTTTAAGAATTATAGATACATTACTCCTCTATGCACTCGATATGTCCGATTTTAAAATAGCTTTTCGGATGAAGCACATTTTACAATAATCTAAGTACATAGCCCGGCATCACAGGGCTAGCTATTTAGATACCCACCCAGGTCAGCCTCCACCAAAATCACATTTCCTATAAGAAAAATGTTCTTACCTTGCTTGTTCTTCGTCAGAATACACTGCCAGGACTTCTACTTCAATAACAAATGTTGGTTTGGTCCCAAATAATCCATCGTTATATCCAAACAGCGACGTTTTGTTCGTGAGTTCTAGACACTATCAGAATGCTTCATCACGGTGTCGCGCATGGCGCATTGGCGTGACAAAAATGTCTAAATATTCCATTACCGTACTTCGAAGCATGTCAACCGCTGTTTAAAACCAATTTTTATGCCATTTATCTCGTAGATAAGTGATAATATTCCGACCGGGAATATGCATTGAGCCTAAACAGCCGAATAAAATTTCTCCTCAGGAGCGAATCGTGCACGCGCCTCATTCAAAGGTCCTCTGAGCAGCCACTTACAAAAGGTGATAATGTGTTTCAGCCTGAGGCTCCCTCGTAAACCTTCAGGTTTTTCGCGGGTTCTGAGAGCCTATTGGAGCCCTGGGAATTGTCACGTTACAGCTAAGATCCTTACTTTTCAATAAAAAGATGCAAGATGCACGACTCCTTGTCAGACAGGGTACTTCCTGCTTGAAACCTTGTCAGGTTTTTGCCTGCCATAGGAGTTCTGTTATACTCACAGACACCATTCAAACAGTTTTAGAAAATTCAGAGTGTTTTCTATCCGAACCTGAACAATAATATGCATATTCTAGCTTCTGAGTTGGTGTAGGAGGCAGTTAAAAATGGGAACATATTTTTTCCAAAATTCTCAATACTGCCCCCTATCCCAAACAGGTTAAATAGAATGCGCTGTGAATTTTGGGCCTGCTCTGAAATGTGATAGTTGGCTTCTAAACGAGTTGGAAAAGTGGGTGTGGTGTCAGTTTGTATCAGTTTGGTGTCAGAATGATATCTAATTGACTGATGGACGGAGACTTGCTGGCTGACTTTTGCCCATTTGCAATATGTTTAAACAGTGATAGCCCATCACCAAATTGACATTCTGAAATCAACCCCAATGAACACCAACAACGTTTTTTTAAATGTACGAAAATGACAGAGTCTCACTTCTCTCATGTCACCATCAAGCGATGGAGAGGAACCACTATCATTGCCCGGCCATCCCGAGTTCATCGGACCAGTCAATTTTGCATTTCTGCAGTATTTTTGAGCATGTCAAATTCGTGATGGTAAATATCCATTGAAACATATTGCAAATGGACAGTACATTTGCAATAAGATTCAACAGTGAAAAAACCACCAAATGGACATGATGAAATCAACACAACGAGCGATGGAGAGGAACCACTATCAATGCCCGGCCATCCCGAGTTCATCGGGCCAGTCAATTTTGCATTTCTGCAGTATTTTTGAGCATGTCAAATTCGTGGTGGTAAATGCCCATTGAGACATATTGCAAATGGACAGCCGTGCACCTGATGATTGGAATTGGTTACCAGGACCACATTTTAGAAATGTTTTTTAATGCCTTTAGGGGGGAGCAAGAAGTCTACGGTTGGGTAGGGAGCACCCCCCACCCGTGCCCAATATTGATATGCATACGTATGTGTATACAGGCCTCATCTGTAAAATAAAACTTGGTCTCAGCATGACTCCCTGTCAAAATAAAGGTTAAATAAATTAAATGTACACTGAACTAAAAAATATAAACACAACATGTAAAATGTTGGTCCCATGTTTCATGAGCTGAAATAAACAATCCCAGAAATGTTCCATACGCACAAGAAATGTATTTCTCTCAAACATTGTGCACAAATTTGTTCACAGCCCTGTTTGTGAGCATTTCTCATTGGCCAAGATACAGGTGTGGCATATCAAGAAGGTGATTAAAAAGCATGATCATTACACAGGTGCACCTTGTGCTGGGGACAAAAAGGCAACTTTAAAATGTAAAGTTTTGTCACACAACACAATGGCACAAATGTCTCAAGTTTTGAGGGAGAGTGCAATTGGCATGCTGATTGCAAGAATGTCCACCAGAGCTGTTGCCAGAGAATGGAGTGTTAATTTATCTACCATAAGTTGCCTCCAATGTTGTTTTAGAGAATTTGGCAGTACGTCCAACCGTCCTCACAACCATAGACCACATGTAACCACGCCAACCCAGGACCTCCACATCTGGCTTCTTCACCTGTGAGATCTGAGGGCAGGTGGGGGTTGGGGATAGTGAGGAGTATTTCTGTCTATAATAAAGCCATTTTGTTGGTGGGTGGGCCTGGATAACAAGTGGCTGGGCATATGTCCACCAAGTCCCACCCATGGCTGCACCCCTGCCCAGTCATGTGAAATCCATAGATTAGGACAGAATAAATGTATTTAAATTGACTGATTTCCTTATATGAACTGTAACTCAGTAAAATCTTAGAAATTGTTGCATCTTGTGTATATATTTTTGTTCAGTATATACAGTACCAGTCAAAAGTTTGGACAAATGTACTCATTCAGGGTTTTTGTTTATTTTTACTATTTTCTAAATTGTAGATTAATATTGAAGACATCAAAACTATGAAATAACACATATGGAATCATGTAGTAACCAAAAAAGTGTTATACAAATCTAAATATATTTCATATTTTAGAAACATCACATTGTTAAAGGGCAACTCCACCACTTTTCAACCTCATTTTCATTATCTCCAGTGCAATACCAGTGTCTACATATGTGAAAATGGCACATTTCTACATTTTGTAGAAAAGTATATAAAGCTAAAACGTTCTAACCGATGATATCCTCAAACAGTGATTTTCAAACATTGTGAAATTTGAGGTGACGTGGGAGCAAGAAAATACTCTCCCCCTGGCCAGAAAGTGGTTGCAGGTTTGGAAAATCACTGTGTTTTTTTTTACTTTGAATTCTCCCAAGAATTTATCCTACACAGTAATGTCACAAAGAGGAATATTTTAGTACCTTTCATAGGTTTTCACATATGTTGACACTAGTTTGGTGCTGGAGATAATGAATATGAGGTTGAAAAGTGGCACGGAATTGCCCTTTAAAAGAGAGACACGCTTTAGAATATTAAATGAGGAAGTTCCAGAAATATTACACTGTTAAAAAAGATAAGTGCTTTAACATTATACATGGACCTCACTCATTACAGTTAATTATTCAAATTGAGAAAATGTTACTGATATATTCTTTAGTGTAAACCATTTAAACTGCAAGTAGCTGTACTACACAGCAATTTGAAAAAATAACCCCATGTGCTTATTCCCAGCCACTCCAATACAGAAGCCATGTTACAGCAAATATAATTTATTGGCCTAGAAATTTAAATTCTTCCATAAAAGTGAAATGATTTCAAAACAAATAGTTGTATTTCTCTTTTTTTAAAGGCAGACAAGTCTAAAATGCATTATGCATAATAATCATGTGCAGTATATACAGTAGTCAACGGTGGGGAAAGTAAAATTTAAATGACAAGGCAACATTTACATCACCAATGGATTCATATGAGTATAAAGGAACTACTAAGTGTATTCAGAGAGTTGAACAAGAGGGCCTTCCCCTGTGTATAGCATTACACATGCTGTGCCTTCCCCTGTGTTTTTAGATAACAACTCTATGATTGGTTTGGGAGTATAGACTGGAATATTTGGTTTGGGAGTAGATATGGCACTAAATCATGTACAGTACATTTGACATTAAATAAACAATTCTTAAGCTAACAGGCACTTCTATTTTTGCTGCAAAATGCACAATGACTCAAACATAGGTGGATTTACAAATAACAAAAATGCTTGGAACCACAATAAACCAGAATAAAGCTGGCAATCAAAAATATGATCAAATGTATCAAGCCTGCTTTCTCAGACATTGTACTGTCACGTGTGTTGTAGGGATTAGACCAAGGCGCAGCAGGTTGCGTGCTCATCATTATTTTATTTATATGTGAACACGAAAAAAAACAAGAAACAAAGAAACGACTGTACGACAGTTTCGCAGGCTATACATAGCAGTGCAAAAACAATCTCCCACAAAGGGACAGGTGGAAAACAGGCTCCCTAAGTATGACTCTCAGAAACAACAATGTACAGCTGTTCCTGATTGAGAGCCACACCAGGCCAACAAAGAAATACACAACATAGAAACCCTAGAATACAAAACAAGAACATAAACCAAAATCCCCGGAACACATAAATCCAACACCCCTCTACATACACACACACCCCGAACCATATAAAACAAATACCCCTCTACCTAAATACATAGCCCAAACCACATGAAACAAACACCCCCTGCCACGTCCTGACCAAACTATAATAACAAATAACCCCTATTACTGGTCAGGACGTGACATGTACATTCATTGAATCATTTAAACATACAAATCTAACAATATAAGTTGCTGAAGCTTGAGGTACAAGCATCATTATAGAAACATATCCCAAATTATAAAATACAGCTTTATTATTAAAGCTAAAGGGGTAGTGCAATTTTTAACAACATCCAAATGCATGGTTGGGACTGGTTGTCCACAAGCTAAACTATAGGTAGTTCTATGATAGATGTGTGTGGTACTGAACTTTGTCACCGACATAACCATTGTTGGTTTCATTCATTTCAACTTACAGAGAAGATATTGTCAGAAATAATAAGTAATACATTATTTGTAGTTCCCTATCTTGTTATTGGTCTTTTAATAATCAAATAGCATAGGGAAATGATTGATTTCCTGAATACACGTGCTGTACACTCCAAAAATATAACCAGAGAAACAAAGCAACTGTGAGTGAGACAGCTATTGCTAATAAACAAAACAAAGTATTTATAATTTACACATACTGCGCACAAGGCTGTTTAATTTCCCTGTTATGATACCTAACAGTACATAAGGTATCATGTACACCATACATGCAAATGACCAAGACAATGGTACCCACGTCACCCTGAGAGATGGTGTTCCTCTGTGTTGCTGCTCTACTAAACCATGGGCTGCATGCTAATGATTTTCCCAATTTGTGGTATAGTAGACCTCCAGTTACCTCAACAGTATGTATTAGAACTGAAAAGAGCAGTAGTTTAATAGAACCCCCCCCCCCCCCACCACCACCACCACCACCCCCCAGGCTCAGACAGGGCTTAGACTCTAGAGGGTTAACGGCACATGGTGTACATAGCTGTATTTTTGTATATCAAAATATTCACGATCCATCAAGATCTGATGATCTACTATGACATTATCAATAAAATATTATTTGTAGACTATTAGTTGAGTATAAATTCTAAAACAGATTAACACCTAATGTATTGATAATAGCTAAGTCGTTAACTGACATTTTTGTTTGTCTAGGGATCTGTAAGGTCTAATAAGGGATACGGTATTAGAAAGAAAGTTTGGTTGGCACATAGACACAGAGAAGGTTATGGGGGCTTCACTGGCCATGTCTGAACCGACCTGGTCACCCTGACTGACCCCAACTGGTCCAGATGATAGACAGTGGGGCGTGTTCAGCTCCGGACGTCTGAGTAGATGGTGGAGGCAGCATCAGGGGCAGGCTTATGGGCAGGTTTTTTCACTTGAGTGTATTGGCATTGGTGGGCCTGGTAGGTGGGTTAGGTCAGCTGACTGGGCCTGTTGTTGACTCGGACCTGAGCGTACTCTGTGGAGGAAGTACCCAGGTTCCCCAGCTGAACTGACCCACCATCCTTCTTCTGGAATTGCGTGATGTCTGCATAGTTCAGCTCCTAGTAGGAGAGAGGAGAGACATGTCCTAGATAACCTCTCTAGGGTATGTGGGACGAAATCGTCCCACCTACTCAACAGCCAGTGGAATCCCGTGGCGCGATATTCAAATACCTTAGAAATGCTATTACTTCAATTTCTCAAACATATGACTATTTTACAGCATTTTAAAGACAAGACTCTCGTTAATCTAACCACACTGTCCGATTTCAAAAAGGCTTTACAACGAAAGCAAAACATTAGATTATGTCAGCAGAGTACACAGCCAGAAATAATCAGACACCCATTTTTCAAGCTAGCATATAATGCCACATAAACCCAAACCACAGCTAAATGCAGCACTAACCTTTGATGATCTTCATCAGATGACACTCCTAGGACATTATGTTATACAATACATGCATGTTTTGTTCAATCAAGTTCATATTTATATAAAAAAACAGCTTTTTACATTAGCATGTGACGTTCAGAACTAGCATACCCACTTCAAACTTCCGGTGAATTTACTAAATTACTCACGATAAACGTTCACAAAAAACATAACAATTATTTTAAGAATTATAGATACAGACCTCCTTTATGCAATCGCTATGTCCGATTTTAAAATAGTTTTTCGGCAAAAGCACATTTTGCAATATTCTGAGTAGATAGCTCGCCATCACGGGCTAGCTATTTTGACACCCACCAAGTTTGGCCCTCACCAAACTCCAATTTACTATAAGAAAAATTGGATTACCTTTGCTGTTCTTCATCAGAATTCACTCCCAGGACTTCTACTTCAATAACAAATGTTGGTTTGGTTCAAAATCATCCATAGTTATGTTCAAATACCCTCTGTTTTGTTCGTGCGTTCCAGACACTATCCGAAGGGTGACAAAGGGTTACGCGCCCGACGCATTTCGTGACAAAAAAATTCTAAATATTCCATTACCGTACTTCGAAGCATGTCAACCGCTGTTTAAAATACATTTTTATGCGATTTTTCTCGTAAAAAAGCGATAATATTCCGCCCGGGAAACCCTGTTTTCGTTCAAAGACGAAAAAATAAAAACATGGTGTCGGCTCGTGCACACGCCCCCAGTCTCATTGTTCTCTGATCGACCACTATCCAAATGCGCTACTGTTTTTCAGCCTGGGGCTCCAAAGTCATCATTCCCCGTTCTGCCGCCTTCTGAGAGCCTATGGGAGCCGTAGGAAGTGTCACGTTACAGCACAGCTCCTCAGTTTTCAATAAAGAGAGTGTAGAAGGCCAAGTAATGGTCAGAGAAGGCACTTCCTGTAAGGAATCTTCTCAGGTTTTTGCCTGCCATATGAGTTCTGTTATACTCACAGACACCATTCAAACAGTTTTAGAAACTTTAGGGTGTTTTCTATCCAAATCAAACAATTATATGCATATTCTCGTTTCTGGACAGTAGTAATAACCAGATTAAATCGGGTACGTTTTTTATCCGGCCGTGCAAATACTGCCCCCTACCCTAGAGAGGATAAGTCCTGACCATGACCTGACCAGGAAAATCTCAGGTCCCTACTTATATTGTCTGTCATCTGGAGCTATAAGCACCAGAGCAATTGATAATTACAAACACTGAGTTAGTTCAGTCAACTTGTTTTGGTTATTTCTCGTACAACTTCTTGAGGGCAGAGAGCTTATCCCCTCAAACTGTGTGGTCATTAGTAGCCTTGCATTCCAGGAGTGAAGGTGTGTCACACAGCTAGTGAACCAGTTACCAGACTAGACCTTTATGAGAAGGTTGCCATGTTTCTGTTGTTATCTTGAAAGAGGTCAGTGGTGTTGATTACAAAGATAGTTCCTCATATCTTTCATATTTCTTTTGGTTGAGTTTCAGGAGATATTAAATTGCAGCCAAATGGACACATTAGGGCTCATGGCACTTGACAGAAATACATTTGTCTGAACTGATTGGCTAAGGAAACTGCTATATCTATTTTAAATACTTCACAAAAAAAGGTGTTTAAGCTTAATAAAATAATATCTTCCTGGAGCAAAGTCCCTCAGCCTTACAGTAAACAGACCACGTATACTGCCCCTGCCTGGAAGTGTACTCATTACTGTAATGACATGAGGTTATACACCTGGTCAAAGGCCAGACTTTTGCTTAGCAGAGACGCCAGGAGATATAGCCTACCTAGAGCTTGGCTCTGGTGCTACACTATATATACAAAAGTATGTGGACACCCCTTCAAATGAGTGGATTCGTCTATTTCATCTACCCCCATTGCTGACAGGTGTATAAAATCGAGCACACAGCCATGCAATCTCCATAGACAACCATTGGCAGTAGAATAGCCTTACAGAATGGGCTCAGTGACTTTCAACGTGGCATCGTCATAGGATGCCACTGTTCCAACAAGTCTGTTTGTCAAATTTCTGCCGTGCTAAAGCTGCCCCGGTCAACTGTAAGTGCTGTTATTGTGTAATGGAAACGTCTAGGACCAACGACAGCTCATCCGCAAAGTAGTAGGCCACACAAGCTGCTGAAGCATGTGGCGCGTAAAAGTCGTCTGTCCTCTGTTGCAACACTACCGAGTTCAAAACTGCCTCTGGAAGCAACGTCAACACAATAACTGTTCATCAGGAGCCTCATGAAATGCGTTTCCATAGCTGAGTAGCCGCACACAAGCAAAATAACGTTACCTGCCTCAATGCATAGTGCCAATTGTAAAGTTTGGAGGAGGAGGAATAATGTTATGGGACTGTTTTTCCTGGTTCGGGCTAGGCCCCTTAGTTCCAATGAAGGGAAATCTTAACATTACAACATACAATGACATTCTAGACAATTATGTGCTTCCAACTTTTCTGTTTCAGCATGACAATGCTACCATGCACAAAGCAAGATCCATACAGAAATGGTTTGTTGAGATCGGTGTGGAATAAATTGACTGGCCTGCACAGAGCCCTGACCTCAACTCAATCGAACACATTTGGGATGAATTGGAATGCCGACTGCAAGCCAGGCCTATTCGCCCAACATCAGTGCCCGACTTCGCTAATGCTCTTGTGGCTGAATGGAAGCAAGTCCCCGCAGCAATGTTCCAACATCTAGTGGAAAGCCGTCCCAGGAGAGGGAGGCTGTTACAGCAGCAAAGTGGGGGACCAACTCCATATTAATGCTCATGATTTTGTAATGAAAAGTTTGATGAGCAGGTGTCCACATACTTATGGTCATCTAGTGTATGTCAACTATTATATTGACCCATCTTTATCTACACTGTGACAAGTCTATCTGTGATTATTATTATTGCATTATTCTCTTCAGTCTTTTTACTATTGTGATCAGGATCTCTGATAGCCAGACAAGCTATGACACAATATAAGTAGACCATTGTGCAGCTCTTTTACCTCAAGATGGCCGAATCAAAGTAATAAAAGCAGGCCAGTCATTTATCTATGCACTTACAGTATGACAATATTGTTAATAATGGATGTACTATACATTGGTATTACATATTAGCCTACATCCATATCAGATAAACAAATGTACTATGGAAGCTATGAAAACAGAAAAACATGAAAGTTAAATGCATAGTACCTGGTTTCCTCCAGGTCCCCCTCCATTAGCAGGACTTTTACCTGCTGAGATGACACACAAAAAGCAGTTAGAGATGGGGCTGTAGTTTACAGTATATAGGCTTCACAATCCTGAAGCACTGATCAACTTTGAGTGTCTATACTCACACCATTGAAAGCATTGCCTTAGATTACAGGCATGATGCTATAAGAGGTTTTAACAGTAGGTTATCGTTAGTTAATATGTTGTGTGTCTGTGTAGAAGATTATGGTAAACAGGAGCAGAGAGATTGTTTGCCCGCATAGACAGAGGAAATTAGGTATTTAGAGAGCTGGGAACTACCCACTGGGCATAGACGTCAATTCAACATCTATTCCACGTTAGTTCAACGTCATTTCATTGAAATGATGTGGAAACAACGTTGATTGAACTAGTGTGTGCCCAGTGGGTAGATATATGGAGCTCAATTGACTATTAGAGAGTGTAAGGACCGACACTGGAGATGAGAAGCAGGTACGGGGAGTTTTTAATACGGAACAGACAGGTAACAAAACAGGAACAATGTCAGCACACGGGTAAACAAAGACATATGACAATTAATGCTGCAGCAGGGAATAGAGCGTGAAACCAGACATAGAGGAGGTAATGACAGAGGTGATTGAGTCCAGGTGAGTCCAAAAATCGCTGAAACGCGTGACAGGGAAAGGCAGGTGTGCATACTGATGGTGGCAGGAGTGCGTAATGCTGGGGAGCCTGGCGCGCGAAGAGAGCAGGAGAAGGCGTGACAGTACCCTCCCCTCTAGGGGCGCCACCCGGCGTCCCACCTGGGCGAGCCTGACTGGCCGGCCGAGGCACGTGCGCTGGGCAAACCGGCTGGGCGTAAACTCCCCACGAACCGGCAGAGACATGGGAGCCTGGCGAGCCGGCTGAGGAATAGGAGCCTGATGATCCGGCTGAGGCGTGAACGCCTGTCGATCCCACTGCGGCGTGGGAGCCCGATGATCCGGCTGAGGCGTAGCAGCCTGACGAGCCGTCTGGGCGTAAAAACATGACGATCTGGCTGAGGCCCGACGTGAGATGGGCGCCTTCCGAGCCAACCGGAGCAAGAACCTCTCGAGCCAGCTAGGGCGTGACAGCCCAACTAGCTGGCTTAGGCACCCCCGGCTCCATCTGTGTTGGCCCCCGGACACGACGTCACCACCAACCGGACTGCCAGCACTCCCCGATGCTTCTTTAGATGGCTGCATCATTCTGTAAGGACCGGCGCTGGACATGAGAAGCAGGTACGAGGAGTTGACATTTAATACGGAACAGACAGGTAACAAAACAGGAACATCGTCAGCACACAGGTAAACAAGGACATATGACAATTAATGCTGCAGCAGGAAATAGAGCGGGGATCCAGACAGATATAGGGCAGGAAATGATAGAGGTGGTTGAGTCCAGGTGAGTCCAATAATCGCTGATTGCGCGTGATGGGGAAAGGCAGGAGTGCGTACTGATGGTGGCAGGAGTGCGTAATGCTGGGGAGCCTGGCGCGCCAAGGAGAGCGGGAGCAGGTGTGACAGAGAGTGTTAGCAGACAGAGCAGAAGTACATGTAGACCAGAAGGTCATTAGGTGGGCATATACATTATTTACTAAATCAATGGATGCATGTGAGACACAGAGCTCATACTTACTGTTGTCAACACTCCTTCCACTGGAGGATTCTTTCTTGAAGAAACTAATATACAATTTAGAAGCAGTCAGTATCTTTGATTATTGTTATTTGCAGAGACACATGTAGACCTAATTTTGATGAGGCAAGTGCACAACATTGAAGCGCCAACAAATTCTGTACAATTACTGTATATTGTTCATAACAACCATTGACAACCAGCCCTGCCTGCCAAATACAGGGAGGGTCAATCTATTATCAGATTATAAACTCCTTTTACTGTAAACCATACTCAATATACCCCCCTTTCACGCGGTGGAGCAATACTTTGGTTGTTATCTGTCTATAATGACCTATACGAAATGGTAAAATGCCCCTCTAAACAAATGGTGACAACATAGGAATTCATAATTTACTACCAAACTTTAGAAATCTTTCTCCATGGCCTCTAACCTTATAAGTTCCATTAGTTTAAGTCTGTTAGTTTCAGCTATGGGTCAGAGGTCAGGGAGATATGCCACAAAGCTAATATTTTCCCCCTTTCTTCCTATTTATACTGCATACAGTTGTGGTTTCCCTTTGTGGGTTGTGAATAGTAAACCATTAAGCACATAGCAAATTGCAGTGACATTTAAAACTGACTCTCCTTCAGAAACTATTGGGCCTGTGTTTTTTTTCAATGTGTATGTATACTACTGTTATGCTCTGTTTCTAAAATGATCCACCTAGATGTGGCCCTTAGCTTAGCTACCAAATGATTTTATGCCATAGATATACTGATTTACAGGTGGGTGATGCTGCAGAGAATTGAGCAACAAACACATGAGACTTCATTGGTTTACTGTACTGTATCTTAAAGAACTGCTAACTATTTGGTTGTCTGACAAAACAGCATTGAGCTAGTAAAGCTATTTAAAAGCTAACCCAAAAGCTATCCTTACAGAGCAAGGATAAAAGCCAAAAGCTAAGAATACAATAAGTGATATACTTTAGTGAAATGGATTACACTGTAAAACTTTTTCATTCAAAAAGTTAATAAAGAATATTTTCTGTAATATCATTTTTTATTTATCCCTAAATAAAATAAATTGAATACAAACTGTCTCGTCTCAGAATAAAAAATTAGCTGAAAAGAAAATATACATTTTTTACTCACCCCTTTTTCTTCATGAAGTAGACTGCCACACCAACTGCCACTCCCACAACCAGCAATACTCCAATCACAATCCCAGCAATGGCACCAGCAGATAGACCTGGAGTTAGAAAGCCTTCCGCTGCAGAGACCAGGGAGAGAACCATGCACAGATGAGACAAAGTCTACACAATGAACAAGCAGTACTACACATTACAGTACATCTGGGTAGCACCAGATATTGGTTCTGTGAAGGATAATGGTTATATTATGAATTAGCTTGATTTGATAATAGATTATCCTAGATTATAATGTAGATTCTATATTATCTTGTCAAACAGTAACAGTATACTGAAGACACGATGAGCACATGTGAAATGAACATGCAACATGGTAAAAGTGTGTATGATAAAGAAAGTAGGCCTGCACGTGGTATATGAAAAAAATTGAATAAATGACTAAGGCTAAAAGTGTAATGCGGAAGAGCTGTCAAAGACAATTGCACAAATGTTAATGCCAAAGACACACCAGAATGGCTTTCCAAGAGGTGTTGAGTGTTCTTGAGTGGTCTAGTCTCAGTCCTGACTTAAATCTGCTTCAAAGACAAGGTTTGAATATTGCTGTCTATCTATGATTCCCAACCAAATGTAATGAGCTTGAGACATTTTTATAGAAACAATAGATATGTTGCCCTAAGAGCTGTGCAAAATTGGTAGAATCTTAATGAAAATGATTCAAAGCTGTTGTGGCTGCCAAAGTTGCTTCTACGAAGTATTAACTCAGGGGGGTGGAGACTTATTCAAATATGATATTTATTTATTTATTTTTGAAAATGTTCTATAACTTTTTCACTTTGAAAATTTGAACTAGGTGATGTCAATTAGCCTATCAGAAGCTCCTAAAGCCATGACATCATTTTCTGGAATTTTCCAAGCTGTTTAAAGGCACAGTCAACTTAGTGTATGTAAACTTCTGACCCACTGGAATTGTGATACAGTGAATTATAAGTGAAATAATCTGTCTGTAAACAATTGTTGGAAAAATTACTTGTGTCATGCACAAAGTAGATGTCCTAACCGACTTGCCAAAACTATAGTTTGTTAACAAGAAATTTGTGGAGTGGTTGAAAAACTAGTTTTAATGACTCCAACGTAAGTGTATGTAAACTTCCAACTTCAACTGTATACACCGGGAATAATAAGCGTCACCTGGAGGGGGTTGGAGACAATCACAAGGACAGGTGAAACAGATCAGGGTGTGATAGGTGTAAACTTTCTATAGACACTGTATATGGCCATTGAATAGTAACAAAGGGACGATCATGTTGGGTGGTTTGCTTTTTCCTCACTGCATGACAGAGCATTTACCAGCTACAATATACAATGCTCCATGGAAATTGTCCTCACAACCGCAGCAACCAACACTGCATGGAATAACCCATATACAGTATTCAGTACAGAATCAGCTAATAATCCAATGCCATCTGCTTTGTCTTGCGTGCCAGTCATAGGCCTTTCTTCTCATGTGTCGTAGACAGGGTTGGGGAGTAATGGATTACATGTAATTGGCTAATCCGTTACATGTAAGGGATTACAAAAAAACAGTAACAGTAATCCTTTATGTTACCAGCAAAAATATTGTAATCACATTACAGATGCATTTGAAGAACTAGATGATTACTTTTAAATTCAGAAAGGATGTTTGCGAAAAAACATCTTTGACACTTTTCTCAATGACATTCAAATCAGCATTGAAAAAAGGAGCAAGTTTAAGGTTGTTCCACCTGACCGAGTCTGACCACAAGTCAGAGACCACTATGAAGACACACCAAATATGTTTGGTGGATCGCGGGAAAAGAGCAGGAATAGGCTTTTGTAGGCTACAGTCCAAGCTATCTCTTCCAATGGTGCGACTCCTGAAGGCATCCAAAGATTATCCAACTTGAATAAACACTTGGAGGTAAGGATGACAGCACTGGTGTAGTCTACGGCGATATGGATATCACTTATTATTGATATTTACATAGCGCATTGATGTGAATCACTCTGCTGCGCTCTCATTTAGCTATTTGTGCCTTACGGATTGTGTTTGTTGCTGTTCACAAATCTAAGTGTGTATTTGAACCCAATAATGATTGAATTCAAGAAGTAAGCTGCCTATCATTCATTGTTTTTGAAACCAGTGGACAGCCAGGGAAAATTACGCTCTTGCAACAGCTGCATGGTGCACATGCCAGCCTATGGAATAAAAGTGGGGCTTTTTTGCTCAATCTAAATCATGCTGCTAAAACTTTTTTTCCATAGGCCTAATGGACACAGGCTGAAACTTGCACACTTTTGATAGACTTAAAGGAGCAATCTGTATTGCTACATCCATTTTTGGAATTATAAAATATATATATTAATGTAAAGATATCATTTAATCGTATTATTGTATGTAGTAGAAAGCGATGGGTTAGAAGAAGCCTACATAACCAACCCATAAAGTAAAATGTAACATCCATATATAGCCAGCTATGTAAACTTTAACATTGATTTATCCTGCAATAGATATTGTTCAATTGGTAACGTGCATTTTTGTCTTCTTCTAATGCCTCTTAAGGGGAAAGTAATCTAAAAGTAACTAAACATAACAGATAACATTACTGAGTTTGGGTAATCCAAAGGGGTGGCGGTCTATGTATATTTGTAAACAACACCTGGTGCACGAAATCTAAGGAAGTCTCAAGGTTTTGCTCGCCTGAGGTAGACTATCTCATGATAAGTTGTAGACCACAATATTTACCAAGAGTTTTGATCTATATTCTTCGTAGCTGTCTATTTACCACCACAAACCAATGCTGGCACTAAGACTGCATTCAATAAGCTGTATATGGCCATAAGCAAACAGGAAGATGCTCATCCAGAGGCAGCGCTCCTAGTGGCCAGGGATTTTAATGCAGGGAAACTTAAATACCTCATTTCTACCAGCATGTTAAATGTGCAACCAGAGGTAAAAAACTCTAGACCACCTTTACACCACACACAGAGACGCGTACAAATCTTTCCCTCGCCCTCCATTCGGCAAATCTGACCATAATTCCATCCTCCTGATTCCTGCTTATAAGCAAAAACTAAAGCAGGAAGCACCAGTGACTCAGTCGATAAAAAAGTGGTCAGATGAAGCAGATGCTAAGCTACAGGACTGTTTTGCTAGCACAGACTGGAATATGTTTCCTTATTCTTCCAATGGCATTGAGGAGTACACCACATCAGTCACTGGCTTCATCAATAAGTGCTTCAATGACGTTGTCCCCACAGTGACTGTACGTATATACCCCAACCAGAAGCCATGGATTACAGGCAACATACGCACCTAGCTAAAGAGTAGAGCTGCTGGTTTCAAGGAGCGGGACCCTCGGAATCTTATAAGATATCCTGCTTTGCCCTTTGACTAACCATCAAACAAGCAAAGCATCAATACAGGACTAAGATTGAATCGTACCCCACCGGCTCCGACGCTCGTCGGATGTGTCTGGGCTTGCAAACTATTACAGACTACAAAGAGAATCCCAGCTGCGAGCTGCCCAGTGACATGAGCCAACCAGATGAGCTAAATTACTTCTATGCTCACTTCGAGGCAAGTAACACTGAAACATGCATGAGAACATCAGCTGTTCCGGATGACTGTTTGATCACGCTCTCTGTAGCAAGAGTAAGACCTTTAAACAGGTCAACATTCACAAGGCCGCAGAGCCAGACGGATTACCAGGACATGTATTCCGAGCATGCGCTGGCCAACTGTCCCTGACTGAGTCTGTAATACCAACATGTCTCAAGCAGACCACCATAGTCCCTGTGCCCAAGAACACAAAGTTAACCTGCCTAAATGACTACCAACCCATAGCACTCACGTCTGTAGCCATGAAGTGTTTTAAAAGGCTGGTCATGGCTCACATCAACACCATTATCCTAGAAACCCTTGACTCACTACAATTTGCAGACCTGCCCAACAGATCCACAGATGAAGCAATCTCTATTGCGTTCCACACTGTCCTTTCCCACCTGGACAAAACTAACGCTTATGTGAGAATTCTATTAATTGACTACAGCTCAACGTTCAACACCATAGTCCCCTCAAAGCTCATTACAAAGCTAAGGACCCTGGGACTAAACATCTCCCTCTGGATCCTGGACTTCCTGATGGGCCGCCCCAGGTAGTAAGGGTAGGTAACAACACATCCGCCATGCTGATCATCAACATGGGGGCCCCTCAGGGGTGCATGCTCAGTCCCCTCCTGTACTCCCAGTTCCCTCATGCCTGCATGGCCAGGCACGACTACAACACCATCATCAAGTTTGCAGATGACACAACAGTGGTAGGCCTGATCTCCGACAACGACAAGACAGCCTATAGGGAGGAGGTCAGAAACCTGGCCTTACGGTACCAGGACAACTACCTCTCCCTCAACGTGACCAAGACAAAAGAGATGATTGTGGACTACAGGAAAAGGAGGACCGAGCACGCCCCCATTCTCATCGATGGGGCTGTAGTAGAGCAGGTTGGGAGCTTCAAGTTCCTTGGTGTCGACATCACCAACAAACTATCATGGTCCAAACACACCAAGACAGTTGAGAAGAGGGCACGACAAAGCCTATTCCCTCAACAAGAGACTGAAAATATTTGGCATTGATCCTCAAATCCTCAAAAAGTTATACAGCTGAGACCATCCTGACTGGTTGCATCACTGCCTGGTACGGCAACTGCTCGGCCTCCGAACACAAGGTACTACAGAGGGTAGTGCATACGGCCCAGTACATCACTGTGGCCAAGCTTCCTGACATCCAGGACCTCTATGCCAGGCGGTGTCAGAGGAAGGCCTTAAAAATTGTTAAAGACTCCAGCCACCCTAGTAATAGATTGCTATCTCTGCTACCATACGGCAGGCAGTACCTGAGCGCCAAATCTAGGTCCAAAAGACTTCTTAACAGCTTCTACCCCTGTTGGGTTCTGATAGCTTGACTTATGAAATCATGAAATATACTTATTCCTTTCACTGAGGGAGACAGGGTAATTAATAACGTTTACATTATGTCAGGATATGTTATTGTTAGCCGTCAGGGATCCTATGGGAGGAGGAAAGACACAGTCTTGTATGAGTCAACATGACAGCCGTGAGTTGGGGAGGAGTAAGCACTTTGGGGCCGAGGTCAGGTCAGATGAAGGGAGTAATAACAGATATCACTAAGGTTCTGTCTAGCAACAGAGATGTATTGGCTGTTCAGATGTGTGGGAGGAGACTCAGCAGAGGAGAAAGGGTTAAATATCAGTGATTGTGTGAATGTTTTTTCACTGTTCAGCTGTTCAATCCTTTGGGGTGAATAAGCTTGGTTTAACCTTTCATAGTGTCCGTTGAGTTCTTACTCTGATATTTAGAACCTCACACCCCCAAGCCATAAGACTCCTGAACAGCTAATCAAATGGCTACCCTGACTATTTGCATTGACAACCCCTCCCGTTACGCTGCTGCTACTCTCTGTTTATTATCTCTGAATAGTCACTTTAACTCTACATCCATGTACAAATTACCTCAATTACCTCAACTATCCGGTGCCCCTGCACAATGAGTCTGTAACAGTACCCCCTGTATATAGCCTCGCTATTGGTATTTTACTGCTGCTCTTATATTGATACTTTTATTTTTTTATTTTTTACTTATCTATTTTTTACTTAACACTTATTTTTTCTTAAAACTGCATTGTTGGTTAAGGACTTGTAAGTAAGCATTTCACTGTAAGGTCTAAACCTGTTGTATTCGGCGCATGTGACAAATACAATATGATTTGATTTAGTGACATTACTGATTACAATTTTGGACAGGTAACTAGTAACTGTAACGGATTACATTTAGAAAGTAATCTACCCAACCCTGGTAGTAGACACTGTCTCTGTTGAAAGGGACTATCTTCTCTGGTTTACACAAGAAAGCTACCCATCCAAATGTTTGTACAAGATGGAAGGAAAAGGAAAAATGTGTACTCAAGGACCTTGAAAAGGACTTGAGCACAAACAGTTCAACTATGACACCCTCAGAACCAGTTACTCTCTCTCCTCCCATGATTATCTCCATTTCCTCTCTGCCACTTACCCAGCACAGTAATGTCAGAGGGCTCAGATGTCTGGTACCTCAGGGTTCTGGTATTATGGGCCCAGCAGCTGTAGCTACCGCTCTGATCGATCTGAATGTTCCCCAACCGGAGTTCTGGTCCCTTATTGGACAGCAGTGTTCCATTCAGAGCCCACTGAAACTGGGCAGGAGGACTGGACTCAGCTGAGCAGGACAAATTGAGGTTTGATCCTGTTTCATAATGTACATCTGATGGGATCACCTTCATTGCTGTGTTTTCTGGACCATCTGCAATGAATGATCCATGTTTAACACCAGCATTAATGAAGGTAATTCAACCAAAAGTTATGTACGGTTGTGCTCTAGATTATCATGTTGAAATGACCCACCCAACAAATGTCAATACAAAATGCATATATCTTGTTTAGGTATCCCAACACCAGCAATCAGACACCCACAACATACAGTAGGTGGGCCTGATTAGCTGGAAATGAAAGCCTCCGAAAGATTTGCTTTGCCAAAGCATGATGAATTAGTGCCATAATACCAGAATATAGTGATTTATTAATATGATGGTGTCTTGTTGTGTCTAAACAGATTAAGTTTACAGTAGCAGACAGACACTGCAGGAAGCACTATGAAGATGACCGTATGTGAAAGGTAAACTAATGTTACATGAATGACTTTGTCCACATGCAGTGAACTAAGAAGAGTTAGACATGTGTCATGACGTTGGCCTCTTTGAGTACAGGGAGGACAGTTGACCCCCTCCCCTTTGTACCATCCCCCAACCTACCTTCCCCCCACCCCAGGCCCTGTGTGAAAGGGTTGTAAAACTAAGAGGAGAATCTCCTGCCACATGTTTCATAGAGAGACAAAGGAAATTCTTCCAACTCATAGAATTGGAGAACCGATCGACATTTGTGTTCTGGAGAAGGTATGGAAGATTGGTGAAGCATCCAGCTACGAACTGGTCCGCTTGGTACAATTTTGTGATACTCAGAAGAGACAATATAGCCATATTACCATAAAACTGTATATATAATAGCCTCAGCGATGAGACTTGCATCATAATGGTTGTATAAAATGTATTAATAAGGATAAAGCTATTTGTAATACATTGAGATGCTATGTACTGATGTTAATGTGATAGAATTGGATTTCTGTACCAAGCTTAACTCAGTCATCGGCACGCCCCCCAGGGACACAGACAGGACCAGGCGTCATGTGACATGTTCACTATAAAACTATACCCTGATTTACTTTCTTCAGACCAGGCCTCCACTCCATGGCGAGTTGGCCAGTAGGTTTGACCATCCAATTCCTATACTGAAAGTGAACTACACCACGTGGTTAACTTTTAGACTATCGAGAACGACAGAATAAGAACAAGTCTTTGATATTAATTAATAGTCTGCAGCTAGAAATTATATCATTGAACGCGAAGACCGACGAAACATCCATTCTATGACGACATTAATGAATGTCGCTCTGAAAGATCCATTCTAACCGAGAGAGAGAGAGAGAGAACGCGGACAAAACTTTCCAACAGGACAAAAACTCTCCAACAAGGATCCCGAGGACACACTGAGCGTAAATATATATTGATTGCAATTGTACCCGAATGAGTGAGCGTTCATGTGCAAAGGATTAGCATATCAATTGTTAATATTAATGAACTCTGTGTGCCACAGCTGACCTTTTATGATCCATTGTTCAACAGGCCGACCTGCCTGTTTAGCCCACAAGGGCACATTCCTCTACCAATTCTTTGTGACGATAATTACTGTTTGTATGTTTTCTGTTAATTACTTAGTGTAGTAAATAAATGATTTTAAGACAATTGATGTATGGATGATTTTAGTAAAGACTGGGTTCGTGCAGATACAACAATTTACGCCGTTTGGAATGAGACTGGACGCGAGGTAAAATACACCATTTAAACCAGAAGATAATCGGCCTATACTATAATATAATAATATAGGAAAGTTATATTAGGAAAATTATAACTTTGTAATCTGAATATTTTCCTTGGTGCCCCGATCTCCTAGTTAATTACAATTAAATCAGTTTAATCGCGTGATAATAATTACAGGGAGTTAATTGATAAACATGTCTTCAGTTTAATGGTACCCCAAAGACACGAGACATGCATGTTAGAGACTCACAGCTGATAGTGAGGGTTAGATTCTGGCGGTTGATGTCACTGCTGACGGGGTTGGACACACTACAGCTGAACGGTCCTTTGTCATACCGGGTCACACTGACTATGGTGAGGGTGCTGTTCCCATCACCAAACTGAACTCCATCACTGACTGTGACCACAAAGCTTCCATTCAGCCAGTGATAAGATAAGGGGGGGGGAGCCAGAGGAGGAGCAGGACAGACTGACAGAGCTGTTGAACTCCACTAAGTCTGTGTTGGTGGGAGTTATCACCACACTGGAGACTGACTCTGTGGGTTAAAAATACAATAACAACTTTCTCTTTCCTTGGTAGCCTATTTCATCCAAAGCCATACAATATTCAAGGCCTGGCTTCAGTATCACACATTTTCATCAACACGGCAGGATGGAAAACTTAAAAATAATTTTCATTCAGAAGAGCTCAACAGTTGTATTAAAAACAAATAGATTTGGAATTACATCACAAGGTGACCATATTCACTGAGAGGTACTGAATGTGTCTCCACAAAAATGTAGACAATGCATTGAACACACCTTTACTTCGTTAATGATGTTGAGAAAAATGTACATGTTGTGCACTAGGCAGATAACAGATTTGGCCTTGTTCAACACCATCATACACAATTAATATACAATGTATAATAATAACATAATTGGGAATGGGAAGAGATGGACAGAAGTAATGGTTCACACTGAATGAAATCCTTGGATTTGAGAAACACCTACTCATGCCAAAGTAATGACAAACAGTAACTTAATCCACCTACAGAACATAACTTGAAAATCAACAAGATATGTCTGAGATTTAGACAGAGGAAATGTGTTCTTTACTTCAAACCCATTGACTAAAATACAGTGTGTCAGTGTTATGGTATAGTAGCATGCTATATATCAATGGCTTTGAAATGTTTCTGAAGTCCAGCCTTACAGTAAAGTATTTGGACTGATGATGTCAAACCTAAAGCTAGAAAATGGAGGGGAAACTATTGACTGATAAAGGTAGAATACAAAACATCTTACCATACACTTCCAGTTTAGTTTTTTCAGCCACTGATACTGCTTCAGGTGTTAAAATGGTCACTGTGTATTGTCCACTGTCAGTCAGAACAAGATTCATGAGCTCCAGGCTTCCTGACGATCTGTCCAGATTGATCCTGTCTCTGTATCCATCTTCAGGTTTTAAAGTGCCAGTACTGCTGATATAGTTTAATATAATAGTTGTACCATTAACTTTCCATTGTAATGTTGTAAATGGCTGGGCTGATGCTCTGTTAAATGTCACACTCCCTCCTATCACCCCAACCAGGGACCTGTCTGGTAACACACCTGCTCCATAACAAAACCCTGGGGAGGCAAGAACAGGTTTGAGTTACAATGTGTGAGTTACATTCAAATATTTTCATTGAGAGCCATAAAGAACATGAAAAGCATAAGTCTCGTTGAATGGGCTGAAATGGGCCATTTTTCTTCACACCAAGTTACGTTCTAAACAGGCTGACCGAGCTGAATTTAACGTAATTTAATTTCCATTCCACGACATAGGCCACACAGCCAACAACGACAACCCAAATTTAGAATTTCACAAGGCAGAATAAGTCATTCATATGATTCCCACTTACCTATAACAGCCAGTAAATAAAGATAACAAATATGGAGAGAATCCATTCGAAGTATCCATCTGTAGGACATCCTGCATGTGCAGCAGCAGCCTGTGTGTGAGCAGAATTTAGTTAAATTTGAACACACCCTGTTGTAGAGTTCGAAGTCCTCCCACTTTCGAAATGGTAAAACCATTGACTGATATTACCTATTAGATTCACAGAAAATTTGATGAAATATTGCAAGGTAGTTAAAGTATTAGTATTGGTCAAATAGAATCAGAAATTGCCTGGTGATGGATAAAGAAGCCTTACAAAACAATTGTATTTGAAAAAAATAGGTAACACTTTACATTACAGTAAGGATCCTTAAAACGCTGTAACAACTCATGTATTTGCAGTGTAACAAGTATTGAATATACTCATTATTACAATGAGTTACAATTTACAGCAGTGAATTTAACCCTAATCCCTGACCATAACCTATTGGCCTAACCATAACCTAAGCCTTACCCTAAATAGACTACAATGTAAGTACAGCGTATAATTATAGGAACAATTTCACCATTATGAGGGCACTGTAATGTAAAATGTATTTGTGTAACCATTTCCCCCAAAATATAGAGTAGATAGCTATTTATACAGAGAAAAATGACACAGTCAACAGTAATGTGGAATACAATTAGAGGAGGATCTGTCAAGAGGCACTGGCTGCTGGCAATAAAAAATACATGAAGCAATACTGACTCCTAATGGTGGAGGTGTAATATGTTAGTCTAGTTTCGTTCCACTCCCCTGCGTTCATAATGTGGACAGTGAAGCTAAAACTTTTCATTTGGGTCTATACTCCAGCATTTTGGATTTGAGATCAAATGTTTTATATGAGGCGACTGTACAGAATGTTACCTTTTTATTTATGGGGATTTTCATACATTTTTATTTATTTATTTTATTTATTTCACCTTTATTTAACCAGGTAGGCAAGTTGAGAACAAGTTCTCATTTACAATTGCGACCTGGCCAAGATAAAGCAAAGCAGTTCGACAACATACAACAACACAGAGTTACACATGGAGTAAAACAACATACAATCAATGATGCAGTAGAAAAAAATAAGACTATATACAATGTGAGCAAATGATGTGAGATAAGGGAGGTAAAGGCAAAAAATGCCATGGTGGCAAAGTAAATAAAGTATAGCAAGAAAAACACTGCAATGGTAGATTTGTAGTTTGAAGAAAGTTCAAAGTTAAATATAAATAATATGGTGCAAAGGAGCAAAATAAATAAAATAAATAAATACAGTAGGGGAAGAGGTAGTAGTTTGGGCAAATTATAGATGGGCTATATACAGGTGCAGTGATCTGTGAGCTGCTCTGACAGCTGGTGCTTAAAGCTAGTGAGGGAGATAAGTGTTTCCAGTTTCAGAGATTTTTGTAGTTCGTTCCAGTCATTGGCAGCAGAGAACTGGAAGGAGAGACAACCAAAGGAGTTGTTGGCTTTAGGGGTGACCAGAGAGATATACCTGCTGGAGCGCGTGCTACAGGTGGGTGCTGCTATGGTGACCAGTGAGCGGAGATAAGGGGGGACTTTACCTAGCAGGGTCTTGTAGATGACCTGGAGCCAATGTGTTTGGCGACGAGTATGAAGCGAAGGCCAGCCAACGAGAGCGTACAGGTCGCAGTGGTGGGTAGTATATGGGGCTTTGGTGACAAAACGGATGGCACTGTGATAGACTGCATCCAGCTTGTTGAGTAGGGTATTGGAGGCTATTTTGTAAATGACATCGCCGAATTCGAGGATTGGTAGGATGGTCAGTTTTACGAGGGTATGTTTGGCAGCATGAGTGAAGGATGCTTTGATGCGAAATAGGAAGCCAATTCTAGATTTTACTTTGGATTGGAGATGATATATGTGAGTCTGGAAGGAGAGTTTACAGTCTAACCAGACACCTAGGTATTTGTAGTTGTCCACAAATTCTAAGTTAGAACCGTTGACGGGCGGGCAGGTGCAGGCAGCGATCGGTTGAAGAGCATGCATTTAGTTTTACCATTTAGAAATGAATGCACTTTATGCATCTAGCCCCCCCATTTGAAGGTGTCAGTATTTGGACATATTCACTTATAGCGTATTGTTTTAAGTCAAAAGTTTAGTATTAAGTCTCATATTCCTAGCACGCAATGACTATATCAAGCTTGTGACTTTAGAAACTTGTTGGACGCATTTGCAGTTTGTTTTGGTTGTGTTTTGGATTATGTTGTGCCCAATAGAAATGAATGGTAAATAATGTATTCTGTCATTTTGGAGTCACTTTTATTGTAAATTAATAGAATAGGTTTATGAGCACTTCTATATTAGTGTGGTTGCTATCATGATTACGGATAATCATGAGTGAGAACGTTACAGATGCACAGACAAAAATCATGCCCTCAAAACTTGCTAACCTCCCACCATTACCAATAACAGGGGAGGTTAGCATTTTTTAGGGGTACGATATTTATGCCTCTGTAACTTTCTCACTCATCATTATTCACGTTTCATTCATGATTGTCCGTAATCATGGTACTGTAGCATCCACCTTACTGTAGAAGTGTTCATAAACATATTCTGTTCTTATTTACAATAAAAGTGACTGCAAAATGACAGAATACTCTAAATTATTTACCATTCATTACTATTGGGTACAACATAATCTGAAACACAACCAAAACAAACTGAAAATTCTTCCAACAAGTTTTTAGAGTCACAAGCGTGACGTAGTCATTGCGTCCTAGGAATAAGGGACCAAATACTAAACTTTTGACTACTTCAATACATTATATGTAAATTTGTACAAATACTTATGACACCTTCAAATGGAGGGACTAGATACATAAAGTGCTTTCATTTCTAAACGGCAAAACCAATATGTATGAAAATACCCTCAAATGAAAGGTGACAATCTGTACTGTCACCTAATATAAAACATTTGATCTCAAATCCAAAATGCTGTATTATGGAGCTGATAAAGGAATGTATATGTTTAAAGTAATGACTAAAGAATTCCACCCTGAAACGTATAAGACTATGTCAAATGTATTAGAATTATAAGACTATGTGAAATGTATTAGAATTATAAGACTATAATCCAAAAATGTATGTGTGAGACAACCACTCTGGGGTATGCGGGACACTCGCCAACAGCCAGTGAAATAGCAGCGCACCAAATTTAAAACAGCAAAAAGCTCATAATTCAAATTTCTCACACATACAAGTATTATACACCATTTTAAAGATAATCTTCTCATTAACCTCTTGGGGCTATGTAGGACGCAAGCGTGCCACCCGTGGTGCACCCTATCAACAACAGGTGAAATATCAAGAGCGGCAAATTTGAAACCAATTAAATGTCAAAATTCAAATTTTTCAAACATACAACTATCTTACACCCTTTGAAAGATAAACATCTCCTTAATCTAACCACGTTGTCCGATTTCAAAAAGGCTTTATGGCGAAAGCATAAAGTTAGATTATGTTAGGAGAGTACATTGACAATAGCTGTGTGTAATGTTTTGTCAATTCAAAGACAGGCGTCACCAAAACCAGAAAATCAGCTAAAATTATGCACTAACCTTTGACAATCTCCATCAGATGACACTCCTAGGACATTATGTTAGACAATACATGCATTTTTAGTTCTATCAAGTTCATATTTATATCCAAAAACAGCGTTTTACTATGGCGTTGATGTTCAGAAAATCGTTTCCCTCCAATAACCGGCAGTCAAGTCAGCACAACAAATTAAATAATTACTATTCGAAAACATTGGTAAAATATTATATTGTCATTAAAAGAATTATAGATTTACATCTCTTGAACGCAACCGGCTTGCCAGATTTAAAAATAACCTTACTGGGAAATCACACTTTGCAATAATCTGAGCACTGCGCCCAGAAAAATACGCTTTGCGATACAGACTAACCGCCATGTTGGAGAGATCTAAAATCGAAAATACTATGTAAATAATCCATTACCTTTGATTCTCTTCATCAGATGTCACTTCCAGGAATCCCAGGTCCATAACGAATGTAGTTTTGTTCGAAAAAGCTCATCATTTATGTCCAAAAAGCTCCGTGTTGTTAGCACATGATCTATGCCCGCCGGACTTCACTTCATGAACGAGGGGGAAAAAAATATTTACGTTCGTTCAAACATGTCAACGTTGTATAGCATAAATCATTAGTGCCTATTTTAACCAGAACATGAATAATATTCAAGGCGGACGATTGCGTACCCAACATGAACTCGCACGCCAGAGTCTAATCGGCCATCACCGTTCCATGGCTCTTGTTCGGTCAGATCTCACAGTAGAAGACTCAAAACACTTTGTAAAGACTGGTGACATCTGGAAGCAATAGGAAGTGCTCAAACATTAATAAGCCCCTGTGTGTTTCAATGGCATAGGCTTAAAGGTAATTCAACACATCAGGTATCCACTTCCTGTCAGAATTTGTCTCAGGGTTTTGACTGCCATATGAGTTCTGTTATACTTACAGATACCATTCAAACAGTTTTAGAAAATTCAGAGTGTTTTCTATCCAAACCTGAACAATAATATGCATATTCTAGCTTCTGAGTTGGTGTAGGAGGCAGTTAAAAATGGGCACATATTTTATTTTATTCAAAATTCTCAATACTGCCCACTAGCCCTAAGAAGTTAATCCAAACACAGTGTCTGATTTCAAAAAGGCGTTACGGCGAAAGCATAGCATTAGATTATGTTAGGACAGCACCTAGACAAGAAAAACCACACAGCCATTTTCCAAGCAAGGAGAGGCATCACAAAAACCAGAAATACAGCTAAAATTAATCACTAACCTTTGATGATCTTCATCAGATGGCACTCATAGGACTTCATGTTACGCAATACATGTATGTTTTGCTCGATAAAGTTCACATTTATATCCAAAAACCTCATTTTACTTTGGCGTGTAATGTTCAGAAATGTTTTGCCTCAAAAACATCCGGTGAATTGGCACATCAATTTACAGAAATACTCATCATAAACGTTGATAAAATATACAACTGTCATTCAAAGAATTAAAGATAAACTTGTCCTTAATGCAACCGCTGTGTCAGATTTCAAAAAAGTTTTACGGCGAAAGCACACTTTGCAATAATCTAAGTACAGCGCTCAGACAACAACAACAAGCCATACAGATACCCGCCATGTTGGAGTCAACAAAAATCAGAAATAGCATTATAAATATTCACTTACCTTTGATGATCTTCATCGGAATGCACTCCCAGGAATCCCAGTTCCACAATAAATGTTTCTTTTGTTTTGATAAAGTCCATATTTATGTCCAAATACCTCCTTTTTGTTTGCGCATTCAGTTCACTATGACAAATGCAGAAAGTGCATGCACTGGGTCCAGACGAAAAGTAAAAAAAGTTGCATTACAGTTTGTAGAAACATGTCAAATGATGTATAGAATCAATCTTTAGGATGTTTTTATCATAAATCTGCAATAATATTTCAACCGGACAATTCCATTGTCTTCATAAATGTATGGCCCGTTCATGTGTGTGTTTTTGACCTATGATTTACCACACACACAGCAGCACGCACACACAACTTACCAGTTATGAATATGGGTTAGTGGTGATAATAGCGTGGGATTTATTTGGTTTTAAATTGGGTATGCAGAAGGATGGAAATGTTTGAAATGTTTTTAAATAGTTTCTGAAGGACAGGGAAAGAAAAGGGAAATGTCACGTTCGTGTGTATAGACGGACCAAGGCGCAGCGTGAGTAGCGTTCCACATCTTTATTATAAAGTAAAACTTTGTAAAATACAAAACAATAAATGAATAAACGAACCATGACTACAGAGATGCTACGTGCACTAACCCGAAACAAACAATATCCCATAACCCACAGGTAGAAAAAAATGCTACTTAAGTATGATCCCCAATTAGAGACAACAATAACCAGCTGCCGCTAATTGGGAATCATACAAATCACCAACATAGAAAATAAACCTAGAACCCCACATAGAATATATGAACTAGAACAACTCCCCAGTCACGCCCTGACCTACTCTAGCATAGAAAAATAAGAGCTCTCTATGGTCAGGACGTGACAGGAAAGGAAATACTTAATGGTGTTGAATGACCTGTATCCTGACTTTCTGGTGAGGCCTGATCAATCTCACTAGAAATTATTGAAACAGGTGGGATTTAATTATAGTATGAATGAGAGACACCAACCTCTAGTCTATTTTACAATTACTTTATGGGATACCCTTATTTCCTTATATAGTTATCAAGAGTTCTAATTCTAAGTTGATTGGTTATTTTATTTTTTAGTTAACATGCAGTGTTGTTTGTTTTTGAATCACGGTGTGAATCATGTGTTCAAAGGGGAAATTGCCAGTTCCCTGGGGCCCTGGTCCTTGGGTAAATACACAAATGTATTTTGTTCAGCCTGCATATAGAATGAAAAATCTATATGTTAATAAGGGTTGACAGTTACTCCAAATGGATTGTGATATGTCTATTGCTGATTTCATTTTGGCTTTGTTTCGATACAAACATAACCAGATTGGTTTGGCTGGATTGTTGAGATTTTCCCTGATGGGTTAGAGCTCTAACTCCCTGAACTGGTAACTCTTCAGAGAGGTCGCCAGTAAAATAAGGGAGTATGAACCAAGTTTGAAAGTGGTTTCAACAGCAAAAGTTTGTTGTTATGATCTTTGACCTTTATCTTGGAGATAATGGTATTAAGAAAATTGGGAATGTAATAACTTGTCATATAGTCAATGCTTGTCTGGATTTCCTGAATCAGAAATGAACTGAACTAAACTGTTGTTCTGATCTGTCCTCTCTTGACGTTATCATGGAAGGTGATGTCAGTCGGTGTCTTAACCTCTATGGGCTAGCTGGGACGTTAGCGTCTCTATTCAACAGCCAATGGAATCGCGTGGCGTGAAATACAAATACCTAAAAAATGCAATAATTTCAATATTTCAAACATACGACTATTTTACACCATTTGAAAGATAAGACTCTTGTTAACCTCCCTGGGCAAGGTGGGATGTTTCCCACCTAGTCAACAGCTAGTGGAATCGCGTGGGGCGAAATACAAATACCTCGAAAATGCTATAACTTCAATTTCTCAAACATATGACTATTTTACACCATTTTAAAGACAAGACTCTTGTTAATCTAACCACATTGTCCAATTTCAAAAAGGCTTTACAGCAAAAGCAAAACATTAGACTATGTCAGGAGAGTACCCTGCCAAAAATAATCACACAGCCATTTTCAAAGCAAGCATATATGTCACAAAAACCAAAACCACAGCTAAATGCAGCAGGTTTTGGCCTGCCATATGAGTTCTGTTACACTCACAGACACCATTCAAACGGTTTTAGAAACTTTAGAGTGTTTTCTATCTATATGCATATTCTCGTTTCTGGGCAAGAGTAGTAACCAGTTTAAATCAGGTACGTTTTTTATCCGGCCGTGCAAATACTGCCCCCTAGCCCCAACAGGTTAACCTCTTGAGGATATCCTACCACTGGGGGCGCCACAGCGCATTTTGGAAAAAATTTGTTCCCATTTTCAACGGCCTACTAATCAAACTCAGAAGCTAGGACATGCATATACTTATTTTATATGGATAGAAAACACCCTAAAGTTTCTAAAACTGTTTGAATGGTGTCTGTGAGTATAACAGAACTCGTATGGCAGTCAAAACCCCGAGACCGATTGAAACAGGAAGTGGGATTCTGAATTGTGGACTCGACTTCACAGCCTTCCCTCTAATTCACAACGTGAAAAATCGATAATTGAGCACTTTCTAGTGCTTCCACTAGATGTCCCCAGTCTTTACAAAGTGTTTTGAGGCTTCTACTGTCGAAACTCAGTGAAGGAGACGATGTGGCAATTGGTCTCAGTAGGAGGGCCATCAGCATTGTGACGTCGGCGGCCGTGTCTACCCCCACCTTTGGAAACATTTTGAAATACAATGAAATCGTCCCACTCGAATCTTATTGGCTCTCTTGTTGAAACAGGCCCTGAAGATTAATGTTATACAACGTTTGACATGTTTGAACGAACCTAAAGGAGGGAAAAAAGTCATTTTTCGTTAGCCAAGTCCCGCGCCCGTATCAACATTTGGATACAGCCTTCGGACACGCTAACAACAGCAAGCTAATGGAACATAAAGGATGGACTTTTTCGACCGAAAATACATTTGTCGTGGACCTGGGATTCCTGGAAGTGCTTTCTGATGAAGACAACTAAAGGTGAGGGATTATTGACAATATTATACAAGATTAGATGTGATTTGCGATTGATCCAAGATGGCGCCGAGCTAGGTTTTCTAGCTCATTTTCTGAGTATCGCATCCCCTTTTATCTCAAAGTGTGATTACCCTGTAAAGTTAATTTAAAATCTGTTATGACGGGTGTTTTCAAGAGATATTCATCTATAAATCTTAAATTGACAATATAAAATAAAAAAATCGTTTTCGAATAGTAATTTATGAAATTGTAGCACTGTTTCCCGGGACGCATTTTATGGGAAAATAGTTAGTCAACGTCAGGTGCCGATGTAAAATGCTGTTTTTATATAGAAATATGACCTTTATTGAACAAAAGAATGCATGCTGTGTGTAACATGATGTCCTAGGTGTGTCATCTGATGAAGTTTGTAAAAGGTTAGTGCTGCATTTAGCTGTTTTTTGGTTATATGTGATGCATGTGCTTGGTCGGAAAATTCAAATGATGCTACTTTTACCATGTACTCCTCTAACATAATCTAATGTTGTGCTTTTCCTGTAAAACCTTTTTGAAATCGGACGACGAGGGTCGATTCAAGAGAGGTGTATCTATAAAACGATACGAGACAGTCCTATATTTGAAAAAAAAATATTGAATTTCGTTATGCTAATGTCGCTAGGAGTTTTTCGCTGGAAAATGATCCCGCTAACGGGATGAGACGCTCAAGAAGAAACTACACAAGACAAACAAAACGATCACAGATAACACAAAAAAATACAGCAACAGATTACATTTACACATTGGTTATTCCCCTAACAGCACAATAACTTGCATTACCCGAAACAGTTAGAAGAAATTCAAAAATAAAAATCCTCCAATAAATATTTAAAATGGGCAAGGGGGACAAGAGTCTCAAGTTTAAGTTTAGTCTGCAGGCTATTCCATAGGCAAGGAGCGTAACAGGAAAAGGCAGCCATAGCCAACTTTGTGGAAGTCGCATGGGCCTCAAGTGTAATCCATGCTTGAGATCTGGTTTTAGGAATTATAATATTGATGAATGATGATAAATATGAAGGTAGCTTATTCAGAAGTGCTTTATAGACAAACACGAGAGCATGTTGTTCTCGTCTCACGGACAGCGAAGTCCAACCCACATTTTGATATAAAACACAGTGGTGAGTTCTGTAGCTAGCACCCGTAATAAACCTAAGTGCGCAATGATAAGTAGCATCCAGCAATTTAAGTGTTGATGCCGTAGCATGCATGTAAATAATATCCCCATAATCTATAACAGACATAAAAGTAGCTTGCACAATTTGTCTTCTATTTGTAGAGGATAAACATGTCCTGTTTCTATAGAGGAAGCCTAGCTAAGATTTTTAGCCGTTTTTACAAAGTTCGTCAATATGCATTTTAATCACACCGTGAGCTATGGTTCATTGAGCACTTCCTATTGCTTCCACTAGATGTCCCCAGTCTTTACAACGTGATTTGAGACTCCTACTGTGAAAACTGAATGAATGAGACGCAGTGGAACGTGGTCACATGGAGAGGGCCATCACCATTATGACGCCGGCGCCCCTGGTTAAGCCTCCCCTTTCGAAACGTTTTGAAACACAATGCAATCATACTCCTTGAATCTTATTGGCTCTCTTGTTGAAAAACACCCTGAAGATTTATGTTATACAACGTTTGACATGTTTGAACGAACCTAAATGGGAAAAAAATGCATTTTCTCGAAATGGCTGTCCCGTGGCCGACGGTGCATTTGGATCAGCTTTCAGACGCGCTAACAAGAACAAGCTCTTAAAACCTCTTACATCTAGATGTTCCGCTAGCGGAACACCTCGCCAATATCCAATGATAGGGCGTGGCGCGAATTACAAACTCTTCAAAAATCCCAAAACTTCCATTTTTCAAACATATGACTATTTTACACCATTTTAAAGACAATACTCTCCTTTATCTAACCACATTGTCCGATTTCAAAAAGGCTTTACAACGAAAGCAAAACATTAGATTATGTTAGGAGAGTACCCAGCCAGAAGTGATCACACACCCATTTTTCAAGCTAGCATATAATGTCACAAAAACCAAAACCACAGCTAAATGCAGCACTAACCTTTGATGATCTTCATCAGATGACACTCCTAGGACATTATGTTATACAATACATGCATGTTTTGTTCAATCAAGCTCATATTTATATCAAAAACCAGCTTTTACATTAGCATGTGACGTTCAGAACTAGCATACCCACCAAAACTTCCGGTGAATTTACTAAATTACTCACGATAAACGTTCACAAAAAACATAACAATTATTTTAAGAATTATAGATACAGAACTCCTTTATGCAATTGCTATGTCAGATTTTAAAATAGCTTTTCGGTGAAAGCACATTTTGCAATATTCTGAGTAGATAGCCTGGCCATCATGGCTAGCTAATTTGACACCCAACAAGTTTGGCCCTCACCAAACTCAGATTTACTATAAGAAAAATTGGATTACCTTTGCTGTTCTTCGTCAGAATGCACTCCCAGGACTTCTACTTCAACACGCAATGTTGGTTTGGTTCCAAATAATCCATAGTTATATGCGTTTGTTCTTGCGTTCAAGACACTATCCGAAGGGTGACGCGCCAGCACGTATCGTGACAAAAAATGTCCAAATATTCCATTACCGTACTTCGAAGCATGTCAAACGCTGTTTAAAATCAATTTTTATGCGATTTTTCTCATAAAATAGCGATAATGTTCCGACCGGGAGACGTTGTTTTCGTTCAAACACTGAAAATGTAAAATGGACTCTTCACGTGCACGCGCACGCCCGTGTCATTGTTCTCAGATCGCCCACTATCCAAATGCGCTACTGTTTTTCGGCAAGGGACTGCAGAGTCATCATTCCCCGTTCTGGCGCCTTCTGAGAGCCTATGGGAGCCTTAGAAAATGTCACGTTACAGCAGAGATCCTCTATTTTCCACAAAGAGGCTATAGAAGGCCAAGAAATGGTCAGAGAGGGCACTTCCTGTATGGAATCTTCTCAGGTTTTGGCCTGCCATATGAGTTCTGTTATACTCATAGACACCATTCAAACAGTTTTAGAAACTTTAGGGTGTTTTCTATCCAAATAAAATAATTATATGCATATTCTAGTTTCTGGGCAGGAGTAATAACCAGATTAAATCGGGTACGTTTTTTATCCGGCCGTGAAAATACTGCCCCCTATCCTAAACAGGTTAACAATACTCTTTCTAGTAATCAATCTGGCTTCAGCCCTAAACACAGTACTATTACGGCCACTGTACGTGTTGTAAATTATATTTCTAATGCCCTAGATAATAGAAAGTACTGTGCCGCCTTGTTCATAGATTTATTGAAAGCTTTTGACACTGTAGACCATGCAATACTTTTGGGTAAACTGTCGTCAATAGGACTGGGATTGGATGCCTGCCGTTGGTTTCATGACTATCTAAAGGATAGAAGTCAGGCTGTTAGAGTCGACGGCATCCAGTCGGAGCCATTGGAGTTGGTTAAAGGGGTCCCACAAGGTTCTATGCTTGGTCCATTACTGTTCACTCTCTACATAAACAATATCGGTCATGAGACAAGAAAGTGTCAAAATAATTTATATGCTGATGACACTGTCATGTACTCTATCGCTTCAACGGCTGACCAAGCATTATCATTATTGGAGACAGATTTTAAGATATTACAAGGGTCTTTTATACAGAGGAAACTTGTTTTAAATGCAAAGAAAACATATTTTATGATTTTTAATAGGTTCGAAAAGTTGGTTGAAAATACACTTGCACTTACGAGCTTAGATGGTTCTCAAATGAATCAGGTCTCTGCATATACATACTTAGGGATATGGTTGGATGATAAACTGTCTTTTAACCCCTGTGCGGCCTCCGTCCTGTAAAAAAAAAAAAACTTTTTTTTTCTTCAAATTATATCGTTTTATAGATACACCTCTCCTGAATCGAACCACGTCGTCCGATTTCAAAAAGGCTTTACAGCAAAAGCAAAACATTAGATTGTTAGAGGAGTATATCGTAAAAGTAGCCACATAGCCATTTTCCGACCAACCACATGCATCACAAATAACCAAAAAACAGCTAAATGCAGCACTAACCTTTGACAATCTCCATCAGATGACACACCTAGGACATCATGTTACACAATACATGCATTCTTTTGTTCGATAAAGTTCATATTTATATATAAAAACAGCATTTTACATCGGTGCGTAACGTTGACTAACTATTTTCCCTCAAATGCATCCGATGAAACAGAGCTACAATTTACTAAATTACTATTCGAAAACATTTTTAAAATGTAATATTGTCATTCTAAAATTTATAGATGAATATCTCTTGAAAGCACCTGTAATGCCAGATTTAAAATTAACTTTACTGGGTAATCATACTTTGCGATGAAAGGGGATGCGATACTCTGAAAAATAGGCTAACGTTACAGGTCAGCGCCATCTTGGAACAATCGCATATCACATCTAGTCTTGTATACTATTGTCAATAATCCCTTACCTTTGGTTGTCTTCATCAGAAAGCACTTCCAGGAATCCCAGGTCCACAACAAATGTATTTTCGTTCAAAAAAATTACTCCTTTAACAGTTAAAAAAGATTGTGGTTGCCTATTCACCAATGACTCTAGAATTTTAGCCAAACAGGAGAGCTTAGAGATGGGCTGATAATTATCCAATTCACTACCATCACCTCCCTTAAGGAGTTATAAAACAAAGCTGTTTTCCAAGATTTAGGAATCTTTCTTACGACAAATGTTTGATTAAAGATATGCGTCACTACACCAGCAATAATAGGTGCCGCACACTTGAGTAAATATGGATCCAGATTGTCAGCGCCTAATGATTTCTTAGAATCTATAGCAGATAGTGCAGATAAGACCTCATCTTCTGTGACTTTTTGAAAATTAACAACCGACTTACTGTTTTCCACATCAGCTGAAGGCCGATGGACTGAAACAATAGACCGGTCAGGATCATGTTGGCCATTTTGTCTTTCAAAAAGAAAACCAGCAGAAATAAAATGCTTATTAAAAACATCACAAATTTCAGTTCGGTCACTGATGATCCCAGATTCTGATGTAATTTGCTTCGGCAGGGAAGTCAAGGAGTTTCCTCGTTTAAGTGAGTTAACAGTTTTTCAGAATTTAGCGGGATCAACAGCAGACTCTGTCATAGCATCAAGAAAATACCTAGATTTCACCAGTTTTCCTCGCCAAGGCCCATGCTTGATTCTTTTGCAAAAAAAGGATTTTCAAATCACAGGAGAACCAAGGATTAGTTCGGGGTGTCTGGTAGGGGTGTCTGGAGGTGACAATTGATTTATGCCAAATAATTAGTTGGTGTTTCTGTGCTGTGAGGTACCAGGGACAAGATGGGAGCCTTGTCTTAGGGGCCAAACTCTGGTGTCCTTACAATAAGAACGGTCTTCACGGCAAATGCTTTCTGGCTGGGGGATTTTCCTTCCTCATTTATCAAGTCTCACCTTGTGACCCATTCCATACAGCTGTTGTTTTGTCATTAACATTCAGGAGGATGTTCTTTGCTATAAAATGCTGTGGCTCAAATCCGCTCGTTGGGCTCTCAACGAATCATCTAGTAGTGGTTTGTCGACCAGCTCCATTATTGCAATAATTAATCAACGTAATTGATACGTTTCGAATAAAGTAATATCCTGATTGGTGACTGACCTTGTCTCTGCTCATTATTGATTAGAATTTCCACGACACGTCATAAACAAGAAGACTCGAGGCTGTCATCGCTGCCAAAGGTGCTTCAACAAAGTACTAAGTAAAGGGTCTGAATACTTATGTAATTGTAATATTTCCGTAATTTTTTTATAAATTAGCAAACATTTCTAAAAACCTGTTTTTGCTTTGTTATTATGAGGTATTGTATGTAGGTTAAACCTCTTCACTATAGGGGGCAGTATTTTCACGGCCGGATGAAAAACGTACCCAAATTAAACTGCCTCCTACTCGGGCCCGGAACTAGAATAGGCATATTATTAGTAGATTTGGATAGAAAACACTCTGAAGTTTCTAAAACTGTTTGAATAATGTCTGTGAGTATAACATAACTCATATGGCAGGCAAAAACCTGAGAAAAATCCAACCAGGAAGTTTGACCTCAGATGGCTGTAGTCATTTCAAATTATGTTCTATCCAAACTACAGTGTCTGTGATGTTATATTGCACTTCCTAAGGCTTCCACTAGATGTCAACAGTCATTATAACCTCGTTTGAGGCTTCTACAATACAATTTGATTGAATAATACCCGGAAGAGTAAGTGGTCGACCCGGTGTCATTGCCTTACCTCGCGCGCAGTCACGAAGGATTAGCCATTTTTCTTTTTCTTTTGTAATGAATCTGCTATTGTCCAGTTGGAATATTATCAAAATTCTACGTTTAAAACACCCTAAAGATTGATTGTGAACATGGTTTGACATGTTTCTACAAACGCTGAGGGAACTTTATAACTTTTCGTCAAAGGTGGATAGATGCATTTTGGAATGGTGATCTGGACGCGCCATCAAAACGGATTTATTTCGACATAAATTATGGACTTTATCGAACAAATGAACATTTCTTGTGGAAGTGGGAGACCTTCCGAGTGCATTCAGCCGAAGATCAGCAAAGGTAAGATAATATTTTTAACATATTTCAGCATTTTGTGGATGCCGTGGCTGGACGGCTAACTGAATAGCTTGGGGCTCAGTACTCAGAATATTGAACAATGTGCTTTCTCCGTAAAGTTATTTTGAAATCTGACAAAGCGGTTGCATAAAGGAATAGTTCATCTATAGTTCTTTAATTAATTGTTATATATTTTGTCAACGTTTATGATGAGTATTTCTGTAAATTATGGTGCCTATTCACCGGATATTTTGGGGTGAATACATTTTCTGAACGTCACGTACCAATGTAAAATGTCTTTTTTTGATATACATATGAACTTGATGGAACAGAAAATGCATGTATTGTCTAACATAATGTCCTAGGAGTGTCATCTGATGAAGAACGTCAAAGGTTAGTTCATAATTTTAGCTGGTTTTGTGCTTTTGGACGGCTACCATTGCTTTGAAAATGGCTGTCCTTGCTAAGAAAATGGCTGTGTTGTTGTTTTTTTGCTGTGGTGGTATCCTAACATAATGTTTTGCTTTCGCTGTAAAGCCTTTTTGAAATCGGACAACGTGGTTGGATTCAGGAGAGGTTTATCTTTCAAATGGTGTAAAGTAGTCGTATGTTTGAGAAATTTTAATTATTAGATTTTTTTATGTTTTGAATATCGCGCCCTGCTGTTCCATTGGCTGTTGGCTAGGGGTTCCGCTGGCGGAACGGGGTTCCGCTAGCGGAACGTCTGTCCAAAACAGGTTAAAGAGGCAAAAAACCAATTTATTCAATTTTAGAATATGGCTGTTACCTAACAAAATGTGTAAAAAGTTAAGGGGTCTGAATAATTTCCAAAGGCGCTGTACAGCATTATTTACTATTCTAAGGTCTTGCACAAAACGATAATCAACAGATGGTTTCCCAACAGGTAAAATTGGTGAGTTACAGGACGAATTCGGGCAGGGAGCCAGTGCTTCTTTCAACTAACACAATATGAATGGGAATGATACCCTTTTCGACTTCTTTGCTAAGAGTACTGAGCTTTATAAGGTCTATGGGTGCAGTTTTGACCACAACTGGCGTAGCTCCTTTCATGCGTCCAATGCTGGTCAATAGCCCACTGTTCTTCAGGTATATCTTTTAGGCAATCGATGTGTGGGTGACAAATACATTTGATTTGATTTGATTTGTGTGAATTATCTTATAATACCACATGCGTGGTTTCAACGGAAATTGGTCATTTTCTTGGCATTGTCATTGCAGAAGCCCAGTATGGGGAATAGAAAGTTGCTTTTGAAGCTGACCACTTTCCCTCTCCTTCCCAGGCCACCATATCAGTTGCTTCCATCACTTTCTTCATCCAAACACTCACATCTTTCCATTGTGTTCCAGGAGCTTTTGATAAGCTACTATGGGGAACAGAGCCAGGGACTTCATACAGACTCATCTTATCTGTCAGCAACACTCCAGCTGCTACGAAGTCTTCTCCTCTATATATCCTATTCGTGGTTATCTCAACTTCCTATTTTTGGTCAATACAGGGTCCTTTTTGCATGAGGGAAAAGCAGCAGTACAATAAAGGTGTTCAGACACTTCCCAGTTAGCATGCAACAGGGAAGAGAGGGACTGCTCTCTCAGCTCTCCCTCAACATGTTGATCATGCAGGTGCTAAGCATAGTAACAGTTAATCAGGTACAAGAAGATTCCATTTTGTCTCGATCCCATTGAAAATCCTTCTTCAGTACAGGCAACAGATAAATTCATTGTACACATCAAATCTGTCCTAATACATTTACTGGGCAGGTGTAGGAGCAGTGGCGATTTTAGCATGTAAATCTTGGTGGGGGAAAAAAACTATGTGGGATGCGTACCAGCAAAGCCACTACACAACACTAAGCAATACATGAACTGCACTATAACGGTGACAAACGGTGACCACAAACTGTTACGGCCTACATAAAGCTGTCCCAACAGCAGAATCCCAACAGCAGTCCCAAAACCTTACCACTACTACACCTGACTTTCAGCGGAGCCTTGTCTGGCAGCGAAACAGTTCATTCAGCCTCATTTACTGCCTTTTAAAAAAGCATAGCTGATATGGCTGACTTGCTTGAACAAATGAGGTTTCTACTGACAATTGAGATGTAGAAACTATGGCATAAGGGGACGACAAGCGGATAAGAGGCAATCCGTCATTTCGATTAAGACATTAATGAGTGAACGTTGACAGACGTAGTCAATAAAACTATTTGTTCAGCACTTTTGAAATGTACAGCGACAGAATTCAGAACATGGGACGTTCTTACAGTGTACTCCCTGTACAACAAGTCAGAACCGTAGGATAAATAAAGGGGGCATAGTAACAGACAATGAAAGCTCTTACAATATTTGATAATAACATTTCTCTAAAACAGGTTATAAGCAAACAAGCACACACCGGCCATGAACGATGTGTTTACAATACCACGTTGGTAAAAAGAGACCAAATTATTTGGGTGAGGCACATGGGCTACTAAAAGCTTACTACACAACATACACTTAGTATTACTTTCTTAGCTACAGTATACATATCTCTCTGGCATCCTACATAATTTATGAAGCAGCATAAGACATTTTTGGACTCACGTTGTTGTGATGTGCTTGGACAGGAAAGTGGCGCGGCGGTCCTTAATGGGAAAATTTTGTCATCAAAGAGAAAGATGCCGGATTTACAATTCCGAGTTGAATGACCATTCAAAACTTATTTTCACAGTCGTAGCTTGTTTTTCCGAAGTTCCCAGTTGTCTAGAACTCACAGTTAGCCACTGATTCCTTCCAAACCACTCATTGTTGAATTTGTCTTGCGGACCATCCTGATAGAGGTGGAAGGGATAATGAACTCCAAACCCTTGGGATATCTCTCTGCAGACATCGCTGACCCCGATCCGGGTACACAGAATATGCTCTTGATGGGACGAGTGTGGAATTTAACAAATTTCCGGGGTGGCTGTAGAAAAGGCCCATGGAGTTGGTGGAAGAATCCTTTAATTCATGGCCACTTGCTCAGCTGGGCCAGGTGCGCTTTAATTAGGTGAGGTGGAAATGTCTGACAGATCTCAACTCATTAAAAGGAGGAAATCGCCATCGCCCAACCTCACTACATAGCCCGTCCATCATGGCTAGCTAATTTGACACCCACCAAGTTTGGCCCTCAGCAAACTCAGATTTACTATAAGAAAAATTGGATTACCTTTGCTGTTCTTCGTCAGAATGCACTCCCAGGACTTCTACTTCAACAACAAATGTTGTTTTGGTTCGAAATAATCCATAGTTATATTGAAATAGCTCCGTTTTGTTCGTGCGTTGAGGTCACTATACGAAGGGTGATGCGTGGGCGCATTTCGTGACAAAAAAATTCAAAATATTCCATTACCGTACTTCGAAGCATGTCAAACGCTGTTTAAAATCCTTTTTATGCTATTTTTCTCGTAAAATAGCGATAATATTCCAACCGGGCGACGTTGTATTCATTCAAACACTGAAAGAAAAACAAGGAGTCGTCTTGTGCACGCGTGCTCCAGTGTCATTGTTCTCAGCAGGACCACTCACAAAAACTCCTGCTGTTTTTCGCCCAGAGACTGGAGAGCTCTCATTCCACTTTCTGGCGCCTTCTGAGAGCCAATGAAAGCATTAGAAAATGTCACGTTACAGCAGAGATGCTGTATTTTTGATAGAGATGCCCTAGAAGGAGAACAAATTGTCAGACAGGGCACTTCCTGTATAGAATTTTCTCAGGTTTGGGCCTGCCATATGAGTTCTGTTATACTCACAGACACCATTCAAACAGTTTTATAAACTTTAGAGTGTTTTCTATCCAAATCTACTAATTATATGCATATTCTAGTTTCTGGGCAGGAGTAGTAACCAGATTAAATCGGGTAAGTTTTTTATCCGACCGTGAAAATACTGCCCCCTATCCCAAACAGGATAATGTTGCCGCTACCGTCTCTTATGACCGAAAATAACTTCTAGACATCAGGACTGCGATTACTCACCACGGACTAGCAGAATCATTTTTCTTCTTTCACGACTCTGACGAGCCCGAGGCGGAGGATATACTGCTCCCTTGGGAACAGGCCCCGACCCCAGGGATCTGCGTGAAGAGGAGGCGGAGAAAGAGAGGCCGGAGGGCGGGCTGCCTTCTGAGGAGTTGGAGGCGATCGAATAAACCCTCACTCCGCTCAATTCTGATTGCAAACATGCAATCTTTGGACAATAAAATGGATGTTATTGGGATGATTAAACGACCAACGGGACATTAAAAACTGCAACATATTATGCTTCAAGGAGTCGTGGTTGAACGAAGACAATATCAACATACAGCTGACTGGTTATACGATGTACAGGCACGAAAGAACAGCGGTGTCTGGTAAGACAAGGGGCGGCAGTCTATGTATTTTTGTAAACAACAGCTGGTGTATGATATCTAAGGAAGTCTCGAGCTTTTGGAAGTCTCGAGTTTCTCATGATAAGCTGCAGACCACATTACCTACCGAGAGAGTTTTCATCTATATTCTTTGTAGCTGTTTACATACCACCGCAGTCAGAGGTTGGCACTAAGAAAGCATTGAATGAGCTGTATTCCGCCATAAGCAAACAAGAAAACGCTCACCCAGAGGCGGCGCTCTTAGTAGTTGGGGACTTTAATGCAGGGAAACTTAAATCAGTTTTACCAAATTTCTATCATCATGTTAAATGTGCAACGAGAGGGAAAAGAGTTCTGGACCACCTATACTCCACACACAGAGACGCATACAAAGCTCTCCCTCGCCCTCCATTCGGCAAATCTGATCATAATTCCTTCCTCCTGATTCCTGCTTACAAGCAAAAATTAAAGCAGGAAGCACCAGTGACTAGATCAATAGAAAAGTGGTCAGATGAAGCAGATGCTAAGCTACAGGACTGTTTTGCTAGCACAGGCTGGAATATGTTCCGGGATTCATCCAATGGCATTGAGGAGTACACCACATCTATCATTGGCTTCATCAATAAGTGCATCGATGACGTCGTCTCCACAGTGACCGTACGTACATACCCCAACCAGAAGCCATGGATTACAGGCAGCATCCGCACTGAGCTAAAGGCTAGAGCTGCCACTTTCAAGTAGCGGGACTCTAACCCTGAAGCTTATTAGAAATCCCACTATGCCCGCCGACGAACCATCAAACAGGCAAAGCATCAATACAGGACTAAGATCAAGTTGTACTACACCGGCTCTGACACTAGTCGGATGTGGCAGGGCCTGCAAACCATTACAGACTACAAAGGGAAGCACAGCCGAGAGCTGCCCAGTGACACGAGCCTACCATACGAGCTAAACTACTTCTATGCTCGCTTCGAGGCAAATAACACTGAAACAGACATGAGAGCACCAGCTGTACCGGAAGACAGTGTGATCACGCTCTCCGCAGCCAATGTGATCAAGACCTTTAGACAGGTCAACATTCACAAGGCCACAGGGCCAGACGGATTACCAGGACGTGTACTGCGAGCATGCACTGACCAACTAGCAAGTGTCTTCACTGGCATTTTCAGCCTCTCCCTGTCAGAGTCTGTAATACAAACATGTTTTAAGCAGACCACCATAGTACCTGTGCCCAAGAACACTAAAGTAACCTGCCTAAATACTTAATGTTAGATCCCTCACTTCCAAGGCAGTTACAGTCAATGAACTAATCACTGATCATAATCTTGATGTGATTGGCCTGACTGAAACATGGCTTAAGCCTGATGAATTTACTGTGTTAAATGAGGCCTCACCCCCTGGTTACACTAGTGACCATACCCCCCGTGCATCCGGCAAAGGCGAAGGTATTGCTAACATCTACGATAGCAAATTTCAATAAAAAAAAAAAAAACAATGACGTTTTCGTCTTTTGAGCTTCTAGTCATGAAATCTATGCAGCCTACTCACTCACTTTTTATAGCTACTGTTTACAGGCCTCCTGGGCCATACGCAGTGTTCCTCACTGAGTTCCCTGAATTCCTATTGGATCTTGTAGTCATAGCAGATAATATTCAAATTTTTGGTGACTTTAACATTCACATGGAAAAGTCCACAGACCCACTCCAAAAGGCTTTCGGAGCCATCATCGACTCAGTGGGTTTTGTCCAACATGTCTCTGGACCTACTCACTGCCACAGTCATACTCTGGACCTAGTTTTGTCCCATGGAATAAATGTTGTGGATCTTAATGTTTTTCCTCATAATCCTGGATTATCGGACCACCATTTTATTGCGTTTACAATTGCAACAAATAATCTGCTCAGACCCCAACCAAGGAGCATTAAAAGTCGTGCTATAAATTCTCAGACAACCCAAAGATTCCTTGATGCCCTTCCAGACTCCCTCTGCCTACCCAAGGACGTCAGAGGACAAAAATCAGTTAACCACCTAACCGAGGAACTCAATTTAACCTTGTGCAATACCCTAGATGCAGTTGCACCCCTAAAAATTAAAAACATCTGTCATAAGAAACTAGCTCCCTGGTATACAGAAAATACACGAGCTCTGAAGCAAGCTTCCAGAAAATTGGAACGGAAATGGCGCCACACCAAACTGGAAGTCTTCCGACTAGCTTGGAAAGACAGTACCGTGCAGTATCGAAGAGCCCTCACTGCTGCTCGATCATCCTATTTTTCCAACTTAATTGAGGAAAATAAGAACAATCCAAAATTTATTTTTGATACTGTCGCAAAGCTAACTAAAAAGCAGCATTCGCAAATGGAGGATGGCTTTCACTTCAGCAGTAATACATTTATGAACTTCTTTGAGGAAAAGATCATGACATTAGAAAGCAAATTACGGACTCCTCTTTAAATCTGGGTATTCCTCAAAAGCTCCATTGTCCTGAGTCTGCACAACTCTGCCAGGACCTTGGCTCAAGGGAGATACTAAAGTGTTTTAGTACTATATCTCTTGACACAATGATGAAAATAATTATGGCCTCCAAACCCTCAAGCTGCATACTGGATCCTATTCCAACTAAACTACTGAAAGAGCTGCTTCCTGTGCTTGGCCCTCCTATGTTGAACATAATAAACGGCTCTCTATCCACCGGATGTGTACCAAGCTCACTAAAAGTGGCAGTAATAAACCCTCTCTTGAAAAAGCCGAATCTTGACCCAGAAATTATATACTGCTCAAAAAAATAAAGGGAACACTTAAACAACACAATGTAACTCCAAGTCAATTACACTTCTGTGAAATCAAACTGTCCACTTAGGAAGCAACACTGATCGACAATACATTTCACATGCTGTTGTGCAAATGGAATAGACAACAGGTGGAAATTATAGGCAATTAGCAAGACACCCCCAATAAAGGAGTGGTTCTGCAGGTGGTGATCACAGACCACTTCTCAGTTCCTATGCTTCCTGGCTGATGTTTTGGTCACTTTTGAATGCTGACGGTGCTTTCACTCTAGTGGTAGCATGAGACGGAGTCTACAACCCACACAAGTGGCTCAGGTAGTGCAGCTCATCCAAGATGGCACATCAATGCGAGCTGTGGCAAGAAGGTTTGCTGTGTCTGTCAGCGTAGTGTCCAGAGCATGGAGGCGCTACCAGGAGACGTGGAGGAGGCCGTAGGAGGGCAACAACCCAGCAGCAGGACCGCTACCTCCGCCTTTGTGCAAGGAGGAGCAGGAGGAGCACTGCCAGAGCCCTGCAAAATGACCTCCAGCAGGCCACAAATGTGCATGTGTCTGCTCAAACGGTCAGAAACAGACTCCATGAGGGTGGTATGAGGGCCCGACGTCCACAGGTGGGGGTTGTGCTTATAGCCCAACACTGTGCAGGACGTTTGGCATTTGCCAGAGAACACCAAGATTGGCAAATTCGCCACTGGCGCCCTGTGCTCTTCACAGATGAAAGCAGGTTCACACTGAGCACATGGTTCCTCCTAATGCAAGACAATGCTAGACCTCATGTGGATGGAGTGTGTCAGCAGTTCCTGCAAGAGGAAGGCATTGATGCTATGGACTGGCCTGCCCGTTCCCCAGACCTGAATCCAATTGAGCACATCTGGGACATCATGTCTCGCTCATCCACCAACGCCACGTTGCACCACAGACTGTCCAGGAGTTGGCGGATGCTTTAGTTCAGGTCTGGGAGGAGATCCCTCAGGAGACCATCCGCCACCTCATCAGGAGCATGCCCAGGCGTTGTAGGGAGGTCATACAGGCACGTGGAGGCCACACACACTACTGAGCCTCATTTTGACTTGTTTTAAGGACATTACATCAAAGTTGGATCAGCCTGTAGTGTGGTTTTCCACTTTCATTTTGAGTGTGACTCCAAATCCAGACCTCCATGGGTTGATAAATTGGATTTCCATTGATTATTTTTGTGTGATTTTGTTGTCAGCACATTCAACTATGTAAAGATAAAAGTATTTAATAAGATTATTTCATTCATTCAGATCTAGGATGTGTTATTTTAGTGTTCCCTTTATTTTTTTGAGCAGTGTAAAAAACTATCGGCCTATATCGAATCTTCCATTCCTCTCAAAAATGTTAGAAAAAGCTGTTGCACAGCAACTCACTGCCTTCCTGAAGACAAACAATGTTTACGAAACGCTTCAGTCTGGTTTTAGACCCCATCATAGCACTGAGACTGCACTTGTGAAGGTGGTAAATGACCTTTTAATGACGTCAGACCGAGGCTCTGCATCTGTCCTCGTGCTCCTAGATCTTAGTGCCGCTTTTGATACCATCGATCACCACATTCTTTTGGAGAGATTGGAAACCCAAATTGGTCTACATGGACAAGTTCTGGCCTGGTTTAGATCTTATCTGTCGGAAAGATATCAGTTTGTCTCTGTGAATGGTTTGTCCTCTGACAAATCAATTATAAATTTCGGTGTTCCTCAAGGTTCCGTTTTAGGACCACTATTGTTTTCACTATATATTTTACCTCTTGGGGATGTCATTCGAAAACACAATGTTAAATTTCACTGCTATGCGGACGACACACAGCTGTACATTTCAATGAAACATGGTGAAGCTCCAAAATTGCCCTCGCTAGAAGCCTGTGTTTCAGACATAAGGAAGTGGATGGCTGCAAACTTTCTACTTTTAAACTCGGACAAAACAGAGATGCTTGTTCTATGTCCCAAGAAACAAAGAGATCTTCTGTTCAATCTGAGAATTAATCTGGATGGTTGTACAGTCGTCTCAAATAAAACTGTGAAGGACCTCGGTGTTACTCTGGACCCTGATCTCTCTTTTGAAGAACATATCAAGACTGTTTCAAGGACAGCTTTTTTCCATCTACGTAACATTGCAAAAATCAGAAACTTTCTGTCCAAAAATGACGCAGAAAAATTAATCCATGCTTTTGTTACTTCTAGGCTGGACTACTGCAATGCTCTACTTTCCGGCTACCCGGATAAAGCACTAAACAAACTTCAGTTAGTGCTAAATACGGCTGCTAGAATCCTGACTAGAACCAAAGAATTTGATCATATTACTCCAGTGCTAGCCTCCCTACACTGGCTTCCTGTTAAGGCAAGGGCTGATTTCAAGGTTTTACTGCTAACCTACAAAGCATTACATGGGCTTGCTCCTACCTATCTTTCCGATTTGGTCCTGCCGTACATACCTACACGTACGCTACGGTCACAAGACGCAGGCCTCCTAATTGTCCCTAGAATTTCTAAGCAAATGGCTGGAGGTAGGGCTTTCTCCTATAGAGCTCCATTTTTATGGAATGGTCTGCCTACCCATGTGAGAGACGCAGACTCAGTCTCAACCTTTAAGTCTTTACTGAAGACTTATCTCTTCAGTAGGTCCTATGATTAAGTGTAGTCTGGCCCAGGAGTGTGAAGATGAACGGAAAGGCTGGAGCAACGAACCGCCCTTGCTGTCTCTGCCTTGCCGGTTCCCCTCTTTCCACTGGGATTCTCTGCCTCTAACCCTATTACAGGGGCTGAGTCACTGACTTACTGGTGTTCTTCCATGCCGTCCATGGGAGGGGTGCGTCACTTGAGTGGGTTGAGTGACTGACGTGGTCTTCCTGTCTGGGTTGGCGCCCCCCCCTTGGGTTGTGCCGTGGCGGAGATTTTTGTGGGCTATACTCGGCCTTGTCTTCGGACGGTAAGTTGGTGGTTGTAGACATCCCTCTAGTGGTGTGGAGGCTGTGCTTTGGCAAAGTGGGTGGGGTTATATCCTGCCTGTTTGGCCCTGTCCGGGGGTATCATCGGATGGGGCCACAGTGTCTTCTGATCCCTCCTGTCTCAGCCTCCAGTATTTATGCTGCAGTAGTTTATGTGCCGGGGGGCTAGGGTCAGTCTGTTTCATCTGGAGTATTCTCTTGTCTTATCCGGTGTCCTGTGTGAATTTAAATATGCTCTTTCTAATTCTCTCTTTCTCTCTTTCTTTCTTTCTCTCGGAGGACCTGAGCCCTAGGACCATGCCTCGGGACTACCTGGCATGATGACTCCTTGCTGTCCCCAGTCCACCTGGCCATGCTGCTGCTCCAGTTTCAACTGTTCTGCCTGCGGCTACGGAACCCTGACCTGTTCACCGGACGTGCTTGTTGCACCCTCGACAACTACAATGATTATTATTATTTGACCATGCTGGTCATTTATGAACATTTTAACATCTTGACCATGTTCTGTTATAATATCCACCCGGCACAGCCAGAAGAGGACTGGCCACCCCTCATAGCCTGGTTCCTCTCTAGGTTTCTTCCTAGGTTTTTGGCCTTTCTAGGGAGTTTTTCCTAGGGAGTTTTTCCTAGCCACCGTGCCTCTTTCACATGCATTGCTTGCTGTTTGGGGATTTAGGCTGGCTTTCTGTACAGCACTTTGAGATTTCAGCTGATATACGAAGGGCTATATAAATAAATTTGATTTGATTTTGATTTAAATGACTACCGTCTGTAGCCATGAATTGCTTTGAAAGGCTGGTCATGACTCACTTCAACACCATCATCCCAGAAACCCTAGACCCACTACAATTTGCATACCGCCCCAACACAGATGATGCAGTCTCTATTGCACTCCACACTGCCCTTTCCCACCCGGACAAAAGGAACACCTATGTGAGAATGCTATTCATTGACTACAGCACAGAATTCAACACCAAAGTGCCCTCAAAGCTCATCAATAAGCTAAGGACCCTTGGACTAAACACCTCCCTTTGCAACTGGATCCTGGACTTCCTGACGGGCTGCCCACAGGTGGTAAGAATAGGTAACAACACATCCGCCACACTGATCCTCAACACGGGGACCCCTCAGGGGTGCGTGCTCAGCCCCCTCCTGTTCTCCCTGTTCACTCATGACTGCATAGCCAGGCACGACTCCAACACCATCATAAAATTTGCCGATGACACAACAGGCTGTCCGACAACGATGAGACAGCCTATAGGGAGGAGGTCAAAGACCTGGTCGTGTGGTACCAGGACAACCAGGACAACAACTTCTCCCTCAGCGTGATCAAGACAAAGGAGATAATTGTGGACTACAAGAAAAGGAGGAACGAGCACGCCCCCATTCTCATTGACGGGGCTGCAGTGGAGCAGGTTGAGAGCTTCAAGTTCCTTGGTGTCCACATCACCAACAAACTAACATGGTCCAAGCACACCATGACAGTCGTGAAGCGGGCATGAAAAAACCTATTCCCCCTCAGGAGACTGAAAAGACATGGGTTCTCAGATGGGTTCTCAGATCCTCAAAAGGTTCTACAGCTGCACCATTGAGAGCATCCTGACTGGTTGCATCACTGCCTGGTATGACAACTGCTCGACCTCCGACCGCAAGGCACTACAGAGTGTAGTGCTAACGGCCCAGTATATCACTGGGGCCAAGCTTCCTGACATCCAGGACCTCAATACCAGGTACTGTCAGAGGAAAGCCCTAAAAATTGTCGAAGACTCCAGCTACCCTGGTCATGGACTGTTCTCCCTGCTACCACATGGCAAGCGGTACCGGAGCGCAAAGTTTATGTCCAAGAGGCTTCTAAACAGCTTCTACCCCCAAGCCATAGGACTCCTGAAAATCTAGTCAAATGGCTACCTAGACTATTCGCATTGCCCCCTCCCCTCTCCCCTCTCCACACCACTGCCACTCTGCTGTCATCTATGCATTGTCACTTTAATTAAGTCTACCTACATGTACATACTACCACAACTAACCAGTGCCCCCGCACATTGACTCTGTACCGGCATCCCCCTGTATATATTGTTATTTTTTACTGATGCTCTTTAATTACTTGTCACTTTTATCTCTTATTCTTATCTGTATTTTTGAAACTGCACTGTCGGTTAGGGGCTCGTAAGTAAGCATTTCACTGTAAGGTCTACATCTACTGTATTCAGCGCATGTGACTAATAACATTTGATTTGATTTGATGCAATGTTTATGTCCAATGGCCAATACGTTTTATCTTAAATTTCTCTTCATATGACAGGAATTGAAAATTATTTGCCAGTATATTGTCGACTTCATTCATGGTGACGACTGCTAGCTTGCTAGCTAAGATTTTGAAAGTATTATGTTGACATGATCAGTCCAATCAAAGCTACTGTAGATATAACGTGATTTGATGTCATTCTATCTGTGGCCAATGACCCTGAGCCTTCTTGGATGGGCACTTCTAATATAACTATATGGCAGAACCCAAGGGGCAAACGTTTTCGACCTCGAACCTTAGACTTGGGGGTGACGTACTTTTTCATGAGTGACAGAAAACTGATCCAATCAGGCGCAGTGCTCTGTATTTTCTGCTGGCTAACCCCACCACAACAGAAAGCACTGAGTTAGGCTGAAACACCTGCATTTTGGAGCTGCCTTACTCAAGAAAGCAAAAAAGAGACCATGTATGTATGCGGCTTTATTAATGAACTCAATGGCATTTTTACATTGTTTGCAAACTGATATGTGACACGTATTAATGCCAAAATAACAAGTATCGGAAATCGGTGTCTCCATTTCCCCTCACCCTACTCCACGTCCAGGGGAAAGGTCAAACATTCTTCAGACGGAATTCCAGATGCTCCAACTGTATGCATTGTTTCCTTTGAAGGGAGGACAGACACGGCCGACAGAGACCCTCGTCCCCAGTGTCCACCAAAAATTGAATTCTATGTTTATTAACCTGTTTGGGATAGGGGGCAGTATTGAGAATTTTGGAAAAAATATGTGCCCATTTTTAACTGCCTCCTACACCAACTCAGAAGCTAGAATATGCATATTATTGTTCAGGTTTGGATAGAAAACACCCTAAAGTTTCTAAAACTGTTTGAATGGTGTCTGTGAGTATAACAGAACTCCTATGGCAGGCAAAAACCTGACAAGGTTTCATGCAGGAAGTGGCCTGTCTGACAAGGAGTCGTGTGTCTTGCATCTGTTTATTGAAGAGTAAGGATCTTAGCTGTAACGTGACAATTCCTAGGGCTCCAATAGGCTCTCAGAACCCGGGAAAAACCTGAACGATGACGAGGCGGCCTCTGGCTGAAACAGATTATTGCCTTTTCCAAGTGGCCGATCAGAGGACCATTGAATGAGGCGCATGCACGATTCGCCCCCGTGGAGAAATTTCATTCAGCTGTTTAGGCTCATTGCAGATTCCCGGTCGGAATATTATTGCTTTTCTACGAGATAGATGGCATAAAAATTGGTTTTAAACAGCGGTTGACATGCTTCGAAGTACGGTAATGGAATATTTAGACATTTTTTGTCACGCCATGCGCCATGCTCGTGACCGTGATGTAGCATTCTGATAGTGTCTAGAACGCAAGAACAAAACATCGTTGATGGAACATAACGATGGATTATTTGGGACCAAACCTACATTTGTTATTGAAGTAGAAGTCCTGGGAGTGCATTCTGACGAAGAACAGGAAAGGTAAGAACATTTTTCTTATAGGAAATGTGATTTTGGTGAAGGCTGAACTGGGTGGGTGTCTAAATAGCTAGCCCATGATGGCTGGGCTATGTACTTAGAATATTGCAAAATGTGCTTCATCCGAAAAGCTATTTTAAAATCGGACATATCGAGTGCATAGAGGAGTAATGTATCTATAATTCTTAAAATAATTGTTATGCTTTTTGTGAACGTTTATTGTGAGTAATTTAGCAAACTGTTAGTAAATTCCCCGGAAGTTTGCGGGGGGTATGCTTTTTCTGAACGTCACATGCTAATGTAAAAAGCTGTTTTTTTATATAAATATGAACTTGATTGAACAGACATGCATGTATTGTATAACATAATGTCCTAGGTGTGTCATCTGATGAAGATCATAAAAGGTTAGTGCTGCATTTAGCTGTGGTTTGGGTTTATGTGACATTATATGCTAGCTTGAAAAATGGGTGTCTGATTATTTCTGGCTGGGCACTCTCCTGACATAATCTAATGTTTTGCTTTCGTTGTAAAGTCTTTTTGAAATCGGACAGTGTGGTTAGATTAAGGAGAGTCTTGTCTTTAAATAGCTGTAAAATAGTCATATGTTTGAGAAATTGAAGTAATAGTATTTCAAACGATTCAAAAATCGCGCCACTGAATTCAGGTGGCTGTTACGTAGGTGGGACGAATTCGTCCCACCTGCGCCAGAGAGGTTAACTAAAATGTCAATAAGGGGGTTTTAGGTTGACAAGGTGGTAAATTTTAGCATATGACAGATTTCTTCTGGTTCTTCATCATTATTATCTTTGTTAGTTTCTTCTTCTGTTTCCACCTCATCCTATGTTTTGTAGCCCCCTTGTCCACCTCATCTGCCTTTTCCTGCTCCAGGACAGTGTCTTGAGAAATGCCCTAACTTCCCACAGTTGTTGCAGCTGCAGTCTCTCCCTCCGTCAGCTCCAGCAGGGGCCCCTCGGCTTCTACCTCTTCCTCTGCCTCTTTTTCTCTATGCTAGTTTGCTCCGGTTCTTGTCTTGGCTGGTTGGTTTCTGTCTTCACCTCCAGCACCTTCTGCAGCTCCTCCAACAGCTCCTTATCCCACGGCTCCTCCACCTGGCACAGGCCCACCCCCCAGTGGGTTATGAGGGGGTGGGAGGCCACCATCTCCGTCTGCTGCTGGAGGATTTGGCAGGGGCAGGTACAAAGGGGGCCCCATGAATAGGTTACCCTTAGAGAAAGGCCAGCCAGGCTTCTTCCTTTTCTTTTGTCCTTCTTTCTGTTCAACTCTCACAGACTCCAGTTTTTCTGTGCTCAGTATCTCATCAGCAGGGAAATCTCCATCTGTCCATCTTGTCCAGGCTTCTGTTTGGCTCAGTACCCCCTTACCAATTTTTTGCCATTACACTACACAGCCCTTTTGGTTCCAAGCACGGACCCTCCATCCTACACTAAATATTTCCCTTTCCATACATGAAGGGCACTTTTTTGCATTTGCTGTATGATTGATGAGAAACTCCATATTGCAAATGTACGGTCCCTTACTAGATGTCCGCGAATGTTTTTAAAATCTGGCCGCGGTGCAAGGCGGTCATCGAACAAATTCTCTCAGTCATTCTGTTTCCATTTTATGACATTTTCACATTTTGGTCATTTTCCGCTGTCCCAGTAAATTCCAGTAGATGGCGAATGGAATCTTAATGGAAATGTACAAAACATCACCAATCACGACATGGCCATTTCTCCTAAACAGAAAAGACTTCGAAGACGAAACTTGGTGAGCATAGGTTTGGCATTATGGGCAGTTAGCCCCGAACAAGATAGCGTCGAGGCCTCAACGCATTTTGAGTTAAGGCCATTTAACTGGGATTAAAGGTCAAAAACAAAAATAGAGCACTAATTTGACCACTTCATGTGAAAGTACATGAACCTATGTTGTCAGGAAAAAAGAATCAGACATTTATCTATTGTAATTTAAGAGAAATCGTACAATGTACAACTGGTGATGCTCAAAGAAATGTGTTTTTTCTCAAACAAGTTACAGATCCAGTTGCGGCATGTTCAGACGAATCCGTTAAGGTGGGTTTCGGAACTCTATGTGATTTCTGTGATTTTCTGAAATAACACTCAATCATTCAATCCTCTATAAATAAGTCAGTTCTTAACATAAAGACTTAAAAATCAGAATTCTGTAAGAACCTACCCCAAGGAGGATATGTGTTCACTTTCAGCTTCCTGTGTCAACCGGAAGAGCCTTAAATTGGGGTCATAGGGGCTGTTTCGAAGGGTTAAAAAGGTCACATCTTTCCAAAACTTCATATGTGTGATTAGGCAACCCTCATGAACTGTAAATCAGTCATTTCTCCCACCAGATGTCAAAGAAATTAAAAACTCACACACACACACACACACACACACACACACACACACACACACACACACACACACACACACACACACACACACACACACACACACACACACACACACACACACACACACACACACACACACACAGCAAGCATGGAGTGACACAGTGCGGGGCTTAAAGACACACATTACCATAATCTCTAGGCAGTGCCGAGTTCAACGAGATGCCCTGCTTGACCGTAGCTCGCTCTGTCTGAGCGCTGCAAACGTGACAGAAAGTAGGCCCATAATGAAGCCTGGCCCTAAATTTCAGGTGCTTTTGGAGGACAGCGGCAAAACTGTTAGGGTTAGAAGGTCAATTCAACTACAGGAATGTTCCAAAGGTCCTCCCGATCTGTGCAAGCCTAACCTTGACCGTGTGGCTTTAACCCTTAACAGTGAAAACAGTTTTTTTTCATCTCACAGTTTACAATGACTTATCTCCCCATAGGAATAAATTGCCTGCTCCCCTAAATGTGACCTGAAGCCTATGTGGGTTATGAATGCCTTATGAACCTGTCTTCGATGACAATCCATCAGGCCACTATGAGGTCTACCTGTGTTGATTCTAAGCTTCCTGGAGCAACCGGAAGTGATTAAATTCACCCTAAAGGTGTTTTGATATACCAAACCTGCAGTTTGTGAAAATCACTGCATTCAACCCTGTGTAAATCACTCAATTCTTAACGTAAAGACTTTAAACTCAGGATTCTGTAAAAGCCTACCCCATTGAGGCTATGTGTTTACTTTTAGCTTCCTGTGCCAACCGGAAGTGCCTTAAATTGGTGTCAAAATGGCTGTTTCGAAGGGTTAAAAAGTCACATCTTTCCAAAACTTCAAATGTGTGATTAGGCAACCCTCATGAACTGTACATCAGTCATTTATCCCATTAGATTTCCAAGAAAAACTCAGACACACACACACACACAGCAAGGATGGAGTGACACAGTGTGGGGCTTCGAGACACACAGAGCCTGCAATAGTTAACTTTGTTCGAACTGTTAATGAACCGTCAGACCTAGAGCCCTGAAACTTTAGAAACATGTTCTAGACCTCAAGTTGATAGTGCATGTTGAGTTATGTGGCTCTAGAAGGTTCTCAGACCGAGAAACAGCCTTGTACATTTGCAATAACTTCAATTTATTTTGACCATTACAAAAATTATGACATTTAGAAAAGTCCCAGAGTCGCAAGACTAGGTGCATTGAAACCGCCTCGGACCTTAGAGATGGACCCCAACATTTCTGTCCAATAGCTCATTCAAGGACCACGTAGCAATGCCCGGAAAAGTGCATTTTCAGCACCAATTAAGGTCGTTGCTCGGGCACCGAATGACCTATCGAGCCGAAACTCGGGATTCGGGGTCGCCTCACATAGTTCTACACATAATGTCAGAACTGGATCCGCAGCTAGAACGTAACTACGTGTTTTACGTTTATATTATGGTTTAAACTGAAGGCGCTGTGAATTATGGGCTTGCTCTGAAATATGTGATAGTTGGCTTCTAAACGAGTTGGAAATGTGGGTTTGGTGTCAGATGGTATCAGTTTGGTGTCAGAATTATATCTAATTAACTGATGGACGCTGACTTGCTGGCTGACTTTTGGACATTTGCAATATGTTTAACCTCTTATGGCTAGGGGGCAGTATTTTCACGGCTGGATAAAAAACGTACCCGATTTAATCTGATTATTAGTCCTGCCCAGAAACTACAATATGCATATAATTATTAGCTTTGGAGAGAAAACACTCCACAGTTTCTGAAACTGTTTGAATGGTGTCTGTGAGTATAACAGAACTCCTATGGCAGGCAAAAACCTGAGATGCTTCTGTTCAGGAAGTACCCTGTCAGACCTTTTATTTTCTTTGTTTGACATCTCTCCCAAAAACTAAGGATCTCTGCTGTTACGTGACACTTCCCACGTCTCCAATGGAGTCTCAGAGCCCGGGAAAAACAGGAATGACGTAATTCAAAGCCCTGGCTGAAACAAAGGAGAGCAAAAGCTAAGTGGTCACTCAGTGGACTAAGCCTTACGCTCGCGACCCGCCCCGCCCCCGGCTTTCAGGCTTTTCCCTCAGGTAAAAAGACAGGCAGATTGCCAGGCGGGATATTATCGCTTTTCTACGAGATAAATTGCATAAAAATTGGTTTTAAACAGCGGTTGACATGCTTCGAAGTACGGTAATGGAATATTTAGAATTTTTTTGTCACATTCTGCGTCATGCTCGTGGCCGAGATTTAGCGTTGGGATAGTGTCTAGAACGCACAAACAAAATGTCTTGATGGAACATAACGATGGATTATTTGGGACCAAACCTACATTTTTAATTGAAGTAGAAGTCCTGGGACTGCATTCTGACGAAGAACAAGCAAGGTAAGAACATTTTTCTTATAGGAAATGTGATTTTGGTGAAGGCTAAACTGGTTGGGTGTCTAAATAGCTAGCCCGTGATGGCTGGGCTATGTACTTAGATTATTGCAAAATGTGCTTCATCCGAAAAGCTATTTTAAAATCGGACATATCGAGTGCATAGAGGAGTTCTGTATCTATAATTCTTAAAATAATTGTTATGCTTTTTGTGAACGTTTATCGTGAGTAATTTAGTAAAATCACCGGAAGTGTTCGGTGGGAATGCTAGTTCTGAACGTCACATGCTAATGTAAAAAGCTGGTTTTTGATATAAATATGAACTTGATTGAACAGACATGCATGTATTGTATAACATAATGTCCTAGGTGTGTCATCTGATGAAGATCATAAAAGGTTAGTGCTGCATTTAGCTATGGTTTGGGTTTATGTGACATGATATGCTAGCTTGAAAAATGGGTGTCTGATTATTTCTGGCTGGGTACTCTGCTGACATAATCTAATGTTTTGCTTTCGCTGTAAAGCCTTTTTGAAATCGGACAGTGTGGTTAGATAAAGGAGAGTCTTGTCTTTAAATAGCTGTAAAATAGTCATATGTTTGAAAAGTGGAAGTTTTCGGATTTTAGAGGAGTTTGTATTTCGCGCCCCACCCATCATTGGATATTGGAGCATAAGGGGGTGATAAGTTTTAGAATTTTTTTTCTTCCAAATTTGACCCTTGGGTCTTGACTTGATGTACATTTGCAATATGAAAATTTACGGTGGAGCGCGCTCGCCATCTATTGGAGTTTTGCTGTGTGACACTTTGCATTTGCCATATGGCATTTGCAATATATTTTGAATCGTGTATATGTTTCGTATGGTGCCAATAAGATCCCATTCATTTTTGTCCATTTCAGGGGGGTCTTCCCTTACTAATCCTTATGCATCTTCAAGGATTCTCTCGTCGTTACCTCCTATGAATACATATGTATCTTTAACCCTTTCACGCGTGAGTTCCAAATATCTAACGGTCGCCCCAGCGTGAGTTTTTTTACGCACGTGATGTTCGAACGTTCTCTCCATTCCAGAATGTGATTGTTCCATAAACAACAACACTGAATGGCTCCGAGTGGGAGTGAGAGGTTACCGTGATTTGTATCAATAAATCACTATCAGAAAATGTTTTGTGTGGTATTATTGATATATTTAGTATTTTATTCACGTTTTTCAATTACCCGTGATAAATCATGCGTTCCGATTTTTGCATAAATTGTAATGGGCGCATAGTATGTGTGTAAAATAATGTTTTGAAGGTTCTACTGATTTTGATGAGCTAAGCTAATTCCAGCTATGTGTATGGATCCATGTTTGTTGACATACAATGCATTCTGGGTTTCACGTAATCGTCTGTTTGACCAAAGATGTTATAACAAAATGAGGTGAGTAAGAGTTAAGTCATTTTTTGAGGACTTCCGGAAATGAATGGTGGGATGTGAACGACGGTAGATGACACACCCCTTCAACATGCATACATAAACAGACCAAACTCATCTTGTCTTCTCTTATTATCTTCGGTTTCTGTGAGGAAAAAATGCATGGCTGAGCGCTGAAACTAATCGTCAGATAACTTTCGATTTGTAGAAAGTGTTTTACCTAATTATTTCCATCAATGGTGAGCTCACCCGTGATGTGATTAATTAAACATAGTAATTGTTATTAGCTAATTCATATTGTAGTTTACGTCAGCCGAGAGTTAGAAAATATGACTGCTTGTGTTGCATCAATCTTTCCTCAGTTAGTGCTAGGACAAATGTAGCCTACATTTTTCTGGTTAGGATGATTGTGTTGTGCTATATATACACTTCTGTGAATATCTGAACATTGCTTCCAAAAATAAACTGCTCACATTCTGGAGATAACTTTGTAAGGACTGTGTTTGTGTAAATAGTTTCTGAAAAAAGTGTGGCCAGCTCAAATGCTGATTGTTGCGTCATTCGAAACTGCCCGTTCTAAATGAGTGTTCTAATCACACGGGGTGTGATCGTACACTTCAGGGACCACTGTAGAACGATCACACCCCGTGTGATGGTACGTGTGAAAGGGTTAATGGTTCTCTTGCCGCTACTTCCTATACGTATAAAATAACACCTCATGCTGAATAACACCTTGAGCTATTATCAGTGGTTCTTAGACCATGTAGACACCTACAATAATACCTTGTGCTCAATAACACCTCGTGCTATTATCAGTGGTTCTCAGACCCTTCTAATAAATGCCTACAGACAGTTGTCGATGGGGCTTTTCCTGCCCTCTAGCCTTCTAAGGCTAGTTATATCCTTCTCTTAAGACTTTGGTACCTTCCTTTATTTTTATGTTTAGTTTTATTTGTTTTTAAAATATATATATTTTTTACTTACTGAAATCAGTTGAGTTGTCCTTCTAGATTGAGTTGTCCTCCCAGACGCGCCCTACAGTGAAAGTCTGTTCAGGCGAGTCCTCATCCTCTTTTAGTTAGATGGGAATATACCTTTACACCTTCCCAAGAATGCGCCACCAGTGTTCCCTCTCAGGCCTTCACTGATGGATCACGTAAAGAAAATCAAACATCCTGTTCCTGATGGCAAAATTGTCATGGAAATTTACCACTAAGGACTCAAACTCAATGTAAATGAATCAATCTTTATTATCACGGCCAGAGAGGTTCACACACTCAATCCAAGCTTGATGAAAACTCTGAAAAGGGCATTCCCTCTCAGTCCTTATATACACTGCTACACAAACAAGTCATATAAGCCTGATTTACATTATTCGTTATTAATGTTGGTTCCTGTATGTGACTTTTGTGATTTTTTTATTTATTAGGATCATCATTAGCTAACGCCTTAACATTAGCTAATCTTCCTGGGGTCAAACACCAATTAATAAGACATTGCAAATAATTACAAATTAAAAAGACAATAAAGACAATTAAAATACCTGACAGGAAACACAATTAACATTCAGTTGCTTTCTATTTCCTGTCCAGTCATATGGTCTATTTCAGTGGTTACCAAACTTTTTATAGTCCCATACCCCTTCAAACATTCAACCTCCAGCTGCGTACCCCCTTTAGCACCAGGGTCAGCACACTCTCAAATGTTGTTTTTTGCCACGCGATTCCACTGGCTGTTGACGCAAGCGTCCCACCTAGCCCAAGGAACTTAATGAGCCTCTTCCCCTGAATTCTGTGAAACCCAATGTCAAACGTGATGTACAGTTAAGTGCATCTTTGTGCTTCAGAGACGGATGTGTATTCACTTTGCTAATGAATGTAAAACATATCCAAACTCATGCGAGAGGGAAAGAAAGTAAGAGAAAGAGAGAGAGTGCACGTTCGTGCCTGTGGATATTCAACGAGGAAATTCCAGAAACATCACTCTCCTTAAAGGGCAACAACCCCACTTTTCAACCTCATTTTCATTATCTCCAGAACAATACCAGTGTCTACATATGTGAAAACGGCACATTTCTTCATTTTGTAGAAAAATATATTGAAATTAACAATACAGAAAGTTGATTGCTGGATGTGGGGTACTGTACCTCGTCAGCAACATAACCATTGTTTATTTCATTTAATACAACTTACAGGGAAGACATTGGAAGAAATTGGAAGTGAAACATTATCCTCAATTCCCTATCTTGTTATTGTTGGTTAAATAATCAAATAGCCATAGGGAAATGATTGCTCTACTAAACCATGGGATGCATGCTAATGCTTTCCCCAATTTGTGGTATAGTAGGCCTCCAGTTACAAGAGTATGTCTGAGAACTAAAAAGAGACTATCTTTAATGACACATGGTGTACATAGCTGTATTTTTTGTGTATATCAAAATATTCACGATCCATCAAGATCTGATGATTTATTATGATATTAACAATAAAATATAATTTCTTAAATATTAATTTAATTTAAATTCTAAAACAGATGAGCACCCAATGTATTGATAATAGCTAAGGGGTTAACTGACATTTTTGTTTGTCTAGGGATCTGTAAGGTCTAATAAGGGATACGGTATTAGAAAGAAAGTTTGATTGGCACATAGACACAAAGAAGGTTGTGGGGGCTTCACTGGCCATGTCTGAACAGACCTGGTCACCCTGACTGACCCCAACTGGTCCAGATGATTGACTGTGGGGCGTGTTCAGCTCCGGACGTCTGAGTAGATGGTGAATGCAGCATCAGGGGCAGGCTTATGGGCAGGTTTTTCCACCTGGGTGTACTGGGATTGGTGGGCCTGGTAGGTGGGTTAGGTCAGCTGACTGGGCCTGTTGTTGACTCGGACCTGAGAGTACTCTGTGGAGGAAGTACCCAGGTTCCCCAGCTGAACTGACCCACCATCCCTCTTCTGGAATTGCGTGATGTCTGCATAGTTCAGCTCCTAGTAGGAGAGAGGAGAGACATGTCCTAGATAAGTCCTGACCATGACCTGACCAGGAAAAACTCAGGTCCCTACTTATATTGTCTGTCATCTAGAGCTATAAGCACCAGAGCAATGGATAATTACAAAACACTGAGTTAGTTCATTCAACTTGTTTTGGTTATTTCTCGTACAACTTCATGAGGGCAGGGAGCTTGTTATAATCCGTAAAACTGTGTGGTCATTAGTAGCCTTGCATGCCAGGAGTGAAGATGTGTCACACAGCTAGTGAACTATTTACCAGACTAGACCTTTATGAGAAGGTTGGCGTGTTTCTATTGTTATCTCGAAAGAGGTCAGTGGTGTTGATTACAAAGATATGAGGAACTATCTTTCATATTTCTTTCGGTTGAGTTTCAGGGAGATATTAAATTGCAGCCAAATGGAAACATTAGGGCTCGTGGCACTTGACATAAATACATTTGTCTGAACGGAGTAGCCAAGGAAACAGTTGCATTTATTTTAAAAACTTCTCAATAAAATGTGTGTAAGCTTAATAGAATATTCTCTTCCTGGAGCAAAGTCCCTCAGCCTTACAGTAAACAGACCACGCCTACTGCCCCTGCCTGGAAGTGTACTCATTACTGTAATGACATGAGGTTATACACCTGGTCAAAGGCCAGACTTTTGCTTAGCAGAGGTGCCAGGAGATATAGCCTACCTAGAGCTTGGCTCTGGTGCTATGTTAACTATTATAAACATATAGTTATTACAGCTATTATATTGACCCATCTTTATCTACACTGTGACGAGGCTATCTGTGATTATTATCATTACATTATTCTCTTCAGTCTTACAGAACACTGATATTTACTATTGTGATCAGGATCTCTGATAGCCAGAAAAGCTATGATACAATACATGTAGCTCAGTATCCAGCTCTTTTTACTCAAAAGTAATAAAAGCAGGCCAGTTGCTTATCTGTGCACCAGTATGATGTCAATACTGTAAACAAGGGAAGTATTATACATTGGTATTACATATTAGCTTACATCCATATCAGATAAACAAATGTACTATGCAAGCTATAAAAACAGAAACACTTGACAGTTAAATGCATAGTACCTGGTTTCCTCCTGGTCCCCCTCTGCTAGCAGGACTTTTACCTGCTGAGATGACACACAAACAGCAGTTAGAGATGGGACTGTAGTTTACAGTATATAGGCTTCCCAATCATGAAGCACTGATCAACTTTGAGTGTCTATACTCAAACCTTAATTGAAAGCATTGCCTTAGATTACAGGCATGATGCTTAACATTAGTAGATTATCGTTAGTTCATATTTTGTGTGTCTGTGTAGAAAATTATAGTAAGTGGGAGCAGAGAGATTGTTTGCCCGCATAGACAGAGGAAATTAGGTATTTAGAGAGCTGTGAACAACTGGGCACAGAAGTCAATTCAACGTAATTTTATTGAAATGACGTGGAAACAACGTTGATTTAACCAGTGTGTGCCCAGTGGGTAGAGATATGGAGATCAACTGACTATTAGAGAGTGTTAGCAGACAGAGCAGAAGTACATGTAGACCAGAAGGTCATTAGGTGGGCATATACATTATTTACTAAATCAATGGATGCATGTGAGACACAGAGCTCATACTTACTGTTGTCAACACTCCTTCCACTGGAGGATTCTTTCTTGAAGAAACTAATATACATATTTAGAAGCAGTCAGTATCTTTGATTATTGTTATTTGCAGAGACACATGTAGGCCAGGCAAGTGCACAACGTTGAACCACCAACAAATTCTGTGGAATTATATTTGTTCATAACAACCATTGACAACCAGCCCTGCCTGCCAAATACAGGGAGGGTCAATCTGTTATCAGATTATAAAATCCTTTTACTGTAAACCATATTCAATATACCCCCCCTTCACGCAGTGGAGCAATACTTTGGTTGTTATCTGTCTATAATGACCTATACGAAATGGTAAAATGCCCCTCTAAACAAATGGTGACAACATAGGAATTCATAATTTACTACAAAACTTTAGAAATCTTTCTCCATGGCCTCTAACCTTATAAGTTCCATTAGTTAAAGTCTGTTAGTTTCAGCTATGGGTCAGAGGTCAGGGAGATATGCCACAAAGCTAATATTTTCCCCCTTTCTTCCTGTTTATACTGCATACAGCTGTGGTTTCCCTCTGTGGGTTGTGACTAGTAAACCATTAACCACATACAGTAGTACATTGCAGTGGTATTTAGAACTGATTCTCCTACAGATACTACTGGGCCTGTGTTGTTTTTCAATGTGTATGTATACTACTGTTATAGTCTGTTTCTAAAATGATCATTACTATCCACCTAGATTTGGCCCTTAGGTTAGCTACCGAATGATTTATGCCATTGATATACTGATTTACAGGTGGGTGAAACTGCAGAGAATTGAGCAACAAACAAATGAGACTTCATTGGTTTACTGTACTGTACCTTAAAGAACTGCTAACTATTTGGTTGTCTGACAAAACAGCATTGAGCTAGTAAAGCTTTTTAGAGGCTAACCCAATACATTTTACCCAAATACACCATACAGAGCAAGGATAAAAGCCAAAAGCTAAGAATACAGTAAGTGATATACTTTAGTGAAATGGATTCCACTGTAAAACATTTTCATTCAAAAACTTGATAAAGAATATGTTCTGTAATATCATTTTTTATATATCCCTAAATAAAATAATCTACTTTCAAAATGTCTCATCTCAGAATGAAAAAATGATCTTAAAACAAAGTATACATTGTCTCACCCCTTTTTCTTCATGAAGTAGACTGCCACACCAACTGCCACTCCCACAACCAGCAATACTCCAATCACAATCCCAGCAATGGCACCAGCAGACAGACCTGGAGTTAGAGAGCCTTCCGCTGCAGAGACCAGGGAGAGAACCATACACAGATGAGACAAAGTCTACACAATGAACAAGCAGTACTGCACATTACAGTGCGTCTGGGTGACAATTACAACATAGTAAATACTGTCAAACTGTTAAATATTTCCATAGAATTACTCTGTAAAATCTTACATATCCACCATTTACATTGTGACTGTCAGATTTTAATGCAAAAAGCTGTTAAAACACAGCAATTGTAACCCCAGGCTTATAGCAGAGTAGGCCTACTTACACTTTACAATGAGAATGTGTTTAGCATCAGCGGTGCTGACAGGGTTGCTGACTCTACACAGGTATTCTCCACTGTCTGTTCTCTTCACAGGGTCTATGGACAGCACTCTCTTATCCTCAGAGATGATTAGGTTGCCACCAGTAGACAGAAGCTGACCATCCTTCATCCACTCTCTGGTGATGATGGAGCCAGCAGCATCACAGGTTAAGTTGACAGAATTCCCCTCGATGATTGGAGGGTTTGGGGAAGTTGTAATGATAGCACCAGATATTGGTTCTGTGAAGGATAATGGTTATATGAATCAGATATGTTGGTTTGATAATACAAATTGTAGTCTAGATTATAATGTAGATGATATATTATCTTGTCAAACAGTAACAGTTTCCTGAAGACACGATGAGCACATGTGAAATGAACAATGACATGCAACATGGTAAAAGTGTGTGTATGATAAAGAAAGTAGGCCTGCACGTGGTATATGAAAAAATGTAAATGACTAAGGCTAAAAGTGTAATGCGGAAGAGCTGTCAGAGCTATACCAAGATCTCCCCCATTCTGCCCATACAGCGCCTATAGAAGATCTACACCCCCCTGTACTTTTTTCACATTTTGATGCCTTAACATTAAGTCTAAAAAGGGATTAAATTCACTTTTTTCCTACAGATCTACACAACCTCATACACATTTTCAAAGTGAAAGAAAGTTATAGAACATTTTATAGAAATTATTATTTTTTTAACTGAAATATCATAATTGGATAAGACTCCACCCCCCTGAGTTAAAACTTGGTGGAAGCACCTTTGGCAGACATTACAGCGGTGAATCATTTTCATTAAGATTCTACCAGCGAGACAATTACACAAATGTTAATACAAAAGACACACTAGAATGGCTTTCCAAGAGGTGTTGAGTGGTCCTGAGTGGTCTAGTCTTAGTCCTGACTTAATCCAGTGCTTAACTTGAGCCGGATCCTACCGGAGCAAGATCTAGCACCTCTCAGATTTTACGTTGTTTGGTACGGCACCTATTTGATCGGATACGGTAACTCTTGTGGCATGATTTATTAATTGTTTCACTTTTCGCACTGTAAACAATAATAAAAGCGATGATCAGTAAATCAAGTTACCTCTTCGTTATTTCTCCCGCCCCCCAGAAAGGCCATCATGTAAAAGTGAGGTCATCCTTCTGTGTAATCATCCTATCCTGCCACACTGATTCCAAACCTGCTCTATTATTTGTACATAGAGGTTATTGAGAGGGCCGGAGGGGTAAGTAACTGATCTTGACACAGGTCTTGGTAGTGGTGGTCAGCTAGTGAAGAGGTCCCTACGTAATCACATCACGTAGTCTTGGCTAGTTGTCTCCCTACTGAATTTGAAACGTGGGAAAGCCAAATAAAAAATTGATGAGATAAGGTAATAGAGTTTGATGACGTTTTCAAGACAAAAATTCAGAGAATGCTGGTGAATCGAACTATCAGTGCCAGAGGAGAGGAGTGAGGGACAAACTGTTCCTGATTGCAATGCCTTAGCTAGCAACGCTGTTAATCCCACCAGTTCAGCATCACCACTGGCACCTCCACTAGCTAGTAGGGTTACTGTCAGACTCAGCAGGAGAGGGAGACGGGGAGCTGAGTCATCGACCGACGAAGTGCTCAGAGCAGATGCAATTTGCAGTTCAAGAATAAGCAAATGTATAACCCCTGGCTTGTCATGTAGAATTCAAAACGGGGCTGTACAACATGAAGCTTGGGTCTAGAAATGACTGGAGGGATTAAACTAGCCAGATGAAGTGTGGGTGGAATGTACAGTAACATCCTCTGTGTCTGACAAAAAAACAAAACAAAGAGGCCTCAGAAAAAAAGGCTTTTGAACATGCCAATTTGTGGCAGCAAGCATTTAGACAAGGCTAAAGAGGACACCCAGGTTATAGTTAACACTCAATATGGAAAAATAGACACTACATCCAGAGTGTTTCGAACAGCCTTAGGAGGTTAAACGTCACCGCCACAGGCCTGCTCATGGCTTTGAGCAAGAAATTGAATCTCAGGAGTTAAATGGACTTGACATGGGGAGAGTCATTGTGTGAGCTTTTGAAAACTAAGGTAGGAAAATTGTTTTCCTTTAGAAACTTATTTTGTATTGTGAAGTTACTCTGAATATGTGCTTCATATTATCACATAAGCAGGAGGCCTATATATTATCATATGTGTGTTCTGCTGTAACCTACATTGATTTATTTTATTTGAAGTTATATTCCGATATTGTGATATTTGTTCTACTGCTATGTTGATGTCTTGAAAATGATATGAAATTCGGGTCTTGTAAGCCCCACAGCTGTGTATGTGTGCATATGCATATGGCGGGTGTTCTGCAGTGACTTCTAAAATAGTTGCTATACACTGATGTCTAGAAAATGTGCCTATAAAAAATGTGGACTTGTGTAAGCCCCTCAGCTACACTCAAGGATGTGGGCATACTGCAGTGACATCTAAAATGCTTTAAATGAATCATCCACTCGGAGAGTGCTGCCCATTTCACAACCACAGATAGTAAGCTACTTGGCTGTTTTCTCTGTCTGCTGTGCTGCTACGTTTTCTGTCACTTTTTTTCTCAATGTGTTCCAGTACCTAAAACCCCCCTGGATAACACCCCACATCTCGCGGCCCCAAATTTGTTCTGGGACCTCCCGATTTACAAATGAAGCTCTGCTTAACTCTGCTTCAAAATCAGAGACAAGGTTTGAATATTGGTGTCCATCTAGGATTTTTTGGGGGAGGCAGGTAGCCTAGTGGTTAGAGCATTGGGCTAGTAACCAAAAGGTTGCTGGATTGAACTGACAAGGTAAAAATCTGTTGTTCTGCCACTGAACAAGGCAGTTAACCCATTGTTCCCCGGTAGGCCGTCATTGAAAATAAGAATTTGTTCTTAGCTGACTTGCCTAGTTAAATAAAAATAAAATAAAATGATTCCCAACCAAATTTAACATCTAGAGGACCCCTTCCCGTTCTGATCCCGCTAACGGGATTTATTGACAAGATACCATGGCGGGAAAGTCAAAACTGCAAGAATCTAATAATTTCAATTTCTCAAACAATCAACTATTTTTCACCATTTGAAAGATAAACATCTCCTAAATCCAACCACATTGTCCGATTTCAAAGAGGCTTTACGGCGAAAGCATAAAGTTAGGTTATGTTAGGAGAGTACATTGAAAATAGCTGTGTGTAATGTTTTGTCAATTCAAAGACAGGCGTCACCAAAAGCAGAAAACCAGCTAAAATTATGCACTAACCTTTGACAATCTTCATCAGATGACACTCCTAGGACATTATGTTATACAAGACATGCATTTTTTGTTCCATCAAGTTCATATTTATATCCAAAAACAGTATTTTACAGTGGCAGTGAAATTCAGATTTTTTTTTCCCTCAAATGCTTCCGGTGAATCAGCGTTACAATTTACAAAATTACTATTCGAAAACATTGGTAAATTATAATATTGTCATTCAAAGAATAATAGATTAACATCTCGTAAATGCTACCGCATTGCCAGATTTCAAAATAACTTTACTGGTAAATCACACTTTGCAATAAACGGGGTGCTATGCTAAGAACAATAGGCTAGGATATACAGGTTAGCACCATCTAATATCAATAATACTATTGTAAAAAAATCCCTTACCTTTGATTATCTTCATCAGAAGGCACTTCCAGGGATCCCAGGTCCACAACAAATGTCGTTTCGACAAAGTTCATAATTTATGTCCAAATAACTCCAAGTTAATCCATGTTGTTAGCGCGTTCAGTAGGCTCCTCAAAATGTAGGGCGGGGGAGGGAAAGTCACGACGAAAAGTTTAAAAAAAAATCTATTTACGTTCGTTCAAACATGTCAAACGTTGTTTTGCATCAATCTTTAGGGCCATTTTTAACGTGAAACATCAGTAATATTTCAACCTGACCTCTCCTGTGTCTTGAAAAACGTTTTGAAAAATGTCTCAACTCACATGAACGCGCAGGTGCGCACAATAATGAAGTGATGACATCCCAGGGACGTCAACTTCTCTTCCTTCTCATTTGGTCTCTGTTCATCATAGACGCTTCAAACAACTTTATAAAGGTCGTTGACATCTAGTGGAAGCCGTAGGAAGTGCGAAATGAATCCTTTGTCACTGTGTGATCTATTAGCAATGACTCAAAAATAGTACAGCAACAAAATGTTCATTTCCTGCTTGTATTTTTCTCAGGTTTTTGCCTGCCATATGAGTTTTGTTATACTTACAGACACCATTCAAACAGTTTTAGAAAATTCAGAGTGTTTTCTATCCAAATGTGTTAATAATATGCATATCCTAGCTTCTGAGTTGGTGTAGGAGGCAGTTAAAAATGCGCACATATTTTTTTTTTATTCTCAATACTGCCCCCTAGCCCCAACAGGGTGTGAGCCATTTTTATAAAAATTGGAGATATATGTTGCCCTAGGAGTTATGCAAAGTTGGTAGAATCTTAATGATTCACAGCTGTAATGGCTGCCAAAGGTTCTTCTACCAAGTATTAACTCTGGCCAGTTGAGACTTTTGCAATTATTAAATTTTAGTCATTTAGCAGACGCTCTTATCCAGAGTGACTTAAAGTAGAGAGTGAATACATACTCTTACTGGTCCCCCATGGGAATCAAACCCACAACCCTAGTGTTGCAAGTGCCATGCTCTACCAACTGAGCCACATGAGACCAAGATTATGATGTTTCATTTTTTTTTTTTCTTAATTTGTATAATTTTCTATAACTTTCTTTTCACTTTGAAAATGTGGAGCAGGTTGTATAGATCTGTAGGATTTATCTTTATGTAATCCTTTTTAGTTGTAATTTTAAGGAAGCAAAATGTGAAAAAAGTTCAAGGGGGTGTAAACTTTCTATAGACACTATATGTTCATCCTTCTCAGTATATGGACACTATTCAGGCCATTGAATAGTAACAAAGTGTTGGGTGGTTTGCTTTTTCCTCATTGCATGACAGAGCATTTACCAGCTACAATATACAATGCTCCTATGGAAAATGTCCACAACCACAGCATAACCCATATTCAGTACAGTTTCAGCTAATAATCCAATGCCATCTGCTTTGTCTCGTGTACCACTCAGAGCTCTCTTCCCATTTGTTGAACACACTGTCTCTGTTGGAAGGGACTTCTCTGCTACATCTTTTTTTATTTAACTTGGCAAGTCAATTTAGACAAATTCTTATTTTCAATGACGGCCTAGGAACAGTGGGTTAACTGCCTTGTTCAGGGGCAGAACAACAGATTTTTACCTTGTCAGCTCAGGGATTCATCCTTGCAACTTTTTGGTTACTAGTCCAACACTCTAACCACCAGGCTACCTGCTACATACAGAAGAAGGCATCCCGTCCAAAAGCTTTTACTCAAACACCTTGGATAGGACTTGAGCACAAACCTCAACTTGACAACCAGCACTGCATGGAATAACCCATAACAGTATTCAGTACAGTATCAGCTAATAATCCAATGCCATCTGCTTGTAGTCTTGTGTGCCACTTTTAAGTCTTTCTTTTCATGTGTTGAAAGGGACGATCTTCTCTGTTACACACAAGAAGGCTACCCATCCAAATGTTTGTACAAAATGGAAGGAAAAATGTGTACTTAAGGACCTTAAAAAGGACTTGAGCACAAACAGTTCAACCATGACACCCTCAGAACCAGTTACTCTCTCTCCTCCCATGATTATCTCCATTTCCTCTCTGCCACTTACCCAGCACAGTGATGTCAGAGGGCTCAGATGTCTGGTACCTCAGGGTTCTGGTATTATGGGCCCAGCAGCTGTAGCTACCGCTCTGATTGATCTGAATGTTCCCCAACCGGAGTTCTGGTCCCTTATTGGACAGCAGTGTTCCATTCAGAGACCACTGAAACTGGGCAGGAGGACTGGACTCAGCTGAGCAGGACAAATTGAGGTTTGATCCTGTTTCATAATGTACATCTGATGGGATCACCTTCATTGCTGCATTTTCTGGACCATCTGCAAAGAATGATCCATGTTGAAAATCAGCATTAATGAAGGTAATTCAATCAAAAGTTATGTACAGTAGTGCTCTAGAGCAGTGGTCGCCAACTGGCATGCCTAGTCGATCACCAAATATTTCTGTAACAAAGCCAACGAACGATAAAGGCTTGCGTTCCTTTTTTAAAATCGTTTTGAGCTGTTTCCGGTAGGTGCACTTGATTCAAAAGTCCTGCGCACGGGGTAGAAAAGTGTTCCAATGAAACAAACTCTGCCTACCTGGCGACCGGCAAATCTGTGATTAAATCGAGTGCACCTACTGCGCTGCCCAATCGGACCGCTCAAATCACTGTGTCTACAGAGCTTCCATGACCCTGGCCATAGCCAAGTTTAATAGGCTACTAGCCTACGTAAGATTGAATAACTTTTAAAACCATGACCACAGAGAGACTGTTAACGAATACAGCAAAGAGCTGTAGTTTATATTCAGCAAATGTCAGTGTTTTTATTCAACGCTAATACAAAATCCGCTTCTCCATACTTCCGCTCGGGCTGCAGCTTCAATGAATGAGTAGCCAAGTATCGATAGCCTTGCGTTTTATTATTATTAGCAGCTCGTCGTGTTGATTTTAATATTAATTAAGGAATATTTAACTTTCTCTGGTCATAGGAACAACATGAACTTGTGCATGAGGCAGATGCGGTGCGACTCATGGTTCGCCATCAGGTGGAAGACGGTGTCCCCTCTCTCTGGTCAGTCTCACCAGAGGAAAGGAAAGAGAGAGCAGGGACCTTGAGAGGTGGTTGGGAAAAATTGTTTTGAACGGTCATCCAACTCAGAAAGACCATCAGATGCAGTTACATTAAAGGCCAGTAAAAAAAAGCTAATTATTTCAATTCATGCTCCACAGTGCCTCGCCAAGTGCTAAACCAACTGATCTATTTTGTTATCAAAGTTCGAGTTTTGAATAATATGGTCGGATTAACAATATTGGCAGGCCAATCATATAGCCAATACGCTGTGATAATGTATTAGGCCTACTGCCCAAACCTCATTCCTACAAAACTGTTAGTGTGAGGTTAATGTAAAAAAAAATCGGAGCAGTAGATCTCAGTGTCACGATTCCCACCGACGGTGGCGCCCCCTCCTGCTCGGGTGGCGCTCGGCGGTCGTCGTCACCGGCCTATTAGCTACCACTGATTCCCTTTTTGGTTTTCCCTTTTTGGTTTTGTGCACCTGTGTTTAGTTTGGTTAATTAGCGGGGCTATTTATGTTAGCTGGTCCGCTTCCGTGTTGTGCGGGATTATTTCTATTGTGACGGTTCATGTTCGTGTCGGCGCTATTTTACGCCGTGTGTACTTTTTGACCCAGAAAGTGATCTTGACTCAGAAAAGGTTGGTGACCATTGCTCTAGAGTATAGAGACCATGTTGAAATAACCCACCCAACAAATGTCAACCCAAAATGCATCTCTTGTTTAGGTATCCCATCACCAGCAATCAGACACCCACAAGATACAGTAGGTGGGCCTGATTAGGTAGCCACAGAAAGATTTGCTTTGCCAAAGCATGATACATTTGTGTCATATTCAATACCAGAATATAGTGATTTATTAATGTGACAGTATCTTGTTATGTCTTAACAGATTAAGTTTACAGTAGCAGACAGACACTGCAGGAAGCACTATGAAGATGACCATATGTGAAAGGTATTATGAAAGGTACATTTATTTTACATGAATGACTTTGTCCATATGCAGTGAACTAAGAAGAGTTAGACATGCATGTTAGAGACTCACAGCTGATAGTGAGGGTTAGATTCTGGCGGTTGATGTCACTGCTGACGGGGTTGGACACATTACAGCTGAACGGTCCTTTGTCATACCGGGTCACACTGACTATGGTGAGGGTGCTGTTCCCATCACCAAACTGAACTCCATCACTGACTGTGACCACAAAGCTTCCATTCAGCCAGTGATAAGATAAGGGGGGGGAGCCAGAGGAGGAGCAGGACAGACTGACAGAGCTGTTGAACTCCACTAAGTCTGTGTTGGTGGGAGTTATCACCACACTGGAGACTGACTCTGTGGGTTAAAAATACAATAACAACTTTCTCTTTCCTTGGTAGACTATTTCATCCAAAGCCATATAATATTCAGGGCCTGGCTTCAGTATCAAACATTTTCATCAACACAGCAGAATGGAGCACCTAAAAATACCTGTAAGTGTTATTCAGAAGAGCTCAACATTGGTAATAATAACAAATAGATTTGGAATTACATCACAAGCTGACCATATTCATTCTGAGAGGTACTGAATGTGTCTCCACAAAATGTAGACAATGCATTTAACACACCTTTACTTCGTTAATGATGTTGAGAAAAATGTACATGTTGTGCACTAGGCAGATAACAGATTTGGCCTTGTTCAACACCATCATACACTAGTAATATACAATGTATAAATATAACATAATTGGGAATGGGAAGAGATGGACAGAAGTAATGGTTCACACTGAATGAAATCATTGGATTGGAGAAACACCTACTCATGCAAAAGTAATGACAAACAGTAGCTTAAATCAGCTTACAGAACATAACTTGAAAATCAACTAGTTGTGTCTGAGATTTGGCCAGAGTCTTACCCTTTGACTTTTTACATCCTACACACAATAGCACATAATGACAACACATTTTTGCTAATTTATAAAAAATTACAAAAGTTAAATAGCACCTTTACTTAAGTATTCAGACCCTTTACTCAGTACTTTGATTAAGCACCTTTGGCAGTGATTAGAGCCTTGACTCTTCTTCGGTATGACGCTACAAGCTTGGCTTGCGGGGAGTTTCTCCCATTCTTTTCTGCAGATCCTTTCAAGCTCTGTTAGGTTGGATGGGGAGCATTGCTGCACAGCTTTTTTCAGGTCTCGACAATGATGTTTCAACTGGGTTCAAGTCTGGTCTCTGGCTGGGCCACTCAAGGACATTCAGAGACTTGTCCCGAAGCCACTCCTGCATTGTCTTGGCTGTGTGCATAGGGTCGTTGACCCGTTGGAAGGTGAAACATCGCCCGAGTCTGAGGTCCTGAGTGCTCTTGAGCAGGTTTTCATCAAGGATCTCTCTGTGCTTTGCTCCATTCGTCTTTGCCTTGATCCTGACTAGTCTTCCAGTCCCTGCTGCTGAAAAAAATCCCCACATCATGCTGCTACCACCATGCTTCACCGTAGGGATGGTGCCAGGTTTCCTCCAGACGTGACGCTTGGATTTCAGGCCAAAGAGTTCAATAGCGGTTTCATCAGACCAGAGGCCCTTCTCCCCCGATTGTTCAGTTTGGCCAGGCGGCCAGCTCTAGGAAGAGTCTTGGTGGTTCCAAACTTTTTCCATTTACGTATGATGGAGGCCACTGTGTTCTTGGGGACCTTCAATGCTGCAGAAATGTTTTGGTACCATTCCCCAGATCTGTGCCTCGACACAATCCTGTCTCGGAGCTCTACGGACAATTCCTTTGACCTCATGGCTTGGTTTTTGCTGTGACAGGCACCGTCAACTGTGGGACCTTATATAGGCAGGTGTGTGCCTTTCCAAATCATGTCCAATCATTTGAATTTACCACAGGTGGACTCCGATCATGTTTTAGAAACATCTCAAGGATAATAAATGGAAACAAGATGCACCTGAGCTCAATATTGAGGCTCATAGCAAAGGGTCTGAATACTTATGTAAATAAGGTATTTCAGTTTTATTTTTAATACATGTGCAACGTTTTCAAAAAATCAGTTTTCACTTTGTCATTATGGGGTAGTTTGTGTAGATTGATGAGGATTTGTTTTTTGTAATCCATTTTAGAATAAGGCTGTTACGTAACAAAATGTGGAAAAGTCAAGGGATCTGAATACTTCCCGAAGGCACTGTATTTCAAAACCGTTTACTATATGCTGTGTCAACATTATGGTATAGTACTACGGTATATATAAAGTGCCTTCGGAGCGTATTCACACTCCTTGATAGATAGATAGACAGATAGACATAGAAAATAGTAAAAAAACAAAGAAAAAACGTTGAATGAGTAGGTGTGTCCAAATCTTCACGGGTACTGTGTATGTATGTGTGTATATATATATACATCTTTGAAATATTGTTGCAGTCCAGCCTTACAATTAAGTATTTGGACTGATGAATTGAAACCTAAAGCTAGAACATTGAGGGGAAACTATTGACTGATAAAGGTAGAATACATAACATCTTACCATACACTTCCAGTTTGGTGTTTTCATCCACTGATACTGCTTCAGGTGTTAAAATGGTCACTGTGTATTGTCCACTGTCAGTCAGAACAAGATTCATGAGCTCCAGGGATCCTGACGATCTGTCCAGATTGATCCTGTCTCTGTATCCAACTGCAGGATTTAAACTATCAGAACTGCTGATATAGTTTAATATAATAGTTGTACCATTAAAGTTCCATTGTAATGTTGTAAATGGCTGGGATGATACTCTGTTAAATGTCACACTCCCTCCTATTGCCCCAACCAGGGACCTGTCTGGTAACACACCTGCTCCATAACAAAACCCTGGGGAGGCAAGAACAGGTTTGAGTTACAATGTGTGAGTTACATTCAAATATTTTAATTGAGAACCATAAAGAACATGAAAAGCATAACTCTCATTAAATGGGCTGAACTGGGCAATTTTTCTGCTCACCAAGTTACATTCTAAACAGGCTGATCGGGCTTAATATTCCATTCCACAAAATAGGCCACAGAGCCAACAATGACAACGCACATTTATAATTTCACAGGGAAGAAAGTCATTAAAATGACTTCCTCTTACCTATAACAGCCAGTAAATAAAGATAACAAATATGGGGAGAATCCATTCGAAGCATCCATCTGTAGGACATCCTGCATGTGCAGCAGCAGCCTGTGTGTGAGTAGAATTTAGTTAAATTTGAACACACCCAGTTATAGAGTTCGAAGTCCTCTCACCTTCGAAATGGTAAAACCATTAACTGATATTACCTATTAGATTCACAGAAAACTTGATGAAATATTGCAAGGTAGTTATTTGTTTTGGTCAAATAGAATCAGAAATTGCCTGATGATGGACAAAGAAGCCTCACAAAACAATTTTCTTTGAAAAAATGTAGGTAACATTTTACATTTTACTCTGTAAACTGGTCATCTCTGTATAGCTGTCGCAAGACCCACTGGTTGATGCTTATTTATAAAACCCACTTAGGCCTCACTCCCCCCTATCTGACATACCTTCTGCCGCCCTCAATCCTCAAGCCTAAAAAATGTATCCCAGGCCCTGTCCCCGCAGGAGGCCTTTTGCCTTCTGGTAGGCCGTCATTGTAAATGAAAATGTGTTCTTAACTGACTTGCCTAGTTAAATAAAGGTTAAATAAAAATAAATAAACATTACAGTAAGGATCTTTAAAACGGTGTAACAAGTATTGTAGTTACTCATTATTACAATGAGTTACAATTTACAGCAGTAAACGTAACCCTAACCATAACCTATAAGCCTAACCATAACCCTAATAGGCTACAATGTAAATACAATATATAATTATAGGAACAATTACACCATGATAAGGGCACTCTAATGTAAAATGTATTTATGTAACCATTGCCCCTAAAATATAGAGTATACAAACATCAAATGTTTTATAGTAGGCGATTGTACAGAATGCCACCTTTTATTTGAGAGTGTTTTCATACATATCTGTTTTACCGTTTAGAATTGAAAGCACTTTATGTATCTAGTCCCCCATTTGAATGTGTTAGTATTTGGACAAGTTCACTTATAGTTTATTTAATTTAGTCAAAAGTTTTGTGTTAAATGACTTGCTTAATTAAATAAAGGTTAAATAAATAAAAAATGTATGACCAGGGTTTGTTTTCATTTGGCCTATTTAGCATAGCTCTGTTCTGCCCTGCCTTGCCCTCTTGTGGAGCTCAAAAGTTACTGTTTCTTACTGTTATAACTGAAATTTGTGATTTTGTCCATGCAATATACTATTTTTATAGTGGTGTTTATTATGTTACTTCTTTGTAATATTTAGTATTGCTATATCCTTACATTGAATTCTAATTAATAATTCCTCTTTATTCTGTACTTTCAGAAACCACAAACAGTATTTGCCAGTATCATAACTGGAACTGGAGCTGGACATCTTTGGAGCTGAAGATTGAGGCCAGTTTTTGTATGCTAGCGTACACTCCTTAACAGTTTTACTGGATGAAAACACAGCAAGAAAACACATAGGCCAATATGTAATAGTCGTCTATTTTATTGCAGTATTGGTGGTGGTTGGTTGAACAACAACAACAAAAACCAAAACTTGTTTTACTAGAGTAAAAAACACGGAATATGCATAACCCATATTTAATATTCATACAGTGACTGAACAACAACTGCATTTCCACCCCCACCTCTAATGGAATAGTATCATGGCAGGTCACCTGTCAAGTCACCTGTCAGGTCAGTCAGTCACTAATTGCTGCAGATGTGCTCAATAGTGTTTGAGCATATGATACTCCTCAAAGCATGGTGAAACACAGAGGTGTATCACAAGCTAAACACAAGTATTTTTGTCAACTTCCTCTACTTACCTGGTGCCAGACAGGCAGACTTTGCAGTGCCTCCGTGTGTGACTACCATGAGCAGCAGTTTGAGGGACTTTGCAGGGAAAACGCCATGCAGTGATGTGTAGGGAATTGTCCGCAGCAGGACGACCCCCAGTGGATGGGCGCCGAGAGGGTGTGGTGCTCCTCCAGCAGCTCTCTCATGAGGTTCTCTCTGTACATTTGGTAGGTAAATTACTTTACCTATGAGGGAGTGGGGAGGATGAGGGAAGGGAGAGGATGATGAGGCAGAGGGTAGGTGGGTGAGACATTGTCACTATAATTGCATAATGTATTTGTATGTGAACTGTACATCCAATTACAAAAATACCTTGTTCTGTAATCATCTCACCTGTTAGTTGGTGGTGAACAATGCTGCCGTTGTGGACAGCAGTGTCGATCAGATGGAAAAATATCTTCTTATATATCACTTGGTCGTTTTCCGAGTGCATTCCACAAAGCTGCTTATCATGTCCGCCTTATCCACTGCCCCCATTTTGAGGTTATAGTCAAGCACACAGTCTGGTTTGATTTTTCTCTCTCCCGTCGGATGGTCCACCTTCCCTGTGGCCGACATAGTTGCTGTATGGACAGTGGAGAGGACATGGATGTCTCGTTTGTCATGCCACTTTACTGCCAGCTGTTGACCGTTCTCCTTGAACTCCACCTTCCCTCTCTGCATCTTCCTGCATCCGAATGCCGGCATCCCCTTCCTGTTCGACCTGACTGTGTCACAGGCCCCTGTTGGAGAGCAGATGCTGGAAGAGTGTGGAACTGCTGTACCAATTGTCTACATACAAAGTGTGTCCCTTGTAGAGGTCGACCGATTAATCGGAATGGCCGATTAATTAGGGGCGATTTCAAGTTTTCATAACAATCGGAAATCGGTATTTTTGGACACCGATTTGGTCGATTTTTTTATATAAAAAAAATGTAGACCTTTATTTAACTAGGCAAGTCAGTTAAGAACACATTCTTATTTTCAATGATTGCCTAGGAATGGTGGGTTAACTGCCTTGTTCAGGGGCAGAAGGACAGATTTTTACCTTGTCAGCTCAGGGATTTAATCTTGCAACCTTACGGGTAAATAGTCCAACGCTCTAACCACCTGCTTTACATTGCACTCCACGAGGAGCCTGCCTGTTATGCGAATGCAGTAAGAAGCCAAGGTAAGTTGCTAGCTAGCATTAAACTTATCTTATAAAAAACAATCAATCAATCATAATCACTAGTTAACTACACATGGTTGATGATATTATTAGTTTATCTAGCCTGTCCTGCGTTGCATATAATCACTTAGGTACACGTTGCTCCAACCATAAACATCAATGCCTTTCTTAAAATCAATACACAAGTATATATTTTTAAACCTGCATATTTAGTTAATATTGCCTGCTAACATGAATTTCTTTTAACTAGGGAAAATGTGTCACTTCTCTTGTAAACAGAGTCAGGGTATATGCAGCAGTTTGGGCCGCCTGGCTCGTTGCGAATTGTGAAGACTATTTCTTCCTAACAAAGACAGCCGACTTCGCCAAACGGTGGATGATTTAACAAAAGCGCATTTGCGAAAAAAAAGCACAATCGTTGCACGACTGTACCCAACCATAAACATCAATGCCTTTGTTAAAATCAATACACAGAAGTATGTATTTTTAAACTTGCATATTTAGCAGGCAATATTAACCAGGTGAAATTGTGTCATTTTACGTTCATTGCACGCAGAGTCAGGGTATATGCAACAGTTTGGGCCGCCTGGCTCGTTGCAAACTAATTTGCCAGAATTTTACGTAATTATGACATAACATTGAAGGTTGTGCAATGTAACAGGAATATTTAGACTTAGGGATGCCACCCGTTAGATAAAATACGGAACGGTTCCGTATTTCACTGACAGGAAAAACGTTTTGTTTTCGAGATGATAGTTTCCGGATTCGACCATATTAATGACCAAAGGCTCGTATTTCTGTGTGTTATCATGTTATAATTAAGTCTATGATTTGATAGAGCAGTCTGACTGAGCGATGGTAGGCAGCAGCAGGCTCATAAGCGTTCATTCAAACAGCACTTTCGTGCGTTTGCCAGCAGCCCTTCGCAATGCATTGTGCTGTTTATGACTTCAAGCCTGTCAATTCCCAAGATTGGGCTGGTGTAACCGATGTGAAATGGCTAGCTAGTTAGCTGGGTGCACGCTAATAGCGTTTCAAACGTCACTCGCTCTGAGACTTGGAGTTTTTCCCCTTGCTCTACATGGGTAACGCTGCTTCGAGGGTGGCTGTTGTCGATGTGTTCCTGGTTCGAGCCCAGGTAGGAGCGAGGAGAGGGACGGAAGCTATATTGTTACACTGGCAATACTAAAGTGCCTATAAGAACATCCAATAGTCAAAGGTATATGAAATACAAATCGAATAGAGAGAAATAGTCCTATAATTCCTATAATAACTACAACCTAAAACTTCTTACCTGGGAATATTGAAGACTCATGTTAAAAGGAACCACCAGCTTTCATATGTTCTCATTGTCACGTCCTGACCAATATAAGTTATTATTTTCTATGGTAGAGTGGTCAGGGGGTGTTTTTGTGTTTGTTCTATGTTTTCTCTTTCTATGTTGTAGTTCTAGTTCGTCTATTTCTAGGTTGGGGTTTATTGGGTTGATCTTCAGTTGGAGGCAGCTAGTCCTCGTTGCCTCTAATTGGAGGTCATATTTAGTAGGGGTGTTTCTGCATGTTGTTTGTGGGTGATTCTATTTTGTGAGTGTTTATTTTCCTCCTGCGTCACGGTTTGTTGTTTTTCCCTTCAGTGTTTTGTTAGTGAATTTCAGTTTCACGTTTAAATAAATATGTGGAACAACGACGACGCTGCATTTTGGTCCAATCATTCAAACAGCCGTGACACTCATGTTCTGAGCAAGGAACTTAAACGTTATCTTTCTTACATGGCACATATTGCACTTTTACTTTCTTCTCCAACACTTTGTTTTTGCATTATTTAAACCAAATTGAACATGTTTCATTATTTATTTGAGGCTAAATTGATTTTATTGATGTATTATATTAAGTTAAAATAAGTGTTCATTCAGTATTGTTGTAATTGTCATTATTACAAATAAATAAAAAAATCAGCCGATTAATTGGTATCGGCTTTTTTTGGTCCTCCAATAATCGGTATCGGCGTTGAAAAATCAGGAGCCAGCATGGTCATCAGCACGGACCCAGACACCCCAAGCCCATCATAATGTTGGATGTCAGTGGTGGACCCTGTGTAAACTATAATGTCCTGGACAAATCCTATCTTCACGTCGCACATGAATGACAAAGAACTTGACCCCAAACGTGTGCCTTTTGCAGGGAATATATTGACGGAACGCCAGCCTACCTTTCCATAACATCAGGGACTCATCAATGCATAGGTCCTTCTATGGCACAAAGACCCGACCAAATGCTGATGTCAGGCTGATAAGAACATTTCTTATTTGGTATAACGGGTCATTTAGGATGGCAGTAGCATTGTTGACGAAATGCAGGCATCGCAGCAGAACTAGGAAGCGGTCTTGGGAAAAGAGGGTGGCAAAGAAGGGAGTTGCAAACTTAGGATCTGTGCTCCAGTATTCTCTTAAGGAGTTCTTCTTTACTATCCCCATGAGAAGGACTGTCACCAGGAAGGTATACATTTCACTAATTGTGGTTGTCACCCATTTAGCGAGTTACCCCCCCACTCCTGGCTCTCTCTTCTCCTGTAGCTCTAAGGCATAGCGATTGGTCTCCTCTACTATGTCTCCCACCAGCTCCTCTGTCAGGAACAACTTGAAGCACTCTGCCTGTCACGTCCTGACCAGTAGAGGGGGTAGTTGGGTCAGGACGTGGCAGAAGGGAGAGTGTTTTTTATTGTTTCTTTGATTTTGGCCGTGTGACTTCCAATCAGGCACAGCTGAAGAGGGTTGTGGTTGATTGGGAGTGACACATAGGTTGCCTACGTTTCCTTTGTGGTTCGTGGGTAATTGTGCTTGTCATTGTGGTTGCACCTGACAGGACTGTGTTGGCTGTCAGTTTTGTTGTTTTTTGTGAATTTCATAGTGTTCGTGTATTAAATATGACGAACCCTAACTCCGCCGCATTTTGGTCCACTTCTTCCTCAGACAGCCGTTACACTGCCTCAGTTGGAAATGGCAAGGGGCATTGCACTTGAAGTGAAGGGGTTAGGGTCCCAAAGACCCTCCCCATTATTGATTAAGGGGACCTTACGATTCATATGGTTTTCTGCAGGCCTTATAATAGATAGTGTTGCTATGTGTCTAAAAACTCTGCAACTATACGTTGCACAAGCCATCTATATTAGTCTTTGTGGTTAAGCCCTAGCTGTTGCTAGAGTGTGCTTGCAGGCTAGGTCTGAGTCAGACTGAAACTAGATAAAGAGAAGTAACCACTGTCTGATTTTGACATTTTGATCTTGTGTGACAGTGGACAATGCTAGTGAATTCAGAGAAGCTACTGTACTAGGTTACCTTATAAGTTAACCTCAGCATATTGCTGTGTACATACATTGATGTAGATGATCATACCACTAGGGAGGGATCACATGTATAAAATCAGCTGCACCCTTAGGTGGGATGCAGAACTTACTCTGAAACATACATGCTGTGTTTCCGTTGTCAACTTCTGTCTGCAATTGCATTAATAAAGGTTTGATTGATTTACTTAAAGAAGATATTGTCTGATTGCTGATTTCACCAATAAGCCAATGATTGACAAGGAACAAGGAACCTACCCCGACACACTCCAGACTGGGACTCATCAGAGCAAACAGCAGGGCTAGAAGGGGTGAAATGGCTGGCGGCCTTCCAGCTACCACAGAACTCCTGTACTTCATCCACTGTTGGTCTGTCTCCATCAACACCACCATCTTCAAAGGGACCTGGGACTTCGTAAGTGGAAAAGGGATCCTCAGATTCAGGGTTCTCAATGGCTACAAGGTTGGGGCGCAGCTCCTCACGGTCACTGTCAGAATCTGATTCCTGACTTTCATATTCAGGCTCATTGTCAGAATTTTTTTAAATCTCCAGAATTTCCGCATTTGTGACTTGTCTCCTTTTGAAAGACATTGCTAATGCTAAAGCTTAGCTCACTAGCTACCTACATAAACAACACCACTGAATGGCTCAGAGTGGGAGTGAGAGATTACGTGATTGACTGCCGGCACGCGCCACTTGTATCACTAAATCACTATGAGAAAATGTTTTGTGTGGTAATTATTTATATACTGCTCAAAAAAATAAAGGGAACACTTAAACAACACAATGTAACTCCAAGACAATCACACTTCTGTGAAATCAAACTGTCCACTAAGGAAGCAACACTGATTGACAATACATTTCACATGCTGTTGTGCAAATGGAATAGACAACAGGGGGAAATTATAGGCAATAAGCAAGACACCCCCAATAAAGGAGTGGTTCTGCAGGTGGAGACCACAGACCACTTCTCAGTTCCTAGGCTTCCTGGCTGATGTTTTGGTCACTTTTGAATGCTGCCGGTGCTTTCACTCTAGTGGTAGCATGAGACGGAGTCTACAACCCACACAAGTGGCTCAAGTAGTGCAGCTCATCCAGGATGGCACATCAATGCGAGCTGTGGCAAGAAGGTTTGCTGTGTCTGTCAGCGTAGTGTCCAGAGCATGGAGGCGCTACCAGGAGACAGGCCAGTACATCAGGAGACGTGGAGGAGGCCGTAGGAGGGCAACAACCCAGCAGCAGGACCGTTACCTCCTCCTTTGTGCAAGGAGGAGCAGGAGGAGCACTGCCAGAGCCCTGCAAATGACCTCCAGCAGGCCACAAATGTGCATGTGTCTGCTCAAACGGTCAGAAACAGACTCCAGGGTGGTATGAGGGCCCGACGTCCACAGGTGGGGGTTGTGCTTACAGCCCAACACCGTGCAGGACATTTGGCATTTGCCAGAGAACACCAAGATTGGCAAATTCGCCACTGGCGCCCTGTGCTCTTCACAGATGAAAGCAGGTTCACACTGAGCACATGTGACAGACGTGACAGAGTCTGGAGACGCCGTGGAGAACGTTCTGCTGCCTGCAACATCCTCCAGCATGACCGGTTTGGCCGTGGGTCAGTCATGGTGTGGGGTGGCATTTCTTTGGGCGGGCCGCACAGCCCTCCATGTGCTCGCCAGAGGTAGCCTGACTGCCATTAGGTACCAAGATGAGATCCTCAGACCCCTTGTGAGACCATTTGCTGGTGCGGTTGGCCCTGGGTTCCTCCTAATGCAAGACAATGCTAGACCTCATGTGGCTGGAGTGTGTCAGCAGTTCCTGCAAGAGGAAGGCATTGATGCTATAGACTGGCCCGCCCGTTCCCCAGACCTGAATCCAATTGAGCACATCTGGGACATCATGTCTCGCTCCATTCACCAATGCCACGTTGCAGCACAGACTGTCCAGGAGTTGGCGGATGCTTTAGTCCAGGTCTGGGAGGAGATCCCTCAGGAGACCATCCGCCAACTCATCAGGAGCATGCCCAGGCATTGTAGGGAGGTCATACAGGCACGTGGAGGCCAAACACTTATTTTAAGGACATTACATCAAAGTTGGATCAGCCTGTACTGTGGTTTTCCACTCCATGGGTTGATAAATTGGATTTCCATTGATTATTTTTGTGTGATTTTGTTGTCAGCACATTCAACTATGTAAAGAAAAAAGTATTTAATAAGATTATTTCTTTCATTCAGATCTAGAATGTGTTGTTTAAGTGTTCCCTTTATTTTTTTGAGCAGTGTATATTTACAGTTTTTTTCACTTTTTTCAATTACTGGTGACAAATCATGCATTCCGATTCTTGCATAGATTGCAATGGGCACATATTATGAGTGTAAATACTTTTTTGAAGGTTGGGCAGATTATGATGAGCTAAACTAATTCCAGCTGTGTGTGGAGCCATGTTTGTTGACATACAATGCATTCTGTGTTTCACGTAATCCTCTGTCGGACCAAAGATGTTATAACAAAATTAGATGAGTAAGGGTTCACTCATTTTTTGAGAACCCCCTTCAACATGCATACTATAAACAGACAAAACTCATCTTGTCTTCTCTTATAGTATTTCGTTTCTGTGAGAAAAAAAGTCATGGCGGCGGCAGAATCTACCCATCGTCGGATTACTTTCGATTTCTAGAGAGTGTTTTACTCAATTATTTTGATCAATGGTGAGCTCACCCATGATGTGATTAATTATAAATAGTAATTTCTATTAGCTAATTCATATTGTAGTTTATGTCAGCCGAGAGTTATACAAATATGACCACTTGTGTTATGTCAATCTTTCCTCAGTTAGCGCTAGGACAAATGTAGCCTACATTTTCCGGTTTGGATGATTTTGTTATGCTGCAGATACTTCTGTGAATGTCTGAATATTGCATCCAAAAACAAACTGCTCACATTCTGGACTAAACTTTGTAAGGACTGTGTTCTGAGTAGTGTGTCCTGAATACAAAAATAGCAATACTATTTCGGCACAGCAAACATTGTTACGGAGTCTAGTTGATAGGTAATCGACTAGCCGGACTGTTCCCCGGACTCCGTGTGTAGGAATTTGTACAATGCATGAACAAGGCTATTGAACTAGACATTGGTGTCTGTCTTTATTACTTTATTCAATATATCATACTGAAACAAACATCACAACATGAATTATAAAAGTTTCACTATATTATAGATGTGTCATTTTTAACAGGGTTTCAAATGTGTTTTCATTGGATTTTAGTAATTTGTTCCGTTGTGCTCCAGTATCACTTATGAAAAGATTTTACACTATTTATATATTATAATTACACTAGTATTTCTTCCTCACGTCAGTTTTTTGGTATTACTGTAGCCTGCTCTTATTGTAGCTTTGTTTTCTATTTGTGGAGCCATACCTACAATCTGTATTACAGACATTTGATAAATCAACATTTCTCTCACCATTGCAGTACTCTCAGGAGTGACTTAATGGGGCAATCAGCAATTTAAACAATAAGAAAGTGTATTCCCCGCCCCTGTTTCAGTAAAAAGCTGAGGGATAGGCCTGGAGAAATTCAACCACTCTCAAACTCATAAACAGAGCTATGGATGCAAGGACTGTCCATCTATGATATCAAAAGTTAAGTTTTAACTGTGTTTTGAGTGTTTGTTTACATTTACTTCTTTGAATTGCAACTCCACTTTGTCTCTGTACTGACGTGTTGCCTGTTTGATTGCCTTATGGAGGGAATAACTACACTGTTTGTATTCAACCATATTCCCAGTCATCTTGCCATGGTTAAGTACGGTGTTTCGCACTTTCAGTTTTGTGCAAATGCTGTCATCTATATGATGCTTGATATTAGTGACATCCCCATAAGTATTTGTCAATACATTATGCTGTATGTACTGTATGTATGTTATATTAATGTATGTATAATATGTCACAGTTGACAGAAGGTATAAGCTACTGTCACGTCCTGACCAGCAGAGGGAGTAATTGTATTAGATTTTGGTCAGGACGTGGCAGTAGGGTTGTGTTGTATGGTTGTTCTAGTATGTCTGTTTCTTTGTTAGTCTGTGTGGCTCCCGATCAGGAACAGCTGGTTATCGTTGTTCCTGATTGGGAGTCATATATTAGGAGTGTGTTTTTCACCTGGGGTTTGTGGGTTGTTGATTTTGCACTGCTAGTATTCGTTATAGCCTGTGAAACTGTCACCTGTCGTTCTTCGTTTTTTCTTGTTTTCTGTGTTCACTTTATTCTAATTAAATATAAAGATGAGCATCCATATCCCGTCTGCGTTTTGGTCATCCATACACCACGACAGCCGTGACAGCTACAATCTTGTATTTTGACAGCCTGGACATGACTCTGTTTGGTGGGGCTGGAGAAATTGAATCACTCCCAAATTCAGGGTTTGAAAAGTTGTGTTTTAACAATGATGGAATATCAAACTGTTTGCTTTAATAAAAACACCTCAACATCAAAGTCCAGTATTGTTATCTATATAATCAGCAATTTATTATATCTGCAGAAGGAAACACTATGACAGGGGAAATCCTGTGCAGCTAACATCCTTATTGAATCGTCATTAGAGTTTGGTTATTTGTTCCGTTGTGCTGCGGTATCACTTTGGAAGACATTTTATCTAAATTGTATATAATATTTTGATCACAAAGAGTCTGATATTACTGAATAGCCTTGTTATTTGTTTGGAGAGATTCAATCTGAATCCACCACTTGTAACATCAGGAGAAATGGAAGCAGCTACAGTAGTTTCTTTCACCATGGCAGTACTTTCAGGTGAGACTTTACCTGGCATTCTCCACAGACACAGACACAGACACACAGAGGTCAAACAGGGATGTTAATTGCAGAGTGGAGAGGCAGACCCGGTGCCAGAACAAATCAGTTGGATGGGCATTTGATTTCCATAGGCGGGCCCGTTTTTTTAAATGGGTGAAAGAGTAAAGACAATAGGCATCTCATGAGTTTCAAGTTTGTGGAAGCTTACAATTTATCCTAACATTTCTACTGATCTGCATGCTAGTTATTAATATTTATATATGCACATTTTCGTGGAACAGTTTCTGAAAATCATTGTCACATGGTTAATCATAAAAATCTGAAGTCAAATGACAAAAGTCTAGAAGTTAAAATCAGGCCCGATACTTTCATGGCCCCCCCACATTCTGAAATTTCGTTTGTGTCCCCACCCCCCGCAGTTTTAACATTGCATTGTGATGCAAAAACCTACATCATTGAGCTTTAGGACCATGCAGACACCTCCGAGCGGTCGGTAGATTGTTTGGTGGTTTCAGCCGGCGAACCGAGGCATCTGTTGTCTGTACCTGTTGTGCCTTTTCTCCTAGTTGTAAAAGCAAGCAGAGCAGAAACTGGCAACTCTTTATTTGATGCACCTGGCAAGGTAATTTCTGTATATTTATTCCCAGTGATGAGCTAGTTGTGTAACTGCCATGTAACATTAGCTAGTGTTTCATGCCCTCTCGACTGAAGTTCTGTCTGAAGTGAATTAACTATTGAATTGGCTAGCTAGCCAGTTCAGCTCAAGCCTCTAGCTACAGTTGAAGTCAGAAGATTACATACACTTAGGTTGGAGTCATTAAAACTTATTTTTCAACCACTCCACAAATGTATTGTTAACAAACTATAGTTTTGGCAAGTCGGTTCTGTGCATCTACTTTGTGCATGACACAAGTAATTTTTCCAACAATTGTTTACAGACAGATTATTTCACTTATAATTCACTGTATCACAATTCCAGTGGGTCAGAAGTTTACATACACTAAGTTGACTGTGCCTTTAAATGGCTTGGAAAATTCCAGAAAATTATGTCATGGCTTTAGAAGCTTCTGATTGGCTAATTGACATCATTTGAGTCAATTGGAGGTGTACCTGTGGATGTATTTCAAGGCCTACCTTCAAACTCAGTGCCTCTTTGCTTGACATCATGGGAAAATCAAAAGAAATCAGCCAGGACCTCAGAAAAAAATTGTAGACCTCCACAAGTCTGGTTCATCCTTGCGAGCAATTTCCAAATGCCTGAAGGTACCACGTTCGTCTGTACAAACAATAGCACGCAAGTATAAACACCATGGGACCACACAGCCTTCATACCGCTCAGGAAGGAGACGCGTTCCGTCTCCTAGAGATGAATGTAAAAGTGCAAATCAATCCCAGAACAACAGCAAAGGACCTTGTGAAGATGCTGAAGGAAACAGGTACAAAAGTATCTATATCCACAGTAAAACGAGTCTTATATCGACATAACCTGAAAGGCCGCTCAGCAAGGAAAAAGTCACTGCTCCAAAATCGCCATAAAAAAGCCAGACTACAGTTTGCAACTGCACATGGGGACAAAGATCATACTTTTTGGAGAAATATCCTCTGGTCTGATGAAACAAAAAAAGACCTGTTTGGCCATAATGACCATCGTTATGTTTGGAGGAAAAAGGGGGAGGCTTGCAAGCCGAAGAACACCATCCCAAATGGGAAGCACGGGGTGGCAGCATCATGTTGTGGGGATGCTTTGCTGTTGGAGGGACTGGTGCACTTCACAAAATAGATGGCATCATGAGGTAGGACAATTATGTGGATATATTGAAGTAACATCTCAAGACATCAGTCAGGAAGTTAAAGCTTGGTCGCAAATGGGTCTTCCAAATGAAAAGTGACCCCAAGCATACTTCCAAAGTAGTGGCAAAATGGCTTAAGGACAACAAAATCAAGGTATTGGAGTGGCCATCACAAAGCCCTGACCTCAATCCCATAGAACATTTGTGGGCAGAACTGAAAAAGCGTGTGCAAGCAAGGAGGCCTACAAACCTGACTCAGTTACACCAGGTCAGGAGTAATGGCTGGGGGCTGTGCACACGTGAAGATCCATGTGAAAGAGTCATTTTTAGAAGCGCTGTGCACAGGCATAAAAGTTGGTCTAATTTACTTGAATCAAAAGTCTTCTGAAGTGAGACTTTGTTCTTGTGTTTTTTGGCTATTTACATTGTTTTGTTCACAAGATAGGTTGTTTTCAATGTTTGAGTTTCAACTGCTAGGGAAGAGAAGACAATACTGCTACTAGTCAGACTCTCAATCTCACAGGCCCATGCCAAACTCTTTTGGTCCAGACAGCATCAGATACATGGTCTACACATACTGATACAGAGAGGCGCTGTTTCGCTTGCTCGGATGCTTAAGAGGACAGGTTGTAGGTGAAAATTCATGACTATGGTTGATTTTCAGTAACCTATACTGTTCTCTTTGAAGTAGAAAGAATAATTGATATAAGTTTAAATATTAGACATGTGTAAACAGAATGAAGGCTGAACCCATGTGAGTGTACAAAGCTGGATCAACATCAAATTGACCATTGGACATGTAAAAAACAGAACGTAAGCAGAATCTGTGTGGATGAGGCAAGGTAGACTAACAAGACGTGACTGGTCTGGGCCATATTTGACCTTGTGAAGGCTACTGGACATGCACATGGGTTAATCATACATAGACAATATCGGCCTGAACTTGTAGACCTCTGAACAGGATGTCACGTCCTGACCATAGAAAGCTGTTATTTTCTATGGTAGAGTAGGTCAGGGTGTGACAGGGGGTTTTTCTAGTTTAGATTTTCTATGATTTCTATGTTGGGCTTTTTTGGGATGATCTCCAATTAGAGGCAGCTGGTCATCGTTGTCTCTAATTGGAGCTCATACTTAAGTAGTTGTTTTTCCCACCTGGGTTTGTGGGAGATTGTTTTTGAGTTAGTGTATGTTGCACCTCTTCGTCACGGTTTGTTGTTTTTGTTCTTTAGTTTATTTGTGTATCTTGCATAGTTTCACAGTTCAATAAAATATGTGGAACGATACCCACGCTGCACTTTGGTCCGCTCCTTCCGACGAACGATGTGACACAGGAACATTAGCTAATCAGTGAGGGGCAACAGTAGGAGGGGGCATGTCACACCACCAATAGAATCTATGCCCAATGTCTGAGCCAATAAGAGAATGGAAACTAAGTAAGACAACAAGATTCGTAGAGTGGAGTGATGACGTAATGTAAGGATAAGACTGTATAAAAGTCAAGTACTAAGAATGAAGAGTTAGTTCTTCCATGGAATTGCTCGGCTTTGTTACTCTCTGTAACAAAGTCTATTTGAATTCACAAGCTCCGGTATCTGAGAAGTATTTGATTCAATATTTTCCACAACAAGGTCAGCACTGCCATGGGGGCCTGCGGATAACTGGATAGATTGGCTCAAAGTGGGTGATCAAATTATGATGGTACGAAAAAAATACAAAAGAACGGTTGGTTTTTTCTTTGTATTATCTTTTACCAGATGTATTGTGTTATATTCTCCTACATTCCTTTCACATTTCCATAAACTTCAAAGCGTTTCCTGTCAAATGGTACCAAGAATATGCATATCCTTGCTTCAGGGCATGAGCTGCAGGCACATTCCCCTCAGCTCACCATACCACACACCTCCAGCCATGTCCTTTGAACCTCTTAGCCTTCACCCATATGGCACCTCAATACTCCCTAGGCCAGTTAGGTCACACATGCTGTAGTCTCTCAGTCCAACAGGGGATGATTTCCTCTTCTACCAGAGCTACCTCCAGAACCACCCAACAGGAGACTGCAGAACGTAAGAGCATAGAAACACAAAACAGTAAAAGGAACAAAGAAAATGGCCCCTGCTCCACAACTGCACACTCAGTGGGCCAGATCCTCCCGACTACACCACACGTGTCACGAGGTGGAAAGTGACAGGTTATAAGTCTGGAGTTAATTAACCAATATAAATGCTAGTTAAATTAAACATGCAAATAAGTTAAACCTGTGACATGTACATTGAATCAAATGTTTTGTAATTACAATGTTGTTACAAAGAACTCTTGTAATTATAATCAAGCAATGTAATTATAATCAAGCAATGTAAAGTGAAACACAGTAGGATTTACTTTTTAAATGCTATGTAATTACATTGTATCAACCTTTGCAGACAATAGGCTAACCAGGAGGTGACCTTCAAACATGTAATTACAAAACATATTAGTTACAATGTGTAATAACACAAAGGCTGAGGATGCGCGACTGGATTGAACAGCCCTTCCGGTCCTTCCGGTCCATCCCGGAAGGAACACTATTGCTTAGACTGCCTGTCTGCTCTGCTGCTATTTGTTATGATGCAATCATCATAGATATGCTTGATGTAATCATCATATACATGCTGCCGTATCGTAGCCTGAAAAACTGAAAAACAACTCTATTACTGACCGCCTGTTGATCTTGTCATTTATAGTTACAGCAGACAAAGAATTTAAATAGGCCTACATATCAATTGCTATGACACTTAAACGACGTTACTAGTTATTACTGTGTAGTTACATAGTAATAGGGGAAACTTAATGTACAGCATTACCATTCGACCCAAAATGAAAAATAAGGATTCTGATATAAAAACAAATGCTGCTGTGAATGCCTCATTCGTTTTAATTTATTGCAACAAGAGGGGTTGATTTAGTCACCTTATAGGTAAATATGTATAGATGGCATTTGTTTCTCCTATCCAGCCATATCATTGACATCAGCGGACAGGTGTGTTACACAATCATTTTGTAGAAGTGACATCATTCAACTGACATACAGAAACAGGATCACTTGTGTACTACAGTAAAGTCGACACACATTGTAACTCAAACCTGTTCTTGCCTCCCCAGGGTTTTGTTATGGAGCAGGTGTGTTACCAGACAGGTCCCTGGTTGGGGCGATAGGAGGGAGTGTGACATTTAACAGAGCATCAGCCCAGCAATTTATAACATTACAATGGAAAGTTAATGGTACAACTATTATATTAAGCTATATCAGCAGTTCTGACACTTTAAATCCTGAAGATGGATACAGAGACAGGATCAATCTGGACAGATCGTCAGGATCCCTGGAGCTCATGAATCTTGATCTGACTGACAGTGGACAATACACAGTGACCATTTTAACACCTGAAGCATTATTTTTGGATGAAAACACCAAACTGGAAGTGTATGGTAAGATGTTATGTATTCTACTTTTATCAGTCAATACTTTCCCCTCCATTTTCTAGCTTTAGATTTCACATCATCAGGCAAAATACTTAATTGTAAGGCTGGACTGCAGAAACATTTCAAAGCCACATACAGTGCATTCGGAAAGTATTCAGACCACTTGAATTTTTCCACATTTTGTTACGTTACAGCCTTATTCTAAAATGCATTAAATTAAACATGTTCCTCATAAATCTACACACAAAACCCCATAATGACAAAGCACAAACAGGTTTCTATACATTTTTGAAAATTTATTAAAATTTAAAACCAGAAATACCTTATTTATATAAGTATTCAGACCCTTTGCTATGAGACTCGAAATTGAGCTCAGGTGCATCCTGTTTCCATTGATCATCCTTGAGATATTTATACTACTTGATTGGAGTCCACCTGTGGTAAATTAAATTGGTTGGACATGATTTGGAAAGGCACACACCTGTCTATATAATGATCCCACAGTTAACAGTGCATGTCAGAGCAAAATCCAAGCCATGAGGTCGAAGGAATTGTGGGTAGAGCTCCGAGACAGGGTTGTGTCAAGGCACAGATCTGGGGAAGGGTACCAATAAATGTCTGCAGCATTGAAGGTCCCCAAGAAAACAGTGGCCTCCATCATTCTTAAATGGAATAAGTTTGAAACCACCAAGACTCTTCCTTGAGCTGGCCTCCTGGGCAAACTGAGCAATCCAGGGAGAAGGACCTTGGTCAGGGAGGTGACCAAGAACCCGATGGTAACTCATGCAGGGCTCCAGAATTCCTATGTGGAGATGGGAGAACCTTCTAGAAGGTCCACCATCTCTGTAGCACTCCACCAATCAGGCCTTTTTTGTAGAGAGGCCAGACAGAAGACACTCCTCAGTAAAAGGCACATGACAGCCCGCTTGGAGTTTGCCAAAAGGCACCTAAAAGGTTCTCAGACTATGAGAAACAAGATTATCTGGTCTGATGAAACCAAAATTGAACTCTTTGGCATGAATGCCAAGCGTCACGTCTGGAAGAAACCTGGCACCATCCCTACGGTGAAGCATGGTGGTGGCATCATCATGCTGTGGGGATGTTTTTCAGCGGCAGGGACTGGGAGACTAGTCAGGATCGAGAGAAAGATGAACGAAGCAAGTACAAAGAGATCCTTGATGAAAACTTGCTCCAGAGCGCGCAGGACCTCAGACTGGGGCGAATGTTTACCCTCCAACAGGACAACGACCCTAAGCACACAGCCAAACAACGCAGGAGTGGCTTCATGACAAGTCTCTGAATGTTCTTGAGTGACCCAGCCAGAGCCCGGACTTGAACCCGATCGAACATCTCTGGAGAGACCTGAAAATAGCTGTGCAGCGATTCTCCCCATCCAACCTCGCAGAGTTTGAGAGGATCTGCAGAGAAGAATGGGACAAACTCCCCAAATACAGGTGTGCCAAGCTTGTAGCGTCATCACTGCCAAAGGTGCTTAATCAAAGTACTGAGTAAAGGGTCTGAATAGTTAAGTAAATGTGATATTTACATTATTTTTTTGTTTGTTTATAAATTAGCAAAAATGTGTTGTCATTATGTGCTATTGTGTGTAGGATGTAACCTAACAAAATGTATAAAAAGTCAAGGGGTAAGAACACATTTCCTCTGGCCAAATCTCAGACACAGCTAGTTGATTTTCAAGTTATGTTCTGTAAGCTGATTAAGCTACTGTTTGTCATTACTTTTGCATGAGTAGGTGTTTCTCCAATCCAATGATTTCATTCAATGTGAACCATTATTTCTGTCCATCTCTTCCCATTCCCAATTATGTTATATTTATACATTGTATATTACTAGTGTATGATGGTGTTGAACAAGGCCAAATCTGTTATCTGCCTAGTGCACAACATGTACATTTTTCTCAACATCATTAACGAAGTAAAGGTGTGTTAAATGCATTGTCTACATTTTTGAGGATACACATTCAGTACCTCTCAGAATGAATATGGTCAGCTTGAGATGTAATTCCAAATCTATTTGTTATTAATTCCACTGTTGAGCTCTTCTGAATAACACTTACAGGTATTTTTAGGCGCTCCATTCTGCTGTGTTGATGAAAATGTGTGATACTGAAGCCAGGCCCTGAATATTGTATGGCTTTGGATGAAATAGGCTACCAAGGAAAGAGAAAGTTGTTATTGTATTTTTAACCCACAGAGTCAGTCTCCAGTGTGGTGATAACTCCCACCAACACAGACTTAGTGGAGTTCAACAGCTCTGTCAGTCTGTCCTGCTCCTCCTCTGGCTCCCCCCCCTTATCTTATCACTGGCTGAATGGAAGCTTTGTGGTCACAGTCAGTGATGGAGTTCAGTTTGGTGATGGGAACAGCACCCTCACCATAGTCAGTGTGACCCGGTATGACAAAGGACCGTTCAGCTGTAGTGTGTCCAACCCCGTCAGCAGTGACATCAACCGCCAGAATCTAACCCTCACTATCAGCTGTGAGTCTCTAAAATGCATGTCTAACTCTTCTTAGTTCACTGCATATGGACAAAGTCATTCATGTAAGAAAAATGTACCTTTCACAATACCTTTCTCATATGGTCATCTTCATAGTGCTTCCTGCAGTGTCTGTCTGCTACTGTAAACTTAATCTGTTAAGACATAACAAGATACTGTCACATTAATAAATCACTATATTCTGGTATTGAATATGACACAAATGTATCATGCTTTGGCAAAGCAAATCTTTCTGTGGCTTTCATTTCTACCTAATCAGGCCCACCTACTGTATGTTGTGGGTGTCTGATTGCTGGTGATGGGATACCTAAACAAGATAGATGCATTTTGGGTTGAAATTTGTTGGGTGGATTATTTCAACATGGTCTCTATACTCTAGAGCAATGGTCACCAACCTTTTCTGAGTCAAGATCACTTTCTGGGTCAAAAAGTAAGCTGAGATCTACTGCTCAGATTTTTTTTTACATTAACCTCACACAAACAGTTTTGTAGGAATGAGGTTTGGGCAGTAGGCCTAATACATTATCACAGCATATCGGCTATATGTTTGGCCTGCCAATATTGTTAATCCGACCATATTATTCAAAACTCGGTCTTTGATAACAAAATAGATCAGTTGGTTTAGCACTTGGCGAGGCACTGTGGAGCATGAATTGAAATAATTTGCTTTTTTTTTTACTGGCCTTTAATGTAACTGCATCTGATGGTCAACGAGGTCAAGTCACGACGTCAGTGATCTTCAGGTCGAAAAGTCGGAGCTCTAGAAAAATGCCCAAGTTTCCGACTTGGAATTCTGAGTTGGATGACCGTTCAAAACAATAGATTTTTCCCAACCACCTCTCAAGGTCCCTGCTCTCTCTTTCCTTTCCTCTGGTGAGACTGACCAGAGAGAGGGGACACCGTCTTCCACCTGATGGCGAACCATGAGTCGCACCGCATCTGCCTCATGCACAAGTTCATGTTGTTCCTGTGACCAGAGAAAGTTAAATATTCCTTAATTAATATTAAAATCGACACGACGAGCTGCTAATAATAATAAAACGAAAGGCTATCGATACTTGGCTACTCATTCATTGCAGCTGCAGCCCGAGCGGAAGTACGGAGAAGTGCGTTTTGTAATTGCGTTGAATAAAAACAGTGACAGTGCAGAATATAAACTACAGCTCTTTGCTGTATTCGTAAACAGTCTCTCTGTGGTCATGGTTTTAAAAGTTATTCAATCTTACGTAGGCTAGTAGCCTATTAAACTTGGATGTGGCCAGGGTCAAGGAAGCTCTGTAGACACAGTGATTTGAGCTATCCGATTGGGAAGCGCAGTAGGTGCACTCGATTTAATCACAGATTTGCCGGTCCCTGGGTAGGCGGAGTTTGTTTCATGGGAACACTTTGCCTACTCGGTGAGCAGGACTTTTGAATCAAGTGCACCTACCGGAAACAGCTCAAAACGATTTAAAAAAAGGAACGCAAGCCTTTATCGTTCGTTGGCTTTGTTACAGAAATATTTGGTGATCGACTAGGAATGCCAGTTGGCGACCACTGCTCTAGAGCACAACTGTACATAACTTTTGATTGAATTACCTTCATTAATGCTGATTTTCAACATGGATCATTCTTTGCAGATGGTCCAGAAAATGCAGCAATGAAGGTGATCCCATCAGATGTACATTATGAAACAGGATCAAACCTCAATTTGTCCTGCTCAGCTGAGACCAGTCCTCCTGCCCAGTTTCAGTGGTCTCTAAATGGAACACTGCTGTCCAATAAGGGACCAGAACTCCGGTTGGGGAACATTCAGATCAATCAGAGCGGTAGCTACAGCTGCTGGGCCCATAATACCAGAACCTTGAGGTACCAGACATCTGAGCCCTCTGACATCACTGTGCTGGGTAAGTGGCAGAGAGGAAATGGAGATAATCATGGGAGGAGAGAGAGTAACTGGTTCTGAAGGTATCATGGTTGAACTGTTTGTGCTCAAGTCCTTTTCAAGGTCCTTAAGTACACATTTTTCCTTCCATTTTGTACAAACATTTGGATGGGTAGCCTTCTTGTGTAGACTTCTTGTGTGTAACAGAGAAGATCGTCCCTTTCAACACAAGAAAAGAAAGACTTAAAAGTGGCACACAAGACAACAAGCAGATGGCATTGGATTATTAGCTGATTCTGTACTGAATACTGTTATGGGTTATTCCATGCAGTGCTGGTTGTCAAGTTGAGGTTTGTGCTCAAGTCCTATCCAAGGTGTTTGAGTAAAAGCTTTTGGACGGGATGCCTTCTTCTGTATGTAGCAGGTAGCCTAGTGGTTAGAGTGTTAGACTAATAACCGAAAAGTTGCAAGGATGAATCCCTGAGCTGACAAGGTAAAAATCTGTCGTTCTGCCCCTGAACAAGGCAGTTAACCCACTGTTCCTAGGCCATCATTGAAAATAAGAATTTGTCTTAACTGACTTGCCTAGTTAAATAAAAAAATGATGTAGCAGAGAAGTCCCTTCCAACAGAGACAGTGTGTTCAACAAATGGGAAGAGAGCTCTGAGTGGTACACGAGACAAAGCAGATGGCATTGGATTATTAGCTGAAACTGTACTGAATATGGGTTATGCTGTGGTTGTGGACATTTTCCATAGGAGCATTGTATATTGTAGCTGGTAAATGCTCTGTCATGCAATGAGGAAAAAGCAAACCACCCAACACTTTGTTACTATTCAATGGCCTGAATAGTGTCCATATACTGAGAAGGATGAACATATACAGTGTCTATAGAAAGTTTACACCCCCTTGAACTTTTTTCACATTTTGCTTCCTTAAAATTAAAACTAAAAAGGATTACATAAAGATAAATCCTACAGATCTATACAACCTGCTCCACATTTTCAAAGTGAAAGAAAGTTAGAGAAAATGTTCCAAATTAAGAAAGAAAACGCTAGGGTTGTGGGTTTGATTCCCATGGGGGACCAGTACGAGTATGTATGCGCGCTCTACTGTAAGTCACTCTGGATAAGAGCGTCTGCTAAATGACTAAAATGTAATAATTGCATAAGTCTCCACTGCCTTGAGTTAATCCTTGGTAGAAGAACCTTTGGCAGCCATACAGCTGTGAATCATTAAGATTCTACCAACTTTGCATAACTCCTAGGGCGACATATATCTCTAATTTTTATAAAAATGGCTCATGCTCATTAAATTTGGTTGGGAATCATTTAATTTTATTTTTATTTAACTAGGCAAGTCAGCTAAGAATAAATTCTTATTTTCAATGACGGCCTACCGGGGAACAATGGGTTAAATGCCTTGTTCAGGGGCAGAACAACAGATTTGTACCTTGTCAGTTCGATCCAGCAACCTTTTGGTTACTAGCCCAATGCTCTAACCACTAGGCTACCTGCCTCCCCCAAAAAATCCTAGATGGACACCAATATTCAAACCTTGTCTCTGATTTTGAAGCAGAGTTAAGCAGAGCTTCATTTGTAATCTGGAGGTCCAGGAACAAATATGGGGGCGCGAGATGTGGGGTGTTATCCAGGGGGGTTTTTCGGTACTGGAACACATTGAGAAAAAAAGTGACAAACAACGTAGAAGCACAGCAGACAGAGAAAACAGCCAAGTAGCCTACTATCTGTGGTTGTGAAATGGGCAGCACTCTCCGAGGGGATGATTCATTTAAAGCATTTTAGATGTCACTGCAGTATGCCCACATTCTTGAGTGTAGCTGAGGGGCTTACACAAGTCCACATTTTTATAGGCACATTTTCTAGACATCAGTGTATAGCAACAATTTTAGACGTCACTGCAGAACACCCGCCATAGGCATATGCACACATACACAGCTGTGGGGCTTACAAGACCCGAATTTCACATCATTTTCAAGACATCAACATAGCAGTAGAACAAATATCGGAATATAACTTCAAATAAAATAAGTCAATGTAGGTTACAGCAGAACACACATATGATAATATATAGGCCTCCTGCTTATGTGATAATATGAAGCACATATTCAGAGTAACTTCACAGTACAGAATAAGTTTCTAAAGGAAAACAATTTTCCTACCTTAGTTTTCAAAAGCTCACACAATGACTCTCCCCATGTCAAGTCCATTTAACTCCTGACATTCAATTTCTTGCTCAAAGCCATGAGCAGGCCTGTGGCTGTGACGTTTAACCTCCTAAGGCTGTTCGGAACACTCTGGATGTAGTGTCTATTTTTCCATATTGAGTGTTAACTATAACCTGGGTGTCCTCTTTAGCCTTGTCTACAATGCTTGCTGCCACAAATCGGCATGTTCAAAAGCCTTTTTTCTGAGGCCTCTTTGTTTTGTTTTTTTGTCAGACACAGAGGATGTTACTGTACATTCCACCCACACTTCATCTGGCTAGTTTAATCCCTCCAGTCATTCCTAGACCCAAGCTCCCTACCTTTTTGCATGTTGTACAGCCCGGTTTTGAATTCTACATGACAAGCCAGGGGTTATACATTTGCTTGTTCTTGAACTGCAAATTGCATCTGCTCAGAGCACTTCGTCGGTCGATGACTCAGCTCCCCGTCTCCCTCTCCTGCTGAGTCTGACAGTAACCCTACTAGCTAGTGGAGGTGCCAGTGGTGATGCTGAACTGGTGGGATTAACAGCGTTGCTAGCTAAGGCATTGCAAACAGGAACAGTTTGTCCCTCACTCCTCTCCTCTGGCACTGATAGTTCGATTCACCAGCATTCTCTGAATTTTTGTAATGAAAACGTCATCAAACTCTATTACTGTCACATCCTGACCAGTAAAAGGGGTTATTTGTCATTATAGTATGGTCAGGGCGTGGCAGGGGGTGTTTGTTTTGTGTGTGTTGGGTTTTTTGGTTACTATCTATGTTTTCTATTTCTATGTTTAAATTCAAGTTTGTCTATTTCTATGTTGGGATAGTTTGGGGTTGATCTCTAATTGGAGGCAGCTGATCCTCATTGCCTCTGATTAAAGATCATATTTAAGTAGGGGTTTTCTCATTGTGTTTTGTGGGTGGTTGTATCTAGTATAGTCTGTGCACCTTACTGGACTGGTTTTTGTTGTTTGTTTTGTTTAAGTGTTATTTCTTTAACAAATCAAGAAGATGAGCACTGTACCCACTGCGTTTTGATCCCCCTTCAACGACGTCTATGACAGAACCACCCACCACCGAAGGACCAAGCAGTGGGGAAGGGAGCAGCAGGAAAAGTGGACTTGGGAGGAGGTATTGGACGGAACGGGATCTTGGACATGGGAGGAGATCCAGGTGGGATGGGATCGCCTTCCATGGAAACAGGTGGAGATAGCGAGGGAGGAACGGCGACAGTACGAGGAGCTAGCCAAACGCCGGAAGCACGAGAGGCATCCCCCCCCAAAAATTGGGGGGGGGGGGGCACACGGGTAGTTTGGCTGGGCCAGGGGTGAGCCCTGTGCCAACTCCCCGTGCTTACCGTGGGGAGCGGGTGACATGGAGAGCGGCGTGCTATGCGGAAGTGCGCACGGTGTCGCCCATACGCATGCACAGTCCAGTGCGGTCAGTACGGGCTCCGCAGCGTTGCCGGGCGAGAGTTGGCCGGCAGCCAGGTAGAAGTGCGCCGGCGCAGCGCATCTGGCCACCAGTGCGTCTCCTCGGTCCAGCTTACTCTGTGCCTGCTCTACGCATGGCAGCCCTCATTCCCCAGCACAGCCCAGCGCTCCGCCCGTGCCGGGCTGCAGTGACCATCCAGCCAGGACGGTGTGTGTGCCAGCCCTGAGCTCCAGATCTCCGGTGCGCCTCCATAGCCCAGTGCGTCCTGTTCCTGCTCCCCACACTAGCCTTGAGGTGCGTGTTACTAGCCTGGCGCCTCCTATGCCAGCCCCACGCATCAGGCCTCCAGTGCGCATTCCCAGTCCAGAGCTTCCGGCGACAGTTCCCCGTCCAGAGCTTCCAGCGACAGTTCCCCGTCCAGAGCTTCCGGCGACAGTTTACAGTCCGGAACCTGCTGAGAGGGCCTACAGTCCGGAACCTGCTGAGACGGCCTACAGTCCGGAGCCTGCTGAGACGGCCTACAGTCCGGAACCTGCTGAGACGGCCTACAGTCCGGAGCCTGCTGAGACGGCCTACAGTCCGGAGCCTGCTGAGACGGCCTACAGTCCGGAGCCTGCTGAGACGGCCTACAGTCCGGAGCCTGCTGAGACGGCCTACAGTCCGGAGCCTGCTGAGACGGCCTACAGTCCGGAGCCTGCTGAGACGGCCTACAGTCCGGAGCCTGCTGAGACGGCCTACAGTCCGGAGCCTGCTGAGACGGCCTACAGTCCGGAGCCTGCTGAGACGGCCTACAGTCCGGAGCCTGCTGAGACGGCCTACAGTCCGGAGCCTACAGAGACGCTTCTCAGCCCTGAGGCTCCAGCGACGCTCCTCAGTCCGAGGCCTCCAGCGACGCCTCTCAACCCAGAGCCTTCAGCGGCGGTCTGCAACCCAGAGCATTCAGCGGTGGTCTGCAACCCAGAGCCTTCAGCGGTGGTCTGCAACCCAGAGCCTTCAGCGGTGGTCTGCAACCCAGAGCCTTCAGCGGTGGTCTGCAACCCAGAGCCTTCAGTGGGGGTCTGCAACCCAGAGCCTTCTGCGGGGGTCTGCAACCCAGAGCCTTCAGCGGTGGTCTGCAGCCTAAAGGTTGCTGAACGGGAGCTACGGCCAGAGCCAGAGCCACCTCCATGGGGGGAGGATTGGGAAGGGGGGGTGTAGCACAGGAACCGTCGTTGACTGTGGCCACCCTCCCTTCCCTCCCTTTAGGTTTGGGGTTGTTTTTGTGTTTATTTATTTATTTATTTATTTTTTTGAGGTGCATTCAGGGTCTGCACCTTTGGGGGGGGGGGGGGGGTACTGTCACGTCCTGACCAGTAAAAGGGGTTATTTGTCATTATAGTATAGTCAGGGCGTGGCAGGGGGTGTTTGTTTTGTGTGTGTTGGGGTTTTTGGTTACTATGTTTTCTATTTCTATGTTTACTTTCTAGTTTGTCTATTTCTATGTTGGGATAGTTTGGGGTTGATCTCTAATTGGAGGCAGCTGATCCTCATTGCCTCTGATTAGAGATCATATTTAAGTAGGGGTTTTCTCATTGTGTTTTGTGGGTGGTTGTATCTAGTATAGTCTGTGCACCTTACTGGACAGTTTTTCGTCGTTTGTTTTGTTTAAGTGTTATTTCTTTAATAAATCAAGAAGATGAGCACTTTACCTGCTGCGTTTTGGTCCCCCTTCAACGACGTCTATGACAATTACCTTATCTCATCAATTTTTATTTTACTTTCCCACGTTTCAAATTCAGTAGAGAGACAACTAGCGAAGACTACGTGATGTGATTACGTAGGGACCTATTCACTAGCTGACCACCACTACCAAGACCTGTATCAAGATCAGTTACTTACCCCTCTGGCCCTCTCAATAACTTCTATGTACAAATAATAGAGCAGGTTGGGAATCAGTGTGGCAGGATGATTACACAGAAGGATGACCTCACTTTTACATGATGGCCTTTCTGGGGGGCGGGAGAAATAAGGTAACTTGATTTACTGATCATCGCTTTTATTATTGTTTGCAGTGTGAAAAGTGAAACAATTAATAAATCATGCCACAAGAGTTACCGGATCCGGTCAAATAGGTGCCGTACCAAACAAAGTAAAATCTGAGAGGTGCTGGATCTTGTTCCGGCAGGATCCGGCTCAAATTAAGCACTGGATTTAAGTCAGGACTGAGACTAGACCACTCAGGACCACTCAACACCTCTTGGAAAGCCATTCTGGTGTGTCTTTTGCATTAACATTTGTGTAATTGTCTCGCTGGTAGAATCTTAATGAAAATGATTCACCGCTGTAATGTCTGCCAAAGGTGCTTCCACCAAGTTTTAACTCAGGGGGGTGGAGTCTTATCCAGTTATGATATTTCAGTTAAAAAAATAATAATTTGAAAAATGTTCTATAACTTTCTTTCACTTTGAAAATGCGGATGAGGTTGTGTAGATCTGTAGGAAAAAAACGAAATTAATCCTTTTTAGATTTAATATTAAGGCATCAAAATGTGAAAAAAGTACAGGGGGGTGTAGATCTTCTATAGGCGCTGTATGGGCAGAATGGGGGAGATCTTGGTATAGCTCTGACAGCTCTTCCGCATTACACTTTTAGCCTTAATCATTTATTCACATTTTCATATACCATGTGCAGGCCTACTTTCTTTATCATACACACACTTTTACCTTGTTGCATGTCATTGTTCATTTCACATGTGCTCATCGTGTCTTCAGGAAACTGTTACTGTTTGACAAGATAATATATCATCTACATTATAATCTAGACTACAATTTGTATTATCAAACCAACATATCTGATTCATATAACCATTATCCTTCACAGAACCAATATCTGGTGCTATCATTACAACTTCCCCAAACCCTCCAATCATCGAGGGGAATTCTGTCAACTTAACCTGTGATGCTGCTGGCTCCATCATCACCAGAGAGTGGATGAAGGATGGTCAGCTTCTGTCTGCTGGTGGCAACCTAATCATCTCTGAGGATAAGAGAGTGCTGTCCATAAACCCTGTGAAGAGAACAGACAGTGGAGAATACCTGTGTAGATTCAGCAACCTCGTCAGCACCGCTGATGCTAAACACATTCTCATTGTAAAGTGTAAGTAGGCCTGCTCTGCTATAAGCTTGGGGTTACAATTACTGTGTTTTAACGGCTTTTTGCATTCAAATCTGACAGTTACGAAGTGAATGCTGGATATGTAAGATTTTACAAAGTAATTATATGGATATACCTAACAGTTTGAGTGTGTAACATCACACTAATTACCAACTAACAAACACATGGCTATTCCTTTAGTTGTCTTTGTTGTGTTGTAATTGTTAACTATTTGCACTGTAGTGTGCAGTACTGCCTGTTCACTGTGTAGCGTTTCATCTCTGCATGGTTTTGTCTCTGGTCTCTGCAGCAGAGGACTCTTTATCACCAGTTCTGCCTGCTGGTGCCCTCACTGGTATTGTGATTGGAGTATTGCTGGTTGTGGGAGGGGCAGTTAGTGTTGCAGTGTTCTTCATTAGGAAAAATGGGTGAGTAAAAAACGTTTCAGTTGGTAGAAAATGTAGGCTCTGTTTTCAGATTCATCTAAACTGTTCACAAAGAGGGCCTAGTTGTATTTCAAAAGCACTGTAAACTGTCAAAGCACTGTAATATTATATTCTTATTTTCTAAACAGCAACCTTTCAATGTTAATTTCTTGTTGTATATAGAACCAATGCTGAGCCAATGCATCAAGGAGGTAAGCATAATGTATCTCCAATCTTACAGGTTGTCATGGTATTTCTAATTACTAATGGTTTTTAAATGTTTGTTTACTCCACGTTTACAGGGACTATTATTTAGAGCAACTTAGTTTCCACAAATAAATTAAATGGATTTAGACAAATTACAAAACATTCAAAGGCCATTTTTTCAAAAGTGAGTTTACAAGTTGATCAACTTTCAAAGCAGAATTACTTTCCCATTGTTCCTCAAATGCAGTGTATGATATTCAATTTTGTCGCTCTGAGTCTCTACTTTTATCCAATGTAAAAAGCACCATTATATGTGACTCACCACTATGACTTAATAATGTAGCCACTAATGGTTAACACTGTAACAATGCTCATGCAAACAAATGCAGACAAGATACTGTAGCATCATCTATTCAACCCGTACTATTTGTGTATCTCTTACAGGCTCTCAACAACTTGTATATGAGAACACATCACCTGTATATGAGAACACATCACATGTATATGAGAACACATCACCTGTATATGAGAACACAAGACAAAATCAATCTCCACAGCCCTGACAGTAAGTAAGCCCTGGTCACCTGGGATGTCGGTGCACGTCTGTATTCTACTACAGTCGTACTGTAATAAACAAGATAAATGTGCTTAACAGATGTACAATGTGAAAAAGATATGTATGGAAAGACTTTGTCTATGAAAGTGTTATCCAGGATGTTTAAGTTTTGACTCAATGACAGCTATTCAGCCTCTGGCCTATTTAGGTTATTCATTAACTTAACCCCTGTGCGGCCTCCAGCGAAAAATCCTAGCGCCATTAGCGTAACAAAATTTAATACTTTTTTTTTTCAATTTTTTTTTCAAATTATATTGTTTTATAGATACACCTCTCCTGAATTGAACCACGTTGTCCGATTTCAAAAAGGCTTTACAGCAAAAGCAAAACATTAGATTATATTAGAGGAGTATATCGTAAAAGTAGCCACATAGCCATTTTCCGACCAACCACATGCATCACAAATAACCAAAAAACAGCTAAATGCAGCACTAACCTTTGACAATCTTCATCAGATGACACACCTAGGACGTCATGTTACACAACACATGCATTCTTTTGTTCGATAAAGTTCATATTTATATATAAAAACAGCATTTTACATCGGTGCGTAACGTTAACTATTTTCCCTCAAATGCATCCGATGAAACAGCGCTACAATTTACTAAATTACTATTCGAAAACATTTTTAAAATGTAATATTGTCATTCTAATATTTATAGATGAATATCTCTTGAAAGCACCTGTAATGCCAGATTTAAAATAACTTTACTGGGTAATCACACTTTGCGATAAAAGGGGATGCGATACTCAGAACAATAGGCTAGCAATAAAGGTCAGCGCCATCTTGGAACAATCGCATATCAAATCTAGTCTTGTATACTATTGTCAATAATCCCTTACCTTTGATTATCTTCATCCTTAGGCACTTCCAGGAATCCCAGGTCCACAACAAATGTATTTTCGTTCGAAAAAGTTCATCCTTTATGTTCCATTAGCTTGTTGTTGTTAGCGCGTTCTGAAGGCTGCACCAAAAGCTCCGTGGCCGCGGGACTATTCTTTCAACAAAATGCATTTTTTTCTTATTTAGGTTCGTTCAAACATGTCAAACGTTGTATAACATAAATCTTTAGGGCCTTTTTCAACCAGAGCTCCAATAAGATTCAAGGGGGACGATTGCATTGTCTTTATAAACGTTTCGAAAGGGGAGGGTAGCCAGGGGCGCCGGCGTCATAATGGTGATGGCCCTCTCCGTGTGACCACGTTACACAGCGTGTCATTCTGTCAGTTTTCACAGTAGGAGACTCAAATCACTTTGTAAAGACTGGGGACATCTAGTGGAAGCAATAGGAAGTGCTCAATGAACCATAGCTCACGGTGTGATTAATAGGCAACGTGATGAAGTTGAGTCCGCAATTCAGAATTCCACTTCCTGTTTCGATCTGTCTCGGGGTTTTGACTGCCATATGAGTTCTGTTATACTCACAGACACCATTCAAACAGTTTTCGAAACTTTAGGGTGTTTTCTATCCACAAGTATTAATTATATGCATATCCTAGCTTCTGAGTTTGAGTAGCAGGCCGTTTAAAATGGGAACACATTTTTTTCAAAATGCGCTGTGGCGCCCCCTATCCTAGGCGACCGTCAAGAGGATATGATCGCTGTAAAAGTTTGTTTAGGACTTTGAGGTTTCATTTTTTCTCATGGCAACTCAGTGGAGGCTGCTGAGGGGAGAACTGTCACGTTCACTATCTTCAAACTCCCTTTCGTAAATCAACCAAGGTGCAGCGTGCTTGTAATTCCACATCTTTTATTGAGGTGAAACCGAACAAAACAATAAACAGGAAAACAGAAAAGAACATGATGCAACTGAGGCGCACACAAAACACACACAGAAATAATAATTACCCACAAACACAGGTGGGGAAAAGGCTGCCTCAGTATGATTCCCAATCAGAGACAACGATAGACAGCTGCCTCTGATTAGGAACCATACTCGGCCAAAACAAAGAAATACACAACATAGAATGCCCACCCCACATCACACCCTGACCTAACCAAAATAGAGGAAATAAAACGTCTCTCTAAGGTCAGGGCGTGACAGTACCCCCCCCCCCCCAAAGGTGCGGACTCCCGGCCGCAAACCTGAATCTATAGGGGAGGGTCCGGGTGGGCATCTATCCTTGGTGGCGGCTCCAGTTCGGGGCGTAGCCCCTGCTCCGCCCGCTGATCCCTCCGCTTTTGTGTAACCGGACCATGGATCGTCGCCGGAGGAATCGGACCGTGAATCATCGCTGGAAGCTCCGAACCAGGGAACCCCCGCTGGAGGCTCCGGACCGGGGGACCATCGCACCGTCGCTGGAGGCTCCAGACCGGGGGACCGTCGCTGGAGGCTCCGGACCGGGGGACCGTCGCTGGAGGCTCCGGACCGGGGGACCGTCGCTGGAGGCTCCGGACCGGGGGACCGTCGCTGGAGGCTCCGGACCGGGGACCGTCACTGGAGGCTCCGGGCCATGGATCGTCACTGGAGGCTCCGGGCCATGGATCGTCACTGGAGGCTTCGTGCCATGGATTATCACTGGAGGCTCCGGACCATGGATTATCACTGTAGGCTTCGTGCCATGGATCATCACTACAGGCTCCGGGCCATGGATCATCACTGGAGGCTTCGGACCATGGATCATCACTGGAGGCTTCGGACCATGGATCATCACTGGAGGCTTCGTACGTGGAGCCGGAACAGGTCTCACCGGACTGAGGAGACGTACTGACAGCCTGGTACATGGAGCTGCCACAGAGCGTACCAGGCTGGAGAGACGCACTGGAGGCCAGGTGCGTGGAGTAGGCACAGGGCATACCAGGCTGGAGAGACGCACTGGAGACTGGGTGCGTGGAGCAGGCACAGGGCGTACCAGGCTGGAGAGACTCACTGGAGGCCGGGTGCGTGGGGCAGATACAGGATATACTGGGCCGTGGAGGCGCACCGGAGGTCTCGAGCGTAGAGCTGGCACAACCCGTCCTGGCTGGATGCTTACTTTCACCCGGCAAATACGGGGCGCTGGCACAGGACGCACTGGGCTGTGAATGCGCACTGGCGACAGAGTGCGCGGAGCCGGCGCAGGGTATCCTGGACCGAGGAGGCGTACTGGAGACCAGGAGCGCTGAGCTGGCACCACTCTTCCTGGCTGAATGCTTACTCTAGCCCGGCAAATGCGGGGGGCCGGCAACGAGCACACCGGGCTGTGAATGCGCACTGGAGATACATCGCGCATCACCGCATAACACGGTGCCTGACCAGTCACATGCTCCCCACGGTAAGCACGGGGAGTTGGCTCAGGTCTCAACCCTGATTCAGCCAATTTCCCCGTGTGCTCCCCCCCAAAAAAAATTGCCTCTCGGGCTCCCATCGTTGCCGTGACTCCCGATCTCGTCGCTTTTCCTCCCTCGCTGCTTCCACCTGTTCCCATCGGAGGCGATTCCCTTCCAGCCTGGATCTCCTCCCACGTCCAGGATCCTTTGCCGTCCAGGATGCCCTCCCATGTCCACCTTGTCTTCCCCGTAGGCACACGCTGCTTGGTCTTCTTGTGATGGGTAATTCTGTCACGTTCGCTATCTTCAAACTCCCTGTCGTAAATCAACCAAGGCGCAGCGTGCTTGTAATTCCACATCTTTTATTGAGGTGAAACCGAACAAAACAATAAACAGGAAAACAGAAAAGAACATGACGCAACTGAGGCGCACACAAAACACACACAGAAATAATAATTACCCACAAACACAGGAGGGGAAAAGGCTGCCTAAGTATGATTCCCAATCAGAGACAACGATAGACAGCTGCCTCTGATTAGGAACCATACTCGGCCAAAACAAAGAAATACACAACATAGAATTCCCACCCCACATCACACCCTGACCTAACCAAAATAGAGGCGATAAAACGTCTCTAAGGTCAGGGCGTGAAGAACGGCTCATAATAATGGCTGGAATGGATTAAATGGAATGGTATCAAACACAAAGACATGGTTTCCATGTGTTTGATACCATTCCAGCCATTCATATGAGCCGTCCTTCCCTCAGCAGCCTCCACTGTGGCAACTGTTGGTGTGGCTGTTGACTTCTATGCAGTGGTGGAAAAATTACCCAATTGTCATACTTGAGTAAAAGTAAAAATACCTTAAAAGAAAATGACTGAAGTAAAAGTGAAAGTCACCCAGTAAAATACTACTTGAGTAAAAGTCTAAAATAATTTAATTTGTTTTAAATGTACTTAAGTATCAAAAGTAAATGTAATCACAAAAATATACTTAAGTATCAAAGTAAAAGTAAAAATATTAATAATAAAACATTCCTTATATTAAGAAAATCAGACAGCACAATTTTCTAGATTTTTTAATTAACAGATAGCCAGGGGCACACTTCAACATCATTTACAAATGATGCATTTGTGTTTAGTGAGTTTGCCAGATCAGAGGCAGTAGAGATGACCGGGGATGTTCTCTTAATAAGTGTGTGAATTTTCCTTTCCTGCTAATCATTCAAAATGCAATAAGTACTTTTGGGTGTCAGGGAAAATGTAAGGAGTAAAAAGTACATTATTTTGTTTTGGAAAATAGTAAAGTACAGATACCCACAAAAAACTACTTAAGTAGTACTTTAAAGTATTTTTACTTAAGTACTTTACACCACTGCTTCTATGTATTGCCTTTTTTAATTTAAGCTTTATCCCAAATTATGAAATGCAGGACTTCAAGAGTAGCTATGATACTAGGATAATGGTAAGTTTGTGCTAGACCACATGGCACCATGTGACTGCAATACTGTAAAAACTGTCACACCCTGTGAAAGATTAGTGGAATCTGTGTGGGTGGCTGGACAGGTAGGATGACTGACAAAGAAGGTGAACAGGTGGTCACGGGTCAGGTGACACAGGAATGGATGAGACTGAGGCAGGAATTCCTTTAACCATAAAGTGGTATATCTACTGGGTAGTCTGTGCTGCATAACAAAGGAAACATAATAACATGTATCCAATCAAATTCATAACAAAGGAAACAGAATAACATGCATCCAATCAAATTCATAATCAAAGATCAAATCATAACAATCATTCATTATTAACATAATTAGGTAATTCAGCAATTCAGTTCAATAAAAAGTCAATAGGAATCATCCTTGTGTCATTTAGGCTCGTAACTATTCATCATAATCATGAGAAGAATAATACAAATAATTCAATCAGTGATTGGTTATTCAATGTATAATCCCCATCAGTTTTATATCAGAATTGATCAGTTCAGCAAATAATGACGTTTCATATTTCACCCTTTCAAGTATGTCTTTATCTTGAATTTCATTGCATATTAAAGGCAATTCAACACATCAGGTATCCACTTCCTGTCAGAATCTGTCTCAGGGTTTTGACTACCATATGAGTTCTGTTATACTTACAGACACCATTCAAACAGTTTTAGAAAATTCAGAGTGTTTTCTATCCAAACCTGAACAATAATATGGATATTCTAGCTTCTGAGTTGGTGTAGGAGGCAGTTAAAAATGGTCACATATTTTTTTCAAAATTCTCAATACTGCCCCCTAGCCCTAAGAAGTTAACCATATATCGATGGCATGATTGGCCTGTGATGATCTGTAGGGCCGTGATCATTTTTGTCACCAAAGCCCAATATACCATCCACCACTGCGACCTGTATGCTCTCATCGGCTGGCCCTTGCTACATATTCGTCGCCAGACCCACTGGCTCCAGGTCATCTATAAGTCTTTGCTAGGTAAAGCTCCGCCATATCTCAGCTCACTGGTTACCATAACAACACCCACCCATAGCACGCGCTCCAGCAGGTACATCTCACTGGTCATCCCCAAAGCCAACACCCACTTTGGCCACTTTCCTTCCAGTTCTCTGCTGCCAATGACTGGAACGAATTGCAAAAATCGCTGAAGTTGGAGACCTATATCTCCCTCACTAACTTTAAGCATCAATTATCTGAGCAGTTTACCGATCGCTGCAGCTGTACATAGCTCATCTGTAAATAGCCCACCCAACTACCTACCTCATCCCCATATTGTTTTTATTTACTTTTTTGCACACCAGTATTTCTACTTGCACATCATCATCTGCACATCTATCACTTCAGTGTTAATTTGCTAAATTGTAATTACTTCGCTACCAAGGCTTATTTACTGCCTTACCTCCTTACTCCATTTTCACACACTGTATATAGATTTTTCTATTGTGTAATTGACTGTACTTTTGTTTATCCTATGTGTAACTGTTGTTTTTTGTCGCACTGCTTTGCATTATCTTGGCCAGGTCGCAGTTGTAAATGAGATCTTGTTCTCAACTGGCCTACCTGGTTAAATAAAGGTGAAATAAAATAAATAAAATTGATAATTTACATTACACAATAGGTTTGAAGTGTGCGCTCCAAGCCGCACTCCGCGGTAATAACTATAAATAATATCTGATGGCCCGCTCTCCCGATCGCAACAGATTGTTCAGATGGAAAGGTAACAGATTCGGTGGATTTACGTGGATTCATGGACACACAAAACTTCTGGATTAGACAGAGTTAAGGAAGAGAAAGCAGTGAGGTCGGGCGATGGCGATTTCTTCCTTTTAATGAGTTGAGATCTGTCAGACATTTCCACCTCACCTAATTAAAGCACCCCTGGCCCAGCTGAGCAAGTGGCCATGAATTAAAGGATTCTTCCACCAACTCCATGGGCCTTTTCTACAGCCACCCCGGAAATGTGTTAAATTCCACACTCGTCCCATCAAGAGCATATTCAGTGTAACCGGATCGGGGTCAGCGATGTCTGCAGAGAGATATCCCAAGGGTTTGGAGTTCAGTATCCCTTCCACCTCTATCAGGATGGTCCGCAAGACAGTTTCAGTGACAGTTTGGTCCCCCAGGACGACTCAAAAAGCCATCTTTACAGATTTGATCTCTCGCTGCCATGTTCCTCCAAAATGAGGAGCTCCTGGAGGGTTAAATTTGAATGAGATTTGTTGGTCCAGCAGCTGATCCTGGAGGCTGGGTTCCATGGCTTAGAAGGTTTCCTCCAACCTGGCTTCTCCTGCCTTGAAGTTTGTGCCTCTGTCAGCCAGGATATCGTAGGGTTTCCCCGTCGGGAGATAAACCGACGGAGGGCCATGAGGAAGGTTTCAGTATCCAAACTCTCCAGTAGGTCCAGGTGGACACATCTAGTTGTCAAACACTTGAATAGAATGCCTCAGCGCTTTCCACTCGACAACCTAGCTTGATCCTCAAGGGGTAAAGCAATCTACTCCTGTTGACCAGAAGGGTGGTTTGAGGAGGCGCAAGTAAGCAGGGGATAAATCTGCCATTTTGGGCACAGTGGCTCCGGACCGCCATCTGGCATTCCACGCAGGCCTATTGGTGCTTACGAATGGCTCCTCGTCCTCCAAGTATCCAGCACTTCCACCTCATCTCCCCATAGACTCTCTGGCCCTGGGTGGAGAAGCCTCTCATCATAACTCTTGATGAGGAGGCTGGTAATAGGGTGTCTGGAGTCATGGATAATTGGGTGGATAGCATTGGGATCCAAGACTTCTGCTTGGCGCAGCCTCCCTCTGACTCTGATCACTCTAAGGATTTGGTCATATTCTGGGGCAAGAGAGAAGACGGCTGTCCTTAGCCACTTCCCTACTGACTTTCATAGCTTTTAGCTCCTCAGGGAAGCTGACTGCTTGTGCATGCTGGAGGAGTAGCGTCTCTGCCGCGAGGGAGTTGGGTATGGAAGCCACCCCATCGGAGGTCTGGTTTGTGGCAACGATCAGATCCTGCAGTGTTTGGGATTGTGCTGGGTCAGGGAGAGCTGTTGTTGGCTCCGTATAGATGCTGTAGCATTGGGCGGACTTCCTTAACTCATGAGCTTCAGTTGGTTGCGCGGGGGGAGGGGGGGAGGGGGAGGGGGGGGTGCGCACGCCTGGGGCCTGTCGGCCACTCGTTCTATGGTTGGGACAAGAATGGTGGTCCCAAGCTCCAGCGATGGGGTTGAGCCAGGTCTTTAAGGGTTTTACCACGAGTAATGTCATCAGTAGGATTGTTTACGCTGTCAACATACCTCCATTCCTGGACTTCTGTTAGGTCTTGGATTTACGCAGTGCGGGTTCCAACAAACACCTTATACCTGCAGGACTTCGACTTGAGCCTGGTAAATACAGTGGTCTTATCACTCCAGTAGATGACCCTTTGGATTGGCAAGTTGAGCTCGGCTCGCAAGGTAGAGGCCAACTGGGCTCCAGAAAGGGCAGCGCTGAGTTCCAGCCTAAGCATTGACAACTTATCCTCTAGTCTTAGATTGGAAACCGCCCCATAAAGGCATTCCGAAGCGTCACAGAACACATGCAGTTCCAGGCATGATCCCAGTTGTTCAGCACAGGGTGGTACATAACATGTCCAAATGCCATCAGAGAGCTCCGATAAATCTGTTTCCCAACAGATCCATCGTTCCACTAGGTCAGCCAGGTGGATCGGTTCATCCCAGTCCCTCTTGGTCTGCCACAGGTCCTGGACTAAGACTTTGGCCCGGGTTGTGTATGGCAGGATATACCCAAGGGGATCGTATTGACTGGCCAGGGTTCGATAGATGGTGCGCAGAGTGGGGGTTTCGGTACTCAGGGCTGAGCGGTGCTTGTACCCCAGGGTATCCGGTATGCAGCTCCATCTCAGTCCTAGAGTGGGCTCTTGTGGGTTAGCGCCAGACTGCGATAGCCGTAGTTTACTGCTACTGGACCTGGCTTGTGGCGGGAGGTGCTGGATAACCTCCGCTCTGTTACACGCCCAATGTCGGACCTCGAATCCCTCTTTGGACAGGAAATTCCATACTTTATCAAGGAGTGCTTTTGCTTCAGCCATGGATGGGACGCTGTGTAAGCAGTTATCCACATAGAAGGCATTCTCCACTGAATCCCATACTTCTGGGTCATTGTCTGGGTGCTCCCGTGTGTGTCTCTGCAGAGCGTATATGGCACAGCAAGGACTGCAGGTGGTGCCAAATGGGAGTACCTGCCATTCATAGATTGTGGGCTCTGCGTCTCGTTCCATATCTCGCCATATGAACCGGAGCAGTGTGGTGTCGGAAGGCAGCAGACGAATCTGATGAAACATGGCTTTGATGTCTCCACTGATGGCTGTGGAGTGCTGCCAGAACCAGAAAGGACACCGAGCAAGGAAGGACCTAAGGTTGGTCCGGGGAGTAGACAGTCATTCAGGCTTTGACCAGCAGCTTGGAATGAACAGTTGAAAACAAGTCTGTACTTCCCACCGTGTTGCTGGATAACATGGTGAGGGAGATACCAAGATTCGCTGAGTGGGTTTCCCTCTTCATGAGCGGTCACTTTGGTGACATAGCCTGCCTTCACAAGGTTATGAATCTCTCGGTTATGAACTTCAGCAAGCTCAGGATTCTTCACCAGGCGTGGCTCTGTTCCACGCAGTAGTGGGAGTACAGCCCGTGTCGTGGTTGTCAGAGGAGGGTGGTTGGGCAGCCGTAGCAGTGGGGTCATGTACCTCTGAATGCCATCCATTTCAGTGGTTGTGGTGCGCATCTCCAGGAAGTCTAATGCATAGGAGTCATGTTTCGAGCGGGTGACCTCCTGTAGCTTCCGGTTGGAGAATGTGTCCATCTTCCAGAGCATCTCCACATTCCGAAGGAGGTCAGTGGCTGGTCAGGGGATGGGGCTGGATTGCTTCTGGTGAAGAGGACTTGCTGTGACTGTACAGCTTGGGTGGAGAGAAGTAGATGGCCTGGACCTTGCACAGCCCAACCCAAGGATGTATTTACAGCAACAGGCCTTCCTTCTGGTCCAGCTCGTATAGGCTCGGTCGGGGTGATGAGTTGTGGGTGGTCTGACCCAATCAGGATGAGCAGCGCAACCCTGGCCAGGAAGAGGCAATCCTTGGAGATGAGGATATTGTTTCTGTAGAACACTTACTGGGCAGGAGTGCTCTGCGAGATTCAGGCCATCTGCCATGAAGGCATTGGTGATGTTATAGGCCACGTCCCTGTTTCCTGAAGGTGAAATGCTGAAGGTCACAGCAGAGCCTTTCACTTGGATAACATCATGACGCACAATTCTGAGATTAAGGGTCTCGGGGGTCCCCTCCAGGTTAACCTGTTAGGGCTAGGGGGCAGTATTTACACGGCTGGATAAAAAACGTACCCAATTTAATCTGGTTATTACTACTGCCCAGAAACTAGAATATGCATATAATTATTGGCTTTGGATAGAAAACACCCTAAAGTTTCTAAAACTGTTTGAATGGCGTCTGTGAGTATAACAGAACTCATAAGGCAGGCAAAAATCTGAGAAGATTCCAAACAGGAAGTACCCTCTCTGACAATTCCTTGGGCTTCTTGGCTCTGTTTAAAGAAAATGTAGGATCTTTGCTGTAACGTGACACTTCCTACGGCTCCCATAGGCTCTCAGAACCCGGGAAAAAGCTGAATGATGTAATTCCAGCCTCTGGCTGAAAAACATTAGCGCGTTTGGATAGTGGCCGGTCAGAGTACCATCAGAGTGAGGCTCGTGCACAAGGGGATCCCATGCTTTTATTTTCTCTCTTTGAACGTAAACACGCTTTCCCGGTCGGAATATTATCGCTTTTTTACGAGAAAAATGGCATAAAAATGGATTTTAAACAGCGGTTGACATGCTTCGAAGTACGGTAATGGAATATTTAGACATTTTTTGTCACTAAATGTGTCGTGCGCATGACCCTTATTTACACTTCGGATAGTGTCTTGAACGCACGAACAAAACAGAGGATATTTGAACATAACTATGGATTATTTTGAACCAAACCAACATTTGTTATTGAAGTAGAAGTCCTGGGAGTGCATTCTGACGAAGAACAGCAAAGGTAATAACATTTTTCTTATAGTAAATCTGAGTTTGGTGAGGGCCAAACTTGGTGGGTGTCAAATTAGCTAGCCGTGGTGACTGGGCTATCTACTCAGAATATTGCAAAATGTGCTTTTGCCGAAAAGCTATTTTAAAATCGGACATAGCGATTGCATAAAGGAGTTCTGTATCTATAATTCTTAAAATAATTGTTGTGTTTTTGTGAATGTTTATCGTGAGTAATTTTGTAAATTCGCCGGAAGTTTGCAGGGGGTATGCTAGTTCTGAACGGAACATGCTAATGTAAAAAGCTGGTTTTTGATATAAATATGAACTTGATTGAACAAAACATGCATGTATTGTATAACATAATGTCCTAGGCGTGTCATCTGATGAAGATCAAAGGTTAGTGCTGCATTTAGCTGTGGTTTGGGTTTATGTGACATTATATGCTAGCTTGAAAAATGGGTGTCTGATTATTTCTGGCTGGGTACTCTGCTGACATAATCTAATGTTTTGCTTTCATTGTAAAGCCTTTTTGAAATCGGACAGTGTGGTTAGATTAACAAGAGTCTTGTCTTTAAAATGGTGTAAAATAGTCATATATTTGAGAAATTGAAGCAATAGCATTTCTAAGGTATTTGAATAACACGCCACAGGATTCCACTGGCTGTTACGTAGGTGGGACGATTTTGTCCCGCCGACCCTAGAGAGGTTAAAGGAATTCCTGCCTCAGTCTCTCAAACTTCCGGGGAATTTACTAAATTACTCACGATAAACGTTCACAAAAAAACATAACAATTATTTTAAGAATTATAGATACAGAACTCCTTTATGCAATCGCTATGTCCGATTTTAACCTCTCTGGCGCATGTGGGACGAACTCGTCCCACCTACGTAACAGCCACTGGATATCCAGTGGCGCGATTTTTGAATCGTTAGAAATACTATTACTTCAATTTCTCAAACATATGACTATTTTACAGCTATTTAACCTCTCTGGGCCATGTGGGACGATTTCGTCCCACCTACGTAACAGCTATTGTAATTCCAATGGCGCGATTTTTGAATCGTTAGAAATACTATTACTTCAATTTCTCAAACATATGACTATTTCACAGCTATTTAAAGACAAGAATCTCGTTAATCTAACCCCACTGTCCGATTTCAAAAAGGCTTTACAACGAAAGCAAAACATTAGATTATGTCAGCAGAGTGCCCAGCCAGAAAAAATCTGACACCCATTTTTCAAGCTAGCATATCATGTCACATAAACCCAAACCACAGCTAAATGCAGCACTAACCTTTGATGATCTTCATCAGATGACACACCTAGGACATTGTGTTATACATTACATGCATGTCTGTTCAATCAAGTTCATATTTATATCAAAAAACAGCTTTTTACATTAGCATGTGACGTTCAGAAAAAGCATAACCACCGCAAACTTCCGGTGAAATTACTAACAGTTTGCTAAAATACTCACGATAAACGTTCACAAAAAGCATAACAATTATTTTAAGAATTATAGATACATTACCCCTCTATGCACTCGATATGTCCGATTTTAAAATAGCTTTTCGGATGAAGCACATTTTGCAATAATCTAAGTACATAGCCCGGCATTACAGGGCTAGCTATTTAGATACCCACCCAGTTCAGCCTCCACCAAAATCACATTTCCTATAAGAAAAATGTTCTTACCTTGCTTGTTCTTCATCAGAATACACTGCCAGGACTTCTACTTCAATAACAAATGTTGGTTTGGTCCCAAATAATCCATCGTTATATCCAAACAGCGACGTTTTGTTCGTGAGTTCTAGAATGCTTTTTCACGGTCCCGCGCATGGCGCGTTGGCTTGTCAAAAATGTCTAAATATTCCATTACCGTACTTCGAAGCATGTCAACCGCTGTTTAAAACCAATTTTTATGCCATTTATGTCGTAGAGAAGTGATAATATTCCGACCGGGAGTATGCATTGAGCCTAAACAGCCGAATAAAATTTCTCCTCAGAAGCGACTCATGCACGCGCATCATTGAAAGGTCCTCTCAGCATCCACTTACAAAAGGCGATAATATGTTACAACCTGAGGCTCCCTCGTAAACCTTCAGTTATTTCGCGGGCTCTGAGAGCCTATTGGAGCCCTGGGAATTGTCACGTTACAGCTAAGATCCTTACTTTTCAATAAAAAGAGGTAAGACGCACGACTCCTTGTCAGACAGGGTACTTCCTGCTTGAAGCCTTGTCAGGTTTTTGCCTGCCATAGGAGTTCTGTTATACTCACAGACACCATTCAAACAGTTTTAGAAAATTCAGAGTGTTTTCTATCCAAACCTGAACAATAATATGCATATTCTAGCTTCTGAGTTGGTGTAGGAGGCAGTTAAAAATGGGAACATATTTTTCCAAAATTCTCAATACTGCCCCCTATACCAAACAGGTTAAAGACAAGAATCTCGTTAATCTAACCACACTGTCCGATTTCAAAAAGGCTTTACAACAAAAGCAAAACATTAGATTATGTCAGCAGAGTGCCCAGCCAGAAATAATCAGACACCCATTTTTCAAGCTAGCATATCATGTCACATAAACCCAAACCACAGCTAAATGCAGCACTAACCTTTTATGATCTTCATCAGATGACACACCTAGGACATTGTGTTATACAATACATGCATGTCTGTTCAATCAAGTTCATATTTATATCAAAAAACAGCTTTTTACATTAGCATGTGACGTTCAGAAAAAGCATAACCCCCGCAAACTTCCGGGGAATTTACTAACAGTTTGCTAAATTACTCACGATAAACGTTCACAAAAAGCATAACAATTATTTTAAGAATTATAGATACATTACTCCTCTATGCACTCGATATGTCCGATTTTAAAATAGCTTTTCGGATGAAGCACATTTTGCAATAATCTAAGTACATAGCCCGGCATCACAGGGCTTGTTATTTAGACACCCACCCAGGTCAGCCTCCACCAAAATCACATTTCCTATAAGAAAAATGTTCTTACCTTGCTTGTTCTTCGTCAGAATACACTGCCAGGACTTCTACTTCAATAACAAATGTTGGTTTGGTCTCAAATAATCCATCGTTATATCCAAACAGCAACGTTTTATTCGTGCGTTCTAGACACTATCAGAATGCTTCATCACGGTCTCGAGCATGGCGCATTGGCGTGACAAAAAAATTCTAAATATTCCATTACCGTACTTCGAAGCATGTCAACCGCTGTTTAAAACCAATTTTTATGCCATTTATCTCGTAGAAAAGTGATAATATTCCGACCGGGAATATGCATTGAGCCTAAACAGCCGAATAAAATTTCTCCTCAGGAGCGAATCGTGCACGCGCCTCATTCAAAGGTCCTCTGAGCCGCCACTTGCCAAAGCCGATAATGTGTTTCAGCCTGATGCTGCCTCGTAAACCTTCAGGTATTTCCCGGGTTCTGAGAGCCTATCGGAGCCCTGGGAATTGTCACGTTACAGCTAAGATCCTTACTTTTCAATAAACAGATGCAAGACGCACGACTCCTTGTCAGACAGGGTACTTCCTGCTTGAAACCTTGTCAGGTTTTTGCCTGCCATAGGAGTTCTGTTGTACTCACAGACACCATTCAAACAGTTTTAGAAAATTCAGAGTGTTTTCTATCCAAACCCGAACAATAATATGCATATTCTAGCTTCTGAGTTGGTGTAGGAGGCAGTTAAAAATGGGCACATATTTTTTCCAAAATTCTCAATACTGCCCCCTAGGCCAAACAGGTTAAAATAGCTTTTCGGCAAAAGCACATTTGCAATATTCTGAGTAGATAGCCCAGTCATCACGGCTAGCTAATTTGACACCCACCAAGTTTGGCCCTCACCAAACTTCGATTTACTATTAGAAAAATTTGATTACCTTTGCTGTTCTTCGTCAGAACGCACTCCCAGGACTACTACTTCAATAACAAATGTTGGTTTGGTTCAAAATAATCCATAGTTATGTTCAAATATCCTCTGTTTTGTTTGTGCGTTCAAGACACTATCCGAAGGGTGACGCGCCCGACGCGTTTCGTGACAAAAAAATTCTAAATATTCCATTACCGTACTTCGAAGCATGTCAACCGCTGTTTAAAATCAATTTTTATGCGATTTTTCGCGTAAAAAAATGATAATATTCCAACCGGGAAACCCTGTTTTAGTTCAAAGACGAAAAAATAAAAACATGGTGTCGCCTCGTGCATGCGCCTCAGTCTCATGGTTCTCTGAACGACCACTATCCAAATGCGCTACTGTTTTTCAGCCAGGGGCTCCAAAGGCATCATTCACCGGTTTGCCGCCTTCTGAGAGCCTATGGGAGCCGTAGGAAGTGTCACGTTACAGCAGAGATCCTCAGTTTTCAATAAAGAGAGTGTAGAAGCCCAAGAAATGGTCAGAGAGGCCACTTCCTGTAAGGAATCTTCTCAGGTTTTTACCTGCCATATGAGTTCTGTTATACTCACAGACACCATTCAAACAGTTTTAGAAACGTTAGGGTGTTTTCTATCCAAAGCCAATAATTATATGCATATTCTAGTTTCTGGGCAGTAGTAATAACCAGATTAAATCGGGTACGTTTTTTATCCGGCCGTGCAAATACTGCCCCCTACCCTAGAGAGGTTAACGATAAAGTGGTATATTTACTGGTTAGTCTGTGCTGCATAACAAAGGAAACATAATAACATGTATCCAATCAAATTCATAATCACAAAGATAAAATCATAACAATCACTCATTATTAACAATTTGGTAATTCAGCAATTCAGTTTAATAAGAAGTCAATTGGAATCATCCTTGAGTCATTTAGGCTCGTAACTATTCATCATAATCATGAGAAGAATAATACAAATAATTCAATCAGTGATCGGTTATTCAATGTATAATCCCCATCAGAATTGATCAGTTCAGCAAACAATGGGGTTTCATATTTCACCCAAGTTTGTTTTCATATGTACATGTAATTTCATTACATATTAACCATATATCGATGGCATGATTGGCCCGTGATGATCTGTAGGGCTGTGATTATTGACAATTTACATTACACAATAGGTTTGAAGCGTGCGCTCCAAGCTGCGCTCCGTGGTAATAACTATAAACAATAACTGATGGCCCACTCTCCCGATCGCAACAGATAGTTCAGATGGTAAAGGTAACAGATTCGGTGGACTTACGTGGATTCATGGATGCACAGAACTTCTGGATTAGATGGAGTTAAGGAAGAGAAAGCAGTGAGGTCGGCGATGGTGATTTCCTCCTTTTAATGAGTTGAGATCTGTCGGACATTTGCACCTGACCTAATTAAAGTGCCCCTGGCCCAGCTGAGCAAGTGGCCATGAATTAAAGGATTCTTCCGCCAACTCCATGGGCCTTTTTTCCACTCTGATCTGTTTCACCTGTCCTTGTGCTTGTCTCCTCCCCCTCCAGGTGTCACCCATCTTCCCCATTATCCCCTGGGTATTTATACCTGTGTTTTCTGTCTGTCTGTGCCAGTTTGTCTTGTTTTGTCAAGTCAACCAGCGTGTTACTCCATTCACCTGCTTTTTCCTCTTCTCTGTTTTTTTTGCTAGTCCTCCCAGTTTTGACCCTTGCCTGCCTTGACTCTGAACCCGCCTGGCTGACCATACTGCCTGCCCTGACCTCAAGCCTGCCTGCCACTCTGTACCCTCTGGACTCTGACCTTGTTATGATCTTTTGACTGTCCCTTGGATACTAATAAATATCAGGGACTCGAACCATCTGCCTCCCGTATCTGGGTCTCGCCCTGTGCCCTTATAAAAAAAACAATGTATTTATGTGTTAAAAGGTATTCATGCTGTGTCACTTTTCTCCCTCACCTTAAATCTAACAGTAAGAAAAGTCAATGGTAAAGATCTTCATTCAACCACCATTCTCCAGTGAATTCCATCATCATCACATAGAACACCTGCATGATAACACCCAGTGTGGATCTGTAATGTAAATAATCAATACATTTATCTTATGTTTGATAGTCTGCTTTTATTGTGTACTTTTAGTAATTAAAAACATATTAATAATAAGTAGATAATACAATACTATACTGTAACTTTGTCACGTCCTGACCAGTATTTAGGTATTATTTGTATTATATTTGGTCAGGGCGTGGCAGAGGTATGTTTGTTTTGTATGGTGGTTTTTTTTGTGTGTGGTTTAGAGGGGTGTGTTATTTAGGTGTTCCTGGGTTTTGGGTGTATGTTTCTGAATTAGTATGTTCTAGGTTCGTTTTTCTATGTGTAGGTTTGGGTGCTGGACTCTCAATTGGAGGCAGGTGTTTCTAGTTGCCTCTGATTGGGAGTCCTATAAGTAGGTGTGTGTTTGGTTTGTCATTTGTGGGTAGTTACATTTTGCACTGCTAAGTATTATTGCTTTAGCCTGTGAAACTGTCCTTCGTCTTTCTTGTTTTTTGTGTATGCTTCATTATATCTAATTAAAAGATGAGCACCCACATTCCTGCTGCATATTGGTCCTCCCTTCAACACGGCAATACATGTGACAAACTTAATAAATTAAAGCATAATGATAAGGGTGTCCTCTGGTGGTAGGGGTGGGGACTGTACTGTAAAAACACTTTTTTGTAGGCTGTATTGTCAATTATGGTGCCAAAAAGGGACAGAAGCTATATGCTTTAAATGATGTAAAAACAGAATAATAAATATTTACATCTATTTCTCCATCATCTTTGTTGTTCTTTGTGTCAAGTGTGACCAGTAATATGTTGATGTGACCTTTTTATTTAACCAGGCAAGTCAGTTAAGAACAAATTCTTATTTACAAAGACAGCCTACCAGGGAACAGTGGGTTAACTGCCTTGTTCATGGGTAGAACAACCGATTTTTACCTTGTCAGTTAGGGGATTCAATCCAGCAACCTTTCGGTTACTGGCCAAACTCTCCAACCACTAGGCTACCTGCCACCCCATTTAGTTCATTAATTCCTACAAAGCTGGGTGATGGTTCTAAAAGATCCTACAGTGATGTCAGTGTTAGAGATGGATTATAAAGCACAGATGTTTATTACAATGTATAATCTCAAATGAATGTAAAATGTACTTCACTTCCTATCAGGATATACCCCAAGACCAAAGTCCACTGTGTTTATCAGTCAAAGCCTGCAAAGCAACAGAGGGCAACATTGTTATCAGGCTCAGTAAAGGTACAACTCCACACAGCTTCCTTATTGGTTTTAGTGGAGTTTGTGCTACAAATAGGGAAGTTCGGTCATTTGTTCCTTTATGCAGTGATGTAACTCATGAATGCATGTAATATTTATTCCTCATATCAGGTGTTACTGTAGAAAACTTTTATTGTAGTCTTGTCTTCTATACTTATTTGTGGAGACACATTTTTTTTTTTAAATCTGAAGAGTTGGAAGACACTGCTGAAATTTCTCTCACCATTGCAATACTCTCAGGAGCGACTTAACGGGGAAATCAGCAGTTGAAACAATAACAATGTGTATTCCCCTCCCCTGTTTCGGTAAACAGCTGAGGGATGTGGCTGGAAGAATCCAACCACTCTCACATTTTTTAAACAGAGCTATGGATTCAAGGACTGACCATCCATGATATCAAAATAATAGTTTTAACCATGTTTTGAGGCTAGTGTTTCTTTATATATTTCTTTGTTTACTAACATTGGCGTATTGAAGCTTATATTTTGGGTTCTGCTGGGGTACGGCAGTTGAACTAAGCTTGACATTTATTATAGGTTATATTCTTCAAGTCAATGGGTGTATTCATTTATACGTCCAAAAATGGATGTACAGTTTTTCAACCACTCCACGAATTTCTTGTTAACAAACTATAGTTTTGGCAAGTTGGTTAGGACATCTACTTTTTGCGTGACAAAAATCATTTTTCCAACAATTGTTTACAGACAGATTATTTCACTTATAATTCACTGTATCACAATTCCAGTGAGTCAGAAGTTTACATACACTAAGTTGACTGTGCCTTTAAACAGCTTGGAAAATTCCAGAAAATGATGTCATGGCTTTAGAAGCTTCTGATAAGCTAATGGACAGCATTTGAGTCAATTGGAGGTGTACCTGTGGATGTATTTCAAGGCCTACCTTCAAACTCAGTGCCTCTTTGCTTGACATCATGGGAAAATCTAAATAAATCAGCCAAGACCTCAGAAAAAAATTGTAGACCTCCACAAGTCTGGTTCATCGTGGGAGCAATTTCCAAATGCCTGAAGGTACCACGTTCATCTGTACGAACAATAGTACGCAAGTATAAACACCATGGGACCATGCAGCCGTCATACCGCTCAGGAAGGAGATGCGTTCTGTCTCCTAGTGTCACGCTCTGACCTAAGAGAGCTGTTTTTTCTCTGTTTAGTTAGGTCAGGGTGTGATTATGGGTGGGCATTCTATGTTTTTTGGTTTCCATGTTTAGTTCTTGTTTTTCTATTTCTATGTTGGAGTTTGGGGATGATCTCCAATTAGAGGCAGCTGGTTCGCGTTGTCTCTAATTGGAGATCATATTGAAGTTTTTTTTCTATTGTGTTTGTGGGTAGTTGTTTTCCGTTTTGTTGTCTGTTGCCTGACGGAACTGTTTGCTGTCATTTTGTTTCTTTGTAAAAGTGTTTAGTTTTCATTAACTTCTATGGGCTAGGTGGGATGTGACCGTCCCACCTGCGGGACACACTATTCAACAGCCAGTGAAATAGCATGGCGCGAAATGCAAAACAGCAAAAACAGCTAAAATCGCATAATTTCATTTTCTCAAACAATCAACTATTTTACACCATTTTAAAGATAAACTTCTCGTTAATCTAACCACATTGTCCAATTTCAAAAAGGCTTTACGGCGAAAGCATAAAATTAGATTATGTTAGGACATAAACTTCACAAGAAAAACCACACAGCCATTTTCCAAGCAAGGACATGCATCACAAAAACCAAAAATACAGCTAAAATATTCACTAACCTTTGATGATCTTCATCAGATGGCACTCATAGGACTTCATGTTACACAATACATGTATGTTTTGCTTGATAAAGTTCATATTTATATCCAAAAACCCCATTTTACATTGGCGCGTGATGTTCAGAAAATGTATTCCCACCAAAACTTTCGGTGAATGTGCACATCAATTTACAAAAATACTCATCATAAACGTTGATAAATTTACAACAGTTATTGAAAGAATTATAGATATACTTCTCCTTAATGCAACCGCTGTGTCAGATTTTAAAATAGCTTTACGGAGAAAGCACTTTTTCAATATTCTGAGTACATAGCTCAACCATCAAAGCAAGCTATACATTACATTTACATTTACATTTACGTCATTTAGCAGACGCTCTTATCCAGAGCGACTTACAAATTGGTGCATTCACCTTAAGATATCCAGTGGAACAACCACTTTACAATAGTACAACTATATATTTTTTGGGGGGGGGTTAGAAGGATTACTATATCCTATCCCAGGTATTCCTTAAAGAGGTGGGGTTTCAGGTGTCTACGGAAGGTGGTGATTGACTCCGCTGTCCTGGCGTCGTGAGGGAGCTTGTTCCACCATTGGGGTGCCAGAGCAGCGAACAGTTTTGACTGGGCTGAGTGGGAACTGTGCTTCCGCAGAGGTAGGGGGGCCAGCAGGCCAGAGGTGGATGAACGCAGTGCCCTTCTTTGGGTGTAGGGCCTGATCAGAGCCTGAAGGTACGGAGGTGCCGTTCCCCTCACAGCTCCGTAGGCAAGCACCATGGTCTTGTAGCAGATGCGAGCTTCAACTGGAAGCCAGTGGAGTGTGCGGAGGAGCAGGGTGACGTGAGAGAACTTCGGAAGGTTGAACACCAGACGGGCTGCGGCGTTCTGGATGAGTTGTAGGGGTTTAATGGCACAGGCAGGGAGCCCCGCCAACAGGGAGTTGCAGTAATCCAGACGGGAGATGACAAGTGCCTGGATTAGGACCTGCGCCGCTTCCTGTGTAAGGCAGGGTCATACTCTGCGAATGATGTTTAGCATGAACCTACAGGATCGGGTCACCACCTTGATGTTAGCGGAGAACGACAGGGTGTTGTCCAGGGTCACGCCGAGGCTCTTAGCACTCTGGGAGGAGGACACAATGGAGTTGTCCACCATGATGGCGAGATCATGGAAAGGGCAGTCCTTCCTCGGGAGGAAGAGCAGCTCCGTCTTGCCGAGGTTCAGCTTGAGGTGGTGATCCGTCATCCACACTGATATGTCTGCCAGACATGCAGAGATGCGATTCGCCACCTGGTTATCAGAAGGGGGAAAGGAGAAGATTAATTGTGTGTCATCTGCGTAGCAATGATAGAAGAGACCATGTGAGGATATGACAGAGCCAAGTTACTTGGTGTATTGCGAGAATAGGAGAGGGCCTAGAACTGAGCCCTGGGGACACCAGTGGTGAGAGCACGTGGTGCGGAGACGGATTCTCGCCACGCCACCTGGTAGGAGCGACCTGTCAGGTAGGACGCAATCCAAGAGTGAGCCGCGCCGGAGAAACCCAACTCGGAGAGGGTGGAGAGGAGGATCTGATGGTTCACAGTATCAAAGGCAGCAGATAGGTCTAGAAGGATGAGAGCAGAGGAGAGAGAGTTAGCTTTAGCAGTGCGGAGAGCCTCCGTGACACAGAGAAGAGCAGTCTCAGTTGAATGACCAGCCTTGAAACCTGACTGATTTGGATCGTGAAGGTCATTCTGAGA